>NW_005187460.1:876983-898326 GCF_000239375.1 Pundamilia nyererei
CATGAATTCTACCAAATAAATGAGCCACACAACAGACACAGGATACAGGACTCACCTCTTCTTCTTCGTTAGCTTTATGTTTTGCTTCCTCCATCTCCAGGCGTACTCTGGAAAATATAAGTTTTTACAGAAATGTCTATAGGAAATGGGCGTAGCCAGAGTTTCTATTTGGAGAGATACCATTAGGCACTCGCCAAGCAGAGACTCCTGCTACTTAGCTCCAATAGCACAGTAGTAAAGTGTGTCAGCGAGGATTTATACTTTGTGACCGACAGTGAATTACCTGCAGCAGCGTGCTTCATCGTCCTTGTGACTAAACACAGAAACTAAACATCACAGATTCCTCTCATAGCTCTTACTTTTTGAGTTCCTCCTCCAGCTCTTTGTTCTTTTCCTCCAGCTTGGATTTTGCCTGCAGCAAAGCCTCCAGATCTCCCTCCAACATCTCCTTCTCACTTGTCAGTTCGTCGACTTTCTGAATCAAGTCTTTATTCACCACATTCAAGGCGTTCCTGGAAGGACATTTTAGTACGTTTGTTTTTTAATCTCTGTTTTCAAGACAAAAGGCAGCTTAAACAAAGGATTCAGTGATTCTAAAACTTACACTGAAATCATGAATTTCAAAAGTCAGTAATATAGTGCTGCATGTCCAATCAGGACATGCAGCAGTGATCACAGTGATCCAAAAACCAAAAAACAGTTCTTAAAGGTACAGTGTGTAAAATTTCACCCCATAGATGTCAGTGGGTTGCAGTCAACTGAATTCTGTTTTTTTAATTATCCCAATTGAAGTGCATAATCCTAGCTAGGACAGCTACTGTAGGGCAGACATGTTTTAGTCAGCCAAGAGAGATCAAAAACATTAAATCTAGTCTGTATGCCACAACAGCCGTGGCCTGCCAGCGTGTTTCTACTACTGTTTGTGTAAGAAAAAAAATCCTCTTTAATAGTCATTATTTCTTTTAATATATTTGAATTTGATCAACACTTACCAATAAATTAGGAAATTCAAAAGTGGATATGTGTTGGTAAATACTTCTATGCTAGGTATTCTATGCTGTTATGCCTGAGTCAGCTCAAAAACTCTTGCCACTGTTAATCTATCGTCAGTGTACTCTGATAGCAAAGTGACTCTGGGACCTTTTGGCTATTTTGGGTAGGCTGTCCACTGTTACCTTGTTAGCTAAATTTCCTTCACTTTTCTGTCAGTAAGCTCTGCTGTTAGCCTCTGTTAGCAGCTGTTAGCAGCTGTTAGCCTCTGTTAGCAGCTGTTAGCCTCTGTTAGCAGCTGTTAGCCTCTGTTAGCCTCTGTTAGCAGCTGTTAAAATCTGTTAGCAGCTGTTAGTGAAACATTCCTTAAACAAGATCTCACATTGTTGAACTCGGACACCTAGCGAGTAAACTCTCATACAATGTGAAAATGTCATCAGACTGTTTATCAAAGGAAGTGTTTATTAAGCCTAATATTATCTGACATAATGATAGCTTATAAACAGCTGCTGCTCTTCTAGAGAAGAGAGAGTCTAATCTGCTGACAGTAATAATTAAACAGGCATGCACATTTTCATGTGTTAGGGCTCTGATTTCAGTTCGTGACTCTTTGTACGTTTCGTGTGAATGTGCAGACATGAATTAAAAATCTGACTCCATGGCACTCGAACATCTAAGAGTTCTCCTTCACCTTTTTCTTTGTTTGTGGCTGGTCTCTAGCAACATACACAACTCAGCGATTAGGCAGAAGAGAGAAGTCCATTTCCACCATTGTATTCAAGATGGTGGGGGAACATGGTGACCACTAAAACGTGGCACTCACTCCTATGTATTTTTTAAGGCTTAATTCTACGTTATGAGAATACATCAATATGTTAAACGACATTATTAGATACTAATCAATGGATGTTTGTGGGTGCAATATTTTCAACATTGCTTTTTTCTTCTTAATAATCTCCAACAATAAAACAAAAACATTTTAAAAAACTAAACCAAACCAAATTTAGAGAGAGTCATTACAGCCCTACAAAGGATGAAGAAGTGGATATTAAATTCTACTTACTTAGTCTCAAGCAGTTGTGAATTCTCCATAATTAGATTTTCAACTTCCCGGCCCATTCCTGAACAGAATTAAAGAGCAACATTATAATTTTATCACTTAACAAATCTGAATTGAACACAAACTGGATCTGTCACTACTTTAACACTACATATAAAGAAGTACACTATTCACACTAAGAATAAATCCAACCAGGCATGACGTTGGACATGAAATATCTCCTAGTGAGATATTTGTTACTGTAGGTCTCACAGCACATGAAACTACCGCAAAGCACAAACCCACAGCACAACATGTCACATGACAGACATGAGAAGAATGGAAAGAGTGGGTGAGGTCTTACCAATCAAACTAAGGTCTGAGAATACCATGCAATCCAAGCCAGGCGGAAAAAGAGTAGGGAAGAGAGAGAGAGAAATGCGGATATAGTTTGAGACAGTGAAATGACCAAAATGATGAAGGAGCCAGAGCTGAATGTGTAGCTGCTGACTCCACAAGCAAAAAGGAAGAGATGCTGTAAAATCTCTAAAGATAACATACATTTGACATTTTCGGCACTCAAGAGAAGAAAAGTACAAGAGCAAAAAAATAAATGAAAAAAATAAAAGCTGTATAAAGATCAATTAGGCCAAAAAAGGAAGCACTACACTCCATCATTCATGCACCAAAATCTTTTTGAAGTAGTAGGCAGACGAAAATATATTAATGTACCCTAATATAAGACGCAATGAAGAAGAACCTTTAACAATGGTGGATGTGGAAAGAATGAGTAATGGGTAAAGGTCAAAGGAACTTTACAGAAAAATGTTTAGCTAAGGAAAGGTTGGAGGTCATACACACCAGAGTACTCCACTTGGATTATGGACAAAAGCCAGAGAATGAGACACGGGAGAGAGAGAGGTGATGTTAACATGGGTAGATGGCTAACACTTTGTACAACAGCTGGACCAAAGCAAGCGGTGTAGCGTCGCAGAAACAGCTGGTGTTGAAGTTACAATGAATTTAAAGAAAGTAGAACAACATCTGCTAGTAAAGTATCAAAGTGGGAATTCAGCAGATCACCTTTACGACCTTTTAGAAAGAAAATAAGCAGTGATTATAAAGAAGTATTCAGACTTCTTACAGAATCATTCAGCATGGCTTTTAAGATTTCAGTATTTTTTCTTTACATATCTGACACTGAAACTGAAATGTACACCTTTACATAGTATATCTGTCAAACATCTGAAAAACATCAAAAATGTAGCTTTTATGTGACCTTTTCTACATAATACTCTCGGACTAACCAATCCACTTTTTTTCAGTCACTTTTATGTAAAGTTTTCACTCACCTAAAAGATCAGCTCCTTCGTCCACGTCCCCGATGAGCCCGGTGCCTGCAGAGGACAGCTCCTCAAACAGGGAGTCTGTATTGCGGTCAAATGCCATGTTTTCAATGCCTTTAGTAGGAGTGCTGACAAAAGAAAGAACAATAGGAGGTCATGTTTTTTGCCTGATGGATCTTTCATTTAAAAAAGAAAAACACCCCCAAAAGGTCCTCTTTGTATTACCTGCAGGGTCTGTACCCAATGAGATCCATGTCCAGCTCAGGGGTGGACTCAATGATGTCCTTCACATCTGAGCTGTCTTCATTTTCAGGCTGACCTGCAAAGCACACAAGCATAGATGATATAGATCAGAAGGAAGGATATGCAAGTAAACATCATAATGTTTTTGTGGTGTTGTTTTGTAAACCTGAACATAAGAGTATTAGAATATGTGACCCTACCTACTGATATGGTTCTGGTCCCCGGAGCAGCTTGCACCTCTGTGCTCTTACTGTTCCCATCTTCCCTCTCCATGTCCAAGGCAGTGGTTGACATCGGTGTGGCCGACTTGGAGCCGGTGAAGTCTGATAGCTCATCCTGTAATGAAAAGTGATTCATTTACAACAACAAAGCGATGCCTTAACTGAAGCTGTACCAAAATAGAAAATAAACCAAAGATAAAGCTGACACAGAAACAGAAGCAGCAAGAGTCCAATTTCTCTCCGCTCTTACATTATGTAGAGGGCACTATTCACAAAGTAAAAATCCTCAACTACTGAGCTTTTTTTTACCAACTTCTTATAAGGTGAAAGAAAAAAATCTCACATTCACACAAAAAGATCTGACACACTATCCTATATGAGATTATATTAGTGAAATTGGAGCACAACAAAACACAGATAATCACATATAAATGAAATATACTGGAAACACTAAACGTTGCGAATGGACTGAGGAGAGCTTTCTGGCTGGATGATGCAAAGAGACAATATGAGCAACACAGAAAGTGGCACGCAAACACAACGTCCAAAAAACACGACACAGACTGCAGAAGGCTTCAAACAACATTTACTGAACATAAATAAGGACAACAACAGGAGCTACTGCTAGTTTACTAAACTCTAGTAAACTACACAAATCCACCGAAAATCCAAAAACTAATAATACATAACCACAGCAGTAAGTGACAGATGAAATGTACGCTAATGTAAAATGAGTGATTAGTAATGTTTGAAGAGCTACATAAATACAGCAAAAATAAAGTCAAATATATACAACTCATGCATTTTACCCAAAATCAAAAACAAACTGGAGGCCAGATGCAACCAAGCTGCTATTGACTTTTGCACATTAATAATTAACCAGCTCCATATGTGCACTTTTATTTTGAAAGATCCCAATCAGGCCTTCAGACATGGTTGCATATAGCACAGCTGGTCTGTGACGTGAGAGTCTACAAATGCACAAAGCGACGTGTTTGAAAAGATGAAACAGCATAGTGGAGCAAACTACAGAAGCCCACACACAGGCAAACATAAACTGTGCTGCGCACGGCCAGTGCAGGAGCGCTGCTGCTCGTACCAGCCGCCACTCATCCAACTACCTTGCAGTCGTCTGCCAGTGAATTCCCCCAAGTAGAGTCCTGCGCACTCTTACCCTCCCTTTCCTTTGGGGGGTCACCATAGTCCAACTGCTTGGGGGAGGGGGAAGAGTAAGAATGCAGCTCACAAGTGCAGAAGCAGTTCAACAGAAATGCAAACACCTCATAGTGTGCATGTCTGTGAAGTGAATGGGACAGTTCATACATACAAGTAAGCATGTGTGTGTGAGTGCATGTGTGATTATAGTTTATAGATCATCAACAAGCAACAGATGACTCTTTAGTCAAGTCAAATCAGCGTTTATTGTTTTGTAAATCTCTTTCCTACGGTGGCCCTGAGAGGTCAAACGCACTTAACGCACTAAATATCATCCAATAGAAAAAATGTTGCAGAAGGACAAAAAACACAACAGAAGTTAAATGAAACAAAACTGAAGTGTTTCTGGGGACACAATAACGTAATTGCATGATTCTTATAATGCTGCAGATACGTATGAATCATTTTAATTCTTTTGTTTATTTAAGCGCTCCCCTTGAATGAAGTAAAATGCAATGACGCAGAAACATAATTATGCCAGTTTCAGAGCTAAGATGAAATGGTTTTACTTAAATGACTAATGTGGAAACTAGATCATGGCCGGCACATGCAGGTCATTAACCTGTCGGTTGCTTTTCGCTCACCTCTGCAGCACCTCGCGCTCCCATAAATAAACATGACATCGCTGCTGAACTCTGACGCCATGTTTGCATATCAAAGACACCCATGTTCAAAAGGCTGTGGCTTAACAATAACCGCCCTGTAGCTCTGATTACATAAGGCCCCATCACAATCCAGCCAGCCTCTTTTTTCCTCCCTCTCTCAGTGACTGGCTGCACGCCATACAGCGGCATCATTCCCAGAATGCACCGCGCCGCAGAGCTGGTGTCCCAGTTTTAACAAAAACGCAGCAGTGCAATGTAATAACATTGTCACCCTGCAGGTTCTGACTGCCACAGATACAATCACCGCTGACATGCCCATCAAGTACCCAAGTGACTTTAAGGAGCATCAACACCATTATATTGTGGATATATATAAAAAAAATATTTTTGTTTCACCATTTAAAACACGAATTAAATGAACTGTAAATACTGAATAAAATAACACATAAAATATGTTATTTGTACCTGCAGAAAACGTTTATAAATATTCATGTGACACATTTAATGATCTCCTCTGATTGCTACACCAGGGGAAGTCTGCATATTCATCAATGGCTAAAGAAGAGTCTAGAAACAGAGGGCGCCTTGTTAGATGCCTGCATAAAAAACACATAAGCACACCCGAGCCTTATCAAAGGCTCTCTATTTATAAATGGACTCGAAGCTTAAAAACTCAATTCTATCTTCTATTTTCGACCTCTGGCAAAACCACCACAAACAGGAAATCCAATTAGAGCGATCATATCATTCTCCATAATGCCAGTGTTTTTTAATAATACAGCAAAAGCACTAATTAAATAATCAATTATTAATTTTCAATTTGAATCAAGTGATGTCATTATTTAAGATTTTTCATTTCACTTGCTTTTCTTTTATTTAACATGACCTGGACGACAGCCTTCAGCTTATTTATGGAAAAGATGCTTTAAGAAGCAGAAATTAGATATGTTGGCCTTTTACATCCAGACTTCATAGACGAGGCATGAATGTGTCTTCTACACATCGGTTTTCTGGTTGACATAACGTGGCCTGAACCAGACACAAGTTTATTCTCTAAGGATAGATCACAAGGTGGGTACGACCCACACACCCACCTTGAGACTTGTGTTGGAGCGAGGCTGCGATGAGTCAGTGAACCTCCAGCTCTCTGTGCCCAGTGTCTCTGCTCTGGCCTGAGGATCTGGGATGAGCAGAGACGCTCCGCCAGATGATGGGAAGATTCCCAAAGAAAGAGGTCGCTCTCTCCTTGGGAGATTAAAAAAAAATTATAAAACGTCCCTTTTTATTGGAGAACAGACCACAAACGCTGCCTGTCGATGACGTGTGATATGAAAGTGGCTTGGCAAACAAACTTATGCGCTCTCACCTGACTCGGCCGACTGCGCTCGACTCGGAGGTCTCGCTGATCTGTTGCATTTTGATCCTCTCCACGTGCTCCATGTAATTATGGATCATCTGCAGAATTCAAAGCAAAAACACCCAAAAGGGAGCTAGTTAGTCATGACCACTGTTCAGAGTTACGCTCCGCTCCTCCCTTTCTCTCTAACCTACCTCTGTGTGCCGCTGATGGAGGGAGTTGTATTCCTTCTTCAGGTCCAGCTCTCGTTCTTCTAACCTGCCAACTGAAACAAAGGAAGGCCCTCATCAGTCTCAGCTACTTTACAACCAGCTTATAGACTTTAAATCACTTGTTAAATACTTCAGAACCTCACTGTCACATTACTGTAATTCTTCTCTGTGATCATTAGGTTTTTGCATATGTATGACAGTCATACGTAAAAAGGCGTGCAGTTTTTCTCTGCTATGCAGTATAGAGGGGCTGGGGCTGGGGGGGGGGGGTAATCGCACCCAAATAGTTTTCAGCACTGGGCGCCTTACGAAGTGACAAAAACATCTAATCCCTTATTAGCACATCAGGTTTAGCCTAAGCCACGCAGCGAGCTGCTGCAACAGACGGGTTTAAAGCTATCGGATACTATCAATTACAACAGCTAAAGCTTCTGTGTGTTGTGCGATGATGCCTTGCCAGTGTGTACTTTGACACTATCGAGCAATTTTATTCTGCAGTCATGAGTCATCACATTCCTGGATCCCAGTAATAAAATGAAGAAAGAAAAGCTGTGCAGGGGGACAGCTGAAGCTTCTCGCAATCCTTGATGAGTGTGTGTGTGTGTGTGTGTGTGTGTGTGTGTGTGTGTGTGTGGTTTTATAAAGTAATCACTGGGTGGAGAAGAAGCTGAATGTAAGGCCATAAGCCTGACTGGATTTATGAGTCATTTAGCCTAAAATCCTGAAATGCATACCAAATGAACAGTTTACATGTCAAAAAGCAAACAGCATCATCCACTGTGAAGCTCTACACTCAAAAAACGTTTTGGCCGAAATGCTCATTTTAACTAACTTAATTTTGTTACATATGAACAATTTAAAAGGTTAAATTTAACAAATCTGGTCTGATTAAATTTGCTTGATTGGTAAACATTCAGTTTATACCAAGCACATTCTTCTTAGTGATTCCATATTAATGTTGAATTATTTGAATAGGTAAACATTTGATTTTATTTGTTTCAGCTGCTTTTATTCAAAATATTGCTTCATGTTGACTGAAAGTTAAAAATCTTTTTTTAAGTATAAAGCATGACTTGTTTAAAACTTCCTCATCAGGCTGTTACTCTGCTGGATGCTTTATTAATCAATTAAATCTGAATTCCCCAAACTCAGCTCCAATCTCTTAATTATTGATCTTTTCCGTGTCAGGCCAGTGAAACTAAAGCACTAACATTATCTAAGCTATACTGCTGTTGTCTAACTTCTTGCTGCAACTGCGGCCGTTTAACTCAGTGGACTCGGATTTAAAGCACCTCAATGAATGAATGATTTACCATTTACTGGGAGTGGCAGCAAATTAGCTGAACCTACTGAGCAGGAATCATTCTCTCAAACAGCAATCACAACAAAGCAATAACTGATAAATAATTCACTTTTGATTTTCCACATCACACCAGCCACTGGGATACTTATGTTTGCCTTGTTAAAGCTTCTGCTGTAAGTCAGATTTGGAAAGAAATTCCTGTTTTCTTCCCACTCCCAGCTTTGTGTGAATGAATGATTTGCTTTAACCAGCCAGCTGCTTAGTCACCAGATACTGGACCAGTCATTGTGTGAATCCCCTCTTTTTTTCTGACAAGACAGAATGTATGAGCCAATCGCTTCTCCTCTACCGCTTAATCCACCCATAAGATGGGCGGGTAATGTACTGCCGCATTAGGAGGATGGGAATAACAGAAATCCTTTAATCCCATTACTGTTACCCCCGCAAAGATGAAGAAAGAGAGCGTGAGAGTCTGCATAGTTAATGTGTGCATACATAGCAAGCCATGAGAGGAAGGAGATAGTAAGGGAGTGAAAAATAGACTAACTGCAGGAACTGAAACAGACAGAATTATTTATAATAGCGATGAGATTTCATCTCAGCGCATGGATGCTGACAGACATGGAAGATTTTTTTGAAAGCATGTACACAATAATATAAGCGCATGTGCATGAATGTGTGTTTTTGCTCACTCTGGTCTGCATAGTTCTTGATTTTGAGCTCCAGTTGGCGGGAGTGGGACTCCATCCGGTCCACATGGCTCTGCAGGTCCTTCTTCTCCTGCTCATGAGTGTCTTCAAATTCGATGAACTTCTACACACACACACACACAAACACAGTTTTGTTGGACTCACTGACACTTAATGCAAAACATATCAAAGCTGGTTTGTCAGCAGTCTGATCTTGTTTGATGCTTGTTTTGCAATATGAAAAAAAAAGACGCCGTTCCTAAATTTGGGCGTTCTATTTTTACATGACAGTAATGAAACCAAATGAGGAATTTTGCCCCACTGCAAAATGCATGTTTGAAATAGTAATTTGGTCACTGTATTTAGAATAAAAACTCTATTATAAATACAATTTAGTTGTTTTACAGTATTAACATTTAGGAAAACTGATGTGACGCGTACAAATATAACTGTGGCCTCTGAAAATGAAGGACATATCTCTGGATCCCTAAAAGTATTAATGGTCCTACGACTGTGACAGATTATCAAATGTGTCTTGAGTCTGATCTGCAGTGCCGCTTCCTCCCAGTTTCCTTATAGGCCGGCCTCTGAAAATGTACTTTTGTTTATGTGTGTGTATCAACGTCCACATCCTGTCCAGCTTAGCAAGCCAAGGCCCTGACGTGGCTCTCTTCCTTCCTGTGGGCACAGGAATCTTACCCTACTTTGATGTACAAGCACATGCAGGAAACTTCCTTGCAAAGACATAATTTAGCTTATACTCAGTGATCGACCCAAATAACTCTCTTTTTTATCAGTAGCAGCCTGCTTGCCGTGGTTTTAAGGGAGTCGCTACTGTGTTTTTGAAGGTATGAATTACATAGAAGTGAAATTTAAGGTAATTACTATGGATCTTAAACTGGAAATCTACTAGTAAATTAAAATAAAATAAAAGTAAAAGAAAGTGGTAGAAATATGAGGAATCATGAAAAGTTTCAAGCATGAACATTTGCTGACATTCTCAGTCTTCCATATTAGCAGTACAGTAGTACCATAGAAGCCCTGTTTCTTCCAGGATTATTCCTGTAAAAAGGACGTTTTTCCTTCCCACTGTCGCCAAGTGCTTGCTCAAAAGGCATTAATTTCATTGTCAGGGTTTACTCTGTATTATTGTCCAGTCTTTACATTACATCAACACCAGAACTCCAGAAACAACCAATAAAATTAGTTTAGTTAATACTGCCCAGGGATGGCAGAAGGAAATTAGCTAGTAACTAATAAAGAATAATAGAAATAATCAGTCACACTGGACCTAAGATAAAGCAGTAACTATGTGTGAGACAATTAAAACACCAGCTTCCTGTTTGTGAAGATATGATAGAAAGTATTCCCGCAGCAAACAACATCAACAGTGCAGATCAGACACACCCAAGAAATTTAAAGATGATGCAAATAAGTTTTAACGGGCTGAACTGCTGCCTTAGATGTAATTAAAGTTAAAGATATTCTCACAGCCGTCTGCTTTATTCTGCTTCATTTTTCAAGATTATCTTCAATTTAAATCAGAGTTTAGTGGAAACAGGCTCGCAAACACATCACAGCAGACAGGAATGTGCTGCTATCCTTTTTTACCTGTTATGAATCAATGAAGGAGCGGGTAAAAGGTGTCATTAAAAACGACTTCCAAAATCAGAAATGTCACACCCTTCATCAGTCTGATATAATGAGTGGGAAGGAGGTCAGTCTATTGACACTGAAACCCAAGATAAAAACAAAAGAAAAGCAGAAATGAAAGCTGAAGGATGTTCCCCTCTTCTCACAAAGGATCACATGACCTGGAAGTAACACTGTGCCTTCCCAGGAGGCTCAGCGTACCCCTGCTCACTCCTCCTCGGGGCTTTAGTAAAAGAGTCCTACCCAGGAAACCGGCTTATTGTTTCTGTGTCTATTTAAAACACATTATACTGCAAAACAATGCAGGATACAGCAGTATTGTGTCACTGTGTATACGAGTGTTTGTGGCTGCTGTGACCAAGGTGCAGCATCACCCACTGGATGGAGGTTCCACAGCATACCGGGCTGCTTTTCCACTGCCCCTGAGCCACAGAGGCCAGCTGTGACAGAAGGTCCGAGTCACATCGCTTCACCCTTCATATTGAGGGCTCAGGGCAGATTGACCACACACAAACACTAACACCCTGCCAGAAACACGAAATCCAGGGCTGCACTTTTGCTGCCAATGTGCACCCACTCAGATATCACATCCTAAACTTTAGAAGCTGTGTCTTCATAGGCATGGGCCTACAAAGTAAGTAATTATTGCACAACAACAGTGTTATAACCTGACCGCTTTGGAAGATGTGAACATTCCCCAGCTGTGAGAGTCTGTTGTAAATAATGAGATCCAAGAGCATTACAGGAAATGTAGGTTGCAGGTGTTTTCCAGCTCTAAATAAAAACTTTTAAGTTCGGAAGGACTGTAATGTCAATTTAGACTTTATTTTTTGTCTCTTACAAATTACCCAAACTTACCCAAAAGTATGTTTATAGCTAAATTACTGGAAATCTCCTTTAAGTAATATAAATGTATATTTCTGATATTTTCCAGGTGTTAGATATCTGAACTGTGGTCATCTATCTGTGCACACAGTATTTTCTGCATATGAAGGTAAGAGCTTAAAGAAGTAACACTGTTGTGCAGGATGTTTGGCTTTGCACATGCATGAATGATGGAAATTATGCTGTTTAGTGATGTAAACATCACTAAGAGTAGTTTGGTTAAAGCCGTGGTGGGATTTTCTGTGACATTTTATGCCTCACTGTTATTCCACAAGCTCCATCCTCTTCACACTGATGTGTTTTATAAACGTCATATATGTGTTTTACAGTTACAGTAATGGCCCAAAACGCTGAGTCACTTCACCTGCTGTTTCTGACTTCACTATCTGATGCAATAGGACATCATATGTGCATTTGCCAGGGATGTGGCTTTGATGCGTTGTTTCATAGATAGACACAGTTATATGACAGATCATCCCGCAAGAAAACAGAGCCAACAAGGAGACAGGGCCATTTCAGTGAGCCGTTAGCATGACTCTGCCTTGTTTACATCCCCACTGAACACCATGGATGCTGCCAGGCCACGTGTATAGGTTAATTCATCGCTCAGGGATGCTGGGAGGAGAAAGCACCTGAGGCAGGCTTCATTGCCCTCCTTTAAGAAAAAAAAAGGATGCTGAATGTTGATATTTTCCTTCCCCCTCTCTTAGATCCATTCAGCTCACCTCCTCTGCGTGTTTCCTCAGCGCTTTCTCCCGCTCGTACTGGGTGATGAGCTGCTCGTTGTCCTCCTTCAGCAGCTCCAGCTCCACTTCGTGCTCCTGGTTCTCCGCGAACACGGAGTCCAGGTTCTCCAGCACGGCCACCACAAGCGGCATCAGCTCTTTCACCACGTCCTCGTCGTATTTACCGATAAGCCTCTCGAACTCGCGGTAAATTGAGTTGGCCAGGCCCGACACCCGCTCAGACATCATCGCTGATGTCCCCGGGTCGTCCTGGTACACAACTCCGTCTTCCAGCTCCATTTTTAGTCCTATTCCTTTCAACTAACAGGACCAGTTTTTTCTCCGCCTTACCCCGCCACTATGAACGCCCGTGTTCCTTAAATAAAGACAGCTTTTCTTTAATCAAACGGACACATTGAGAACAGCGTACGAATGTACTATTACGATGCAAGACAGGCTACGTGGATTTCTTCCTATTTTTTCCTCGCCTGTCCCGTGCTGCGTTCAAATGCTCCCCCGAAGCTCCCAAATTCCTCAATCACCATGAGAACAAAACCACAAGGATCAGTTTCCAGCCCTTGAAGACCCAGAAGTAGCGAAAGATACTGTTTATCTTTTGAAAATATAGCACAAACAATATTATATAGACATACAACACTGTATTTTTTCACATTAAATGTAAACAACAAAATGTTTTTTTCCTATAGCTGATTGAATTTAGAAATGTAGACGTATTGTTACACTGCACGATAATGACACGTTTATCTTGAACATGGAAGGAGACAAACAAATCCAGGCATTTTATTTCGTCCAATACAACTTGTAATTCCAACAATTCTCATAGTACGTGAAGCAACTATCCAACAGCTGAGTTGTTGACCAGACATATCACGTGATGACGTCACATCATGCTACCGGCGTAAAATTGTTGGCAGTTTTATGGAGAAAAAGTCGCCTCGAAAGTTTTCTAAATAATATGATTAAAAATAACTGAGGTTTAAAAAATGTGCAAAGTGATTTGTGTGCAACTATTTAGATAGTGAAAAGTAAATAAATATATTATAAGATTCTGGGTAATTCCCCAGCTGTGCATTAGTAAAATAAAAAACATAGGTCTGCCTATATACGTTTCTACATAAACATAAAAGATGAGTGACATACCATGCAAAGTACTATGGAGAGAAATTTTCCAGAAAAGGGTTACAAATGCCAGGGCTCTAGACTAACTTTTTGCCAGGGTTACACTGGTGCGCTTTTTTTCTTAGCTGCACCAGCACAAAAGTTTTACATGTTCACTTTTTTTTAAATTGCTGTTCATACAGACAATATTTATTTGTAAACGATTAACTAACAATCTTATCAACACAAAGTTCTGTATTTAAAGCACAGTTCTACAAGAAAGATGGGTTACTGGAAAAGTGCGTGGGCTTAAAGTGCTTAAAGTGGCACTCTTTGGCAATATTGTAGACAATGTTAAACTTAATCATCATCTCGGCCTCTGACAACCTGTTTGCTGCTGCGTTCCGCTGAAAGGCACTGAGAGGGGACACTAGAGCAGTGCATTTATCGCAGCATATAACGTGTTTTCTGGATACTCTGCTCTTTCTGCGTTCGGAGGTTGATGGCTCTGTGTCAGAGAACTGGCTATGAATTTCAAACAAATCAGGTCTTAACTTAATGAAAAATTTATCAACTAGCGATGTGTCGGTCGCGAACGAATCGGCTTTTAGAGTCGAATCTTTGAAGTGAACGACGCGAGCCGGCTCCTTATTGGGAGCCATGTATTTTTTTCATTCTCTCATCTATGACACTTTTTTCCGCTTCACTTCGCACGTGAGCCTTGTGCTTGCGCTGAGCAGCGGGGGGAGGGGCGGCAGTAGCACAGGAACCGAGCAGAGAGAAAGAGAGCCAGGGACAACAACATGACATTAGAAAGGTATAGTAATCATCCACAACTATTATCAGTTGCAGATGATAAAGGATTCAGAAAGTTTATTCATGCAGGCCCATATGACAGAGAATGTGCGTCTTCTTTTTGTTTTCATATTTTAATTTATATTTAATCTGTTGTGGTTTGCTGTGTTTTGTGTTGTTTTCACTTTAAATTTGTTTAAAAGGACATTTAACATTTAAAATTTAAATAGTTAAAAGTTGAAATGTGAATAGTTGTTTTTTGTATTATATAATTTATTTATTACATTTTATGTGGAGTGAATAAATAAAAGTATATTTACGGTGGCCCCTAGCCTCCTGACTACCAGCAATGCAAATTTGTCCTCTGTAGAGCACCTTTCTAAACCTGAATATCTCCCATGCACTGCATACTACAGAATTGCCTCCTTTTGGTATCTACAGAGGACATTTAGGGCTTTCCAATGATACCAAATGTGAAGGGGTGGAGCTTTGGGAACTTTAGTTTTTTCATTAAGGAACATGGCAGCCATCGCTGCAAGCACATTTTATGGGCAGAAGAAAAGTAAGTGCATAAAACTTCTTATTGAGCAATTTTTAGCTATAAATGTTGTTAACATATTTTAAATAAGTCTCTTGATAACACATTAAAACATAGTATGCTTAATTCTAACTTCATTTTAGTATAGTATTAAAGTGTTTAAAAAATGTCCTCCATAGTGGACATTTGTAGTCATTTCCTCCATTTTGTTCTGTTTTTTTAAATGACCAGAAAAGGAGTCCTTTTTAGAAGCGGAAAGAAATTTATTGCAGTTTGATGAGGGAAACCCAGATCTTGAGTTGTCTGATGAAGAAGATCATAGGGAATAAGCCCTTGAAGAAGAAAGAAGGAGGAGCATCAGGGATGGTACTCAGACCTGAACTTGCTGTCATTAAGTGGTTGGACAGTTGTCATGGCATCCTCTGCCTATGGCAATCAACCTCAGGACAGACGCACAAGATGGTCTAAGAAAAACAAAAGGTTTGTCCATGTGCCAAGTCCACTGCCAATTGCTGAGTACACTACCAATATAGGTGACGTGGACCTTGTTGCCGAATGTTGAGTTTCTACAGGATGGTCCCTCACACTCAGAAATTGACAGTATGTGCAGTTTTCTACTTTTTGATCTGGCAATCACCAACTCGTGGCTTCAGTATAGCAGTGACTTGCAGTTTTGGGGGAAGAAACCACTACAGTTCCTTGAGTTCAAACTTCTCCTTGGTGAAGAGTTGAAGCAAATGTTTGCCATCAAAGTTCATTTTTACACGTTTGGCCTTCCAATGTCCTCTGCAGTGGACATGTGATATCTAAAAAATGTAAACTTTTTTTTCCCAAAAAATTATTTCAAACATTGGGGAATTTAATTTTTTTTTTGATTGGACAACATTTTTTTTCCTGGTAGTCAGGAGGCTAGAGACAAAGTACGTACAAACTCCAAAACACGTACAAACTCAGAAGCACGTGAAACCTCCAAAACATGTACAAACTCCAAAACACAACAGAAGTGCTCCAGGATGCTATTGACAATGTTGAGCTTTTGTTACCTAGTGGCTGAACAAGCCAGGAAGTACCAAGGACCGGATTTGGTGTGTGGTAGTAAAAGGTAAATTAACTTTTTTTATTTTTTGATTATTTGAATATATATGAGTGGTTGTGTATAAATACGCAAACAATAAACATATGCTTTCAACTGTGTAATTTAAGTGATCTAGGTAGCTCTGTTTTGGGAGTTCAGTTAATACTAGCAATGTGTTTTGCACAAACAGTTAAACAGTAAATAGTTACAGCTTCACAGAAAGAACCTTGAGAACAAACTGCTGCTGAAGCTTAACCATCACTTCACTGAGTGAAGAAATGGCACATTTTTGCTAAATATGCAGAAATAGACGCACACCCATACAATTTATGGTAAACTGAGCTGCCTTGTATTTACATATGTTGAAATTGCCTTGTTCTAATGTTTTTTCTGAGGCTGTTGTGCCATTTGGAGCAAAAATGAATATAAAGTTTACAGCATATCTTGTCACTGGAAATGGTTTGCACTGTTTATATTTATATTATTTACTGTAGATATTGGTTAAAAAGGCTTTATGTTGTGAAAAACTGAAATTAGAATTGTTGTGCCTTATTTTGTTGATGTTTTTACACATATTCTATTTGAAAATACTAAAAATGTGTATATTTTTTTTATTTTTCTTTGTCTGATAGCATTTATTTAAAAAAATAAATTAGACATTACAACCAGTTACTCACTACTTGAGTAGTCTTTTCAGCAACTACTTTTTTACTCTTACTTGAGTGACTTTTTTGATGACTACTTTTCACTTTTACTTGAGTAATAATATTTTACAGTAATGCTACTCTTACTTGAGTACAATTTTTGGATACTCGACCCACCTCTGGCAGATACACAGTTTTACATCTTAACTGGCAACACATGCTCCCGAGGCATGATGGGAGACAACTAGTTGCTTCCAACATGCCACACAGCCCCCACCTGAGTGGTTAGCTGTCCTCAGCAACCTGTGTGTCCATAACAAAGCCTATGAGGCGTTGGTGTTACGGGTTCCCCAGCCGTCTCCGAGACCAAGTCGGGGCCTGGGTTTGGAGCTGGGACTGTGACGGCTCCCCAGATGGGCTGATAGGGTACCAGGCGAGCACCCTATTCCATTGAGAAGTTAAGGGACGTAACAAATCGTCAGTATTTTATGCGTCGGGAGTGAGAACGGGTTGGTAAACCACGTATGACAGCCTCTCAAGCACGTCCAAACCACTGGCTTACACACAGTTCAGCTAAATACGTGACAAGGCAAGCGTATGTGAGCGAGTGTGTCTGTGTGTGTGTCATCTCCTGTCACACCATACATGGCGCAACCTCTTCTCAAGTTGCTCTATAGGTGCAAAAGAGCAGAAACTTGTGGTTTCTAAACATGCAAAAGAAAGTTACAGCGAAGAGACCGCTCCCTTGCATATCCATGGTGATACTTCATGCACATGCACCTTTTATATGTATGGACGTGTGCAGGTATCGATATATGTGTATATATGCATATGTATATTTAGTATGGACGTGTGTGTGCATGCACATGTCTATACTTATAGATATTTGTAGACATCTATTACTTACATAGTAATAGCAGTGATAGAATACTTTTATTTATGTCTTGCATATTTCCACATATCTTATCTCATCTTATCTCATCTCATGTTATCTTATCTTAAGTGAAAAGTAGTGAAAGTTCCAGTGATGTGAAGTCAAGTAATGGGGTATACAGTAAACTGAGTCAACATCAATAAAAAAGAAAGTAAAAGTAAAACTATGATAAGAAAGGTGAAAGTAGCAAGAACAGTATAAATGAGCTCTGTCTGCCCCCACTGCAGTCAGACAGTCCAGAGCCACACAGGAGAAGGTAATGACTTTCAGAATAACTTTGACATTATTCTTTGCATTTCAATGAAGTTACATTTTCTTTCTAGTCTTTCTATTCCTTTTTATACATTTGTATTTTTTTCCATAACAATGTAATTGATTATTGTTATTCAGTTACAATTGGTGGTGCTACCTAAAAATGTTTCATTTTTCAACAGCAACAGAGGTGTGCAAAATACAAGAAACACAAGAACAAGGCAAAATATAAGAATAGGAATATGAGAATTATAAGAATAAATATATGCGCATTACTGAATATGTATACCAAATATTCTGTCATATTCGGGTCAAATATGACCAATTTACAAATTAAAAAATTCATAAATATTGTGTTTTACGTCTAATTGCCTCAAGGCCTTATGACATGCTCCACACTATGCACTTGAACATATAACAGTGATGAGCACCTCTGTCGTATTTGTAATTTTTTCACAACAGTGTAATTTATTATTGTTATTTAGTTATATTTGGTGGTGCTACCTAAAATTGCTTCCTTTCTTTCTCTCTCAACCTTTTATTTCTATTTTCTATTTTCCAGTGAAATTTTAAAGACAAAAGAAAACAATATTAGACTTTCTTTGTAGGTGAGTAATGATTTTATGAAATTACAGTGTTCCCTCGTTTATCGCGGGTGTTACGTTTTAATAATAACCCATGATAGGTGAAATCCGCGAAGTAGCGAACTTTATTTTTTACAATTATTATAGATGTTTTAAGGCTGTAAAATCCCTCACTACATGCTTTATACACTTTTCTCAGACAGGCATCAACATTTTCACATTTCTCTCTTGTTTAAACGCTCTCAAAGTTCAAACCTTCGTACAAAAATGACTTCAGTATTATAGAGTGAAACGAAAGATCAAACCCTGTTTTCTGGTCCAGAACATGGGAGTAGAGCAGCACAACACAGTACAATACAACACAAATGATTTTGGGCAAAGAGTGTTATGTTCTAAATGTTTCAATGCATATGTATGGATGTATTATTGTGCTATAATGTTTTACAGCAATGGGAGGACAAAAGTCTCGACCTGTAAACACTCCGAGTAAGATAAAACATAACACAATAAAAGTCAAACAGATCAGAAAGAATTACGTATTATCAGTCATTGCTTTCTTTAAAATGTATTTTCAGTTTTTTTGTCAATTCTGTGCATGTTTTCAGCTTTAAGTGAAGAATGGAGGAAAATACAGTGGAAGTGAGTGTTTGATCCTTAATGGGCTTTTTGTTGCCACGTAAATGTTGTAAATTATTTACTTGCAAAAATCGGTTGCTGTCAGCTGAATTTCCCATTCTCATTGGTGTTCATAGCATAGTCTCACCACTGTATCTGCACCACTATTAGTTTCACTTTCTTGACTTTAACTTCATAAATATTCTTCTTTGAACAGTGGCAAAACCAATGATCTCCCAAGCATAAATAATTACCAGCCTCATAACTCTGAGCTCCAGCACCTCAGAATTCTTCTTCATGGACCCGTTGGTGCCGGCAAGTCCAGCTTCATCAACTCAGTTGATGCTCTTTTACAAGGCAGAATGGCTGCAAATGCTTTGGCAGATGGAATTTCTGGAAAGAGCTTCACTAAAAAAGTATGTTTTAATTCTAGTATGGTTTAGTCAAGCTCATGTATTTTGTGCAATTTATTAAACAAAAGTCATGCAATTTGTAACAAAACTAGTGGACTGAAACTAAACGGCTATAAAGCTGCACGTAGAGCCAAGCTCACTTGTTTTTCCACTACAGCACAGTAAAGATTAGCACTTAGAGGTCTTAGGATGTGGTCTGCTCTTGCGTGACAAATGGGGTTTTTTTATTTTTTGCTTCTTGAATCTTTGTCTGAAGTTTAGTTTCACTTTACTTTTCTCCGTAGTTGTTCTTACAGATATCAGCCTTATACTAAACCAGAAACCAGCTTTGTAGTCTTCAGTGATTAGGTGACCTTGTTATCAGAATCGTTAAAACCTTCTGTTTTACAGTATGAAACTTTCAAAATCCAAAAAGGAGGACCAGGAACTTTTTATCCTTTTGCCTTCACTGACATCATGGGCCTTGAGAAGGACACAGGAGTTATGCTGGAAGACATCATGCTGGCCATGAAGGGGCACGTGAAGGATGGTTACACGGTATCATGAAGTTTAAGGCATTTTTGCAGACACTATTTGATGGTGTATCCAATGACACAATTTAATTATGCCTTTAAATAACACATACGGTGTATTTAAAAGTTAGATTTCCAAAAACACGTGTGTGTGTATAGATATACATACATACAAATATGTATATACATACATATGTGTGTGTGAAACATTTGCGTATACTTGTTTAGTTTAATTAACTTCATTGTTTTCCAGTTCAATCCTCAATCTTCATTATCCGAACATGATCATAAGTACAACAAGGAGCCCACTCTAAATGACAAAGTTCATGTTTTAGTGTCTGTGCTCGATGCCAACAAAATAAAACTTATGAGTGATGATATAATAAAACAGATGAGGACTGTCAGACTTGCAGCCAGGGACATGGGTAAGAGCCAAGCATGGTTATAGGATAAACCCAAAATGAATTAAATAAGCTGACAAACATCACCAACTCTGATATTCTTTAATATTCTGTGTATTGACAGGAATTCCCCAAATGGCAATTCTCACCAAAATTGATGAAGCCTGTCCAGAAGTCAAAAAATATATACGAAATGTGTATAAGAGCACCTGGTTGAAGGAACAGGTACTTTTCTAGTGGTAATTTTCAGTATTTAGCTGGAATATTTATTTATTTTTTACCAACAGTTTAATTCAAGTAAATTTTAAGTAAAATAAATGCTAACAAATGTTAAACTGTTGAAATTTAGATGGAGATAGTGAGTGTGACATCAGGTATTCCACTGTACTGCATCTTTCCTGTGAAGAACTACCACTCTGAGATCCAAACAGATGATGACATCGACACACTGATACTGGCTGCTCTGAAGCAGATGATCAACTTTGGAGAGGACTACGTCAACAAACTGCAGACCTGCTGAACCTTGTTTATTGTTGTGTTAAAATGACTTTTGGGTCTGAACAAGAATGTCAGAGTAATTCTTTGCATGCTGATTCTCATTTCCTTGGCTAAAGCATTTACCCTTAGACTAGAAACTCTTCTGGCCTTTTTTTTTTGCTTGCATGACAAAGTTTCTGTGTTTGCTTTGTAGACTTGGCTTTCAGTTTTTGTGTTTTGCTCTTGTATCTATCAACCTTTGAACAGAAATGTAATTGTGTAAGAAAACTATACTGCTTTCATATTATACTAGGATGACCATATTTTAATTTCCAAAAAGAGGACACTTGGCCCAGTCATGAAGTACTTTAATAATACTGTTTGCTTAAAGGGCAAAAAAAAATAACTTGAAAACCTCTGGAATTAAATAATGGTACAGAGAAAAGGCCTCAACTGTATAAGAAAAATTACCAGCACCGGGACGGTACTGAAATTCAGGGG
>NW_005187460.1:924182-925361 GCF_000239375.1 Pundamilia nyererei
AGAGCAGCCAGTATCAGTGTGTCGATGTCATCATCTGTTTGGATCTCAGAGTGGTAGTTCTTGACAGGAAAGATGCAGTACAGTGGAATACCTGATATCACACTCACTATCTCCATCTAAATTTTAACAGTTTAACCTTTGTTAGCATTTATTTTACTTAAAATTTACTTGAATTAAACTTATACTTATAAATACTGAAAATTTAAAACGTTTTAAAAAATTTACCGCTAGAAAAGTACCTGTTCCTTCAACCAGGTGCTCTTATACACACTTCTTATATGTTTTTTTAACTTCTGGACAGGCTTCATCAATTTTGGTGAGAATTGCCATTTGGGGAATTCCTGTCAATACACAGAATATTAAAGAATATCAGAGCTGAAGTGATGTTTGTCAGCTTATTTAATTCATTTTGGGTTTATCCTATAACCACACTTGGCTCTTACCCATGTCACTGGCTGCAAGTCTGACAGTCCTCATCTGTTTTATTATATCATCACTCATGAGTTTTATTTTGTTGGCATCGATCACAGACACTAAAACATGAACTTTGTCATTTAGAGTGGGCTCCTTGTTGTACTTATGATCATGTTCGGACAATGAAGATTCAGGACTGACCTGGAAAACAATCAAATCAGTTAAACAAGTATATAAAAATGTTTCACATGTATATACATGCACAGTGTAATTTCTCCCAAGGGTAACGAGGGATTGCCCCCTCCTGGTTTACATGTCCATGCCTCTGCCAGACCTTGATCCCCGTTGGAACAAATGTATCTCCTCCTCTGATTTTTAAATCTAACTTTTAAATACACCGTATGTGTTATTTAAAGGCATAATTAAATTGTGTCATTGTATACACCATTCAATAGTGTCTGCAAAAAAATGCCTTAAACTTCATGATACCGTGTAACCATCCTTCACGTACCCCTTCATGGCCAGTGTGATGTCTTCCACCATAACTCCTGTGTCCTTCTCAAGGCCCATGATGTCAGTGAAGGCAAAAGGATAAAAAGTTCCTGGTCCTCCTTTTTGGATTTTGAAAGTTTCATACTGTAAAACAGAAGGTTTTAACGATTCTGATAACAAGGTCACCTAATCACTGAAGACTACAAAGCTGGTTTCTGGTTTAGTATAAGGCTGATATCTGTAAGAACAACTACGGAGAAAAGTAAAGTGAAA
>NW_005187460.1:927293-928464 GCF_000239375.1 Pundamilia nyererei
CTATTAGACCAATGAAAGTACCAATGCTTTCATTGCTATATTAATCAAACTGGGGAAATACAATTCACTAATGTATTTTTATTGATTAAAAAATTAAATAACAGGAAAATGTGTTTTTGAAAAAATATATTAAATTCATTATGTTTGTAATACAGTTTTACACGCTCCATTAAATAAAGTTTATATGAAGATCACAAACCATCTATAACCAAAACTTTATTTTATGGTCACATGTTATATATATACATTTTTAAGCAATATTACCTTGTTAAATGTTTTTAACATCTTATTTAAATATATTTTTAACCATTTTTACAGACAAAATAAACTTAAATTCACATGAACTCATGACAGAAATCTACTGCTCTCACCATGTGCTATAAAGAACACATGGCCTAAACAGCAAGCTAAAAATATCTGAGACAGGAGCATCGGTTGAGATAGTTTCCAGGACTTTGTTGTGAAACTGTAAACAGACACTGATAAAAGTTAAAGAAAACAATAAAGAAATAAACAACAACATCACAGTGTAATTACATAAATCATGGAACAACATGAGTTCACAACAACTGCACACTCCATTCAGTAATACGGTAAGCTTTTCCACAACGCACTGCAATATTAAAGTGAACAGCTCAGGAAAATGATCAGAGAAATCACATAAGTCAGATATTTCTGTGATGCACGCATCAAACCCCCGAGATCGCACCAAGTCCAGTTTGTGTCATTTTTCATGAGTGGAGCCAGTGACCCACTGGGTCAGGTTAACACAGTCTATAACATTTAGAAAGTACTTGACCAGAAGTTTAGACTCATACCAGACATGAATATTAAAATCACAAAAGACTGTCAGACTTCTGAAAAATTTTGGCCATAAAATCAGACAATTCTTTGATAAAGTCCTTCTTAAACTTCGGAGGACAATATGTTAGTGCACAGAGCACAGGACTGCTGACATGTGCACATAAATGGTCCGCAGGTGCGCATTCACTCTCAAATAAAAGAGGCACACCAGATAAGAAGTTACAACGCGCGTTTGCGTACATTAGATTTTCTGGAGGAGGACAGACATTTTTTTAGAACTCTTAAAGATGTTGAAGAAGCAAGCTCCTTTAAGAAATTAGGGGATAGTTGTAACATTTTTGACATTTCTGTCTGTAAATTGGAGCTC
>NW_005187460.1:930105-936380 GCF_000239375.1 Pundamilia nyererei
GTTAAACACGGTGCCTAAACCAAAATATTGTGAAAATGCAAGAAAGCAGACCTACACTTTTTTTTTTAATATGCACATTGAAGGACACGTTCTGGTGAAAATGACTCCAGGATTCCTAATAGTGTTAATGGAGGCCATGGTAATGCCATCTAGAGCAAGTATCTGATTAGACACCATGTTTCGGAGATTTTTAAGGTACAATAACCTCAGTTTTATCTGAATTTAGAAGCAGGAAATTATAGTTCATGCCTTTAGGATATTGGTATGGCTTAAAGATATTAACTGAGATGAGTTTCAGGGGTGATTTGTGGCAGAAGGATAGCACCACTAATGAAAGAGGAGGTTTGCAAAATGGTAGTGAGATCTGCTGTGATGTATGGTTTCAGAATTGTGGAACTGACAAAAAGACCAAAGTCAGAGCTGAAAATGGCAAAGTTAAAGATGGGTAGAGTGGGGTTAAGTAAGTAAGTGTCTAAAATTGACAACATTCGAAATTAGCACATCAGAGGCATAGCCCAGATTGAGCAGTTTGGAGACCAAATTATTATTAGGAAAACCTTGAGACAATTTGGACATGTGCAGAGCAGGGAGAGAGGATATAGTGGACAAAGGATATTAGACATTATTAGACAAAGAAGTAACAATAATACAGTCCATGGCAGGATATCCCTGTGTTAATACTATGTAGTACTAGGGATTACTATAGCCTGTAAAGTTGTACAAATAACAGACCTAAGCTCCAAATCTGCAGTTTGAGAAGGTTTTTGAAAAAGATCTACCTTTAAATAATATTTGTCACATTCGGAAAGGGCTTCAAGTAACAGCATAACAGACACTCTGACAAAGGGGAAGGGGAAAAGATGACTATACATATGCACAGAAGGGCAGGTAGGGAAAGAGGAGTACTTTCCTTCCTCTGGCTAACAGAGGAACTACATCACAGAAGACAAGAAAAGCAAAACTAAAAGCAAAACACAACAAAAACTAACTCTTAAAGTAAAACAGAAAGTGTAACAGCTAAAGAGGGAAAACACAGACATGAATGAACGAAATACAGTAAACGTGACACCAGAGGATGGAATACTGAGAG
The DNA here is from genome assembly GCF_000239375.1 of Pundamilia nyererei. Lineage (NCBI taxonomy): Eukaryota > Metazoa > Chordata > Actinopteri > Cichliformes > Cichlidae > Pundamilia > Pundamilia nyererei. The sequence goes on from NW_005187460.1 coordinate 931,196, forward strand.
AAGAAAAGTATAAAAAAGCTAGCGTCTTGGAACAAGACTAAATACAAGAATGAACAAAATTGAAATCTGAGTAAACTAACCCTGTGTGATTCATTTACTTAACCTGCATGTCAGTAATTCAATAAGTAATGTGAACAGGAAAACTATGCTTCTTCAAAGTCACATGGCTTACTTGAAAACAAATAGATGAATATGAAAGTGAAAGCAGTAAGGAAACTAACAGAATACCCCCACACACCCCATTGCAGTCATTGTGTCCAGAACCACGTCGGAGAAGGTAAGACCTTTTCAAGTATACTGCTTTGACTCAAATTCAGTAAGAATACCAACAATAAAGACAATTAGTTCACTGTGTAGTTAGTTACAGTCACAGCCTTGCTTATTCTGCTCTCAGTGTGTGTGTGTGTGTGTGTGTGTGTGTGTGTGTGTGTGTGTGTGTGTGTGTGTGTGTGTGTGTGTGTGTGTGTGTTAAAAAGTAACTCTGATAAAACGTGTGAGTTCCCCTAACTTCTCCAGGAGCATATCTACTTTCCACTATGCACACACGCCTTCCGTTCTATTGTTTTCATACTGGATTTCGACATAGGGATGTTTACCTCTGTGTAGCGTCCTTTCCTCTTTTAACAGCTGCTGGACTTTTATAGAGGAGAGGTTTAATGCACCAAATGCTTTCAGTTGGTGAAAGGTGTGAACTGCACGTAGTTGAGCACCGAGACTTGACTGGAAAAGAGAAAATAGAAAGTAGAATAGAAAATAGTTTAACATTGTCTTAATGAAATATGCAAGATCTTCACTGATAAAACGCCAGATGGCCTTCTCGTCTTTAGTTTACATTTCAAATCATTTGAACACATAGAAGTTTTAAACTTTGACTAAGCAAATCTAAATTGAGAAGTCGGTGATTATTCTGGATTATATTCACATATAGCTTCTTATTTACATGATAGAGCTTTAATCTGCTTGGATAGCATGTCAAGCTGTATACACAGAAGGTGATTTCTGACAGTGTTCCTGAGCCCCTGCAGTGATTTCCAATGACAGAATCATGCCTGTTTTTAATGCAGTGCAGCCTGATCCTGAACACCCAATGTTGCTGAAATTGTTCCATAATTTGCATAATGTTTGTAGATTGATGAATTTCTGCCCATCTTTATTTCTAACAAACTCTGCCTAAGATGCTCTTTTTATACCCAATCATGTCACTGAGCTGTTGTAAATTAACCTATTTAGCTGCAAAGTGTTCCTCTGGCTGCTTCTTGTTAGCACCATTTACTTTTCCAGCATTTTGTTGCTCACCTCCAAAGTTTTTTGTAGCATGTTGCTGTCACCATATTCACAATTAACTATTAAATTAATATTTTTATAAGTTTGTATAAATATACTTATAACTTATATTTATACTAATTACTAATATTTTTCATGAAACAGTAAAATATCTTAGTTTAAATATCTGTTATATTTTCTGTTTTACTGTCAATAAAATATTTGTTTATGAGACTCAATTGAATGATTCTGAATCTTGGAATGGACTCAAACGCCTATAGTGAGGATGAAGGGACCATGAAAGACTCTGAATTGCAAATCATATCTATTTTTATCTTTTTTTAATTTCAGTGTACTGACCTTTTCATATAATTGTCTTGTTTTACAGATATGGGCGGAGGTAAGTCCTGACCTGTTACATGTCGCACTAGTCTCAGAGCAAAATGCATGATCGTTCCATTGATCCAAAGTTTAAAAAAAAATTAAAAACATTTATGATTGTTTTTTTTTTATTTTTACAACAAACACTGAAAACTGTGAAATCCTTATATGTGAAACATTTTTAAAGAATTTTTATTCTTCAACCTAACCAAGTAATTAAGGTGAACATCAAAAAAACAGTAACAATATTAGAAATAGATGCTCCACCTACTGTCACTCAAATTTTATTAAATGATAATGATGTTAAGGTAACACTTTTGCATTGTGACACTATTTGTTTATGTTCTTGTCTTCCCATTATGTTAACATATGTGATTTTCCTCTTCAGTATTTAGTCAGTCATGGAGGCCTTTGCCAAAGTGAGTATGATAAACATATATTATTGTTTTGGCTTCGTTCTGCTCCTCAACACAGAATTTAGATTTTTTGTTTTGGTAGCTGACTGTTGTGTGTGATAGCAGAGCATCGCTGTTATGCTAATAGTGCAAGCCATATCTTATTTCAATGTTTTGTTTTGTTTTAATTAACAAGAATAAACAAAAAATTCTTGATTTTGTGAAATTTCAAAAATATCAAAATAATGAAACCATTCTTCTCAAACCCCTTCTTAGTAGGCCAGCTAGTAATGTCATGGTCCTGGGCCATGTTGGCCCAGTGTTCTTAGTTTTCTTGTATTTTTGTATTTCGTTCCTTATTTAGGCCATGTTCCTGAGTTGCCCTGTTGTGGTGTTCCCTAAGTGTTTTCCCTTCATGGCTTTTACCCCCTGTGTGCCCCTCTGTGTATCTGTGAGCCCTCGTCTCTCCTTATGTTTTATTCCATGTTTCCCCAGCCCGTTATGTCTGTGTTTTCCCCGTGCTCTCTCTCCTCCTGTCTGAACCTCTGTGCACTTCCTGTTTACTTTGTGACTCTCACGCCTGTACATGTCATGTTCAGTTCACCCCGCCCTGTCTCGTTATGATTATCGGTGTCACCTGTGTTCCCCGTGTGTTCCCACTTTCCTCGTTAACCCTCTGTGTATTTCTGTCTGCGTCTCCCTCTGTTCGGCGTCGCGTTCTCCCTCATGTTGTGTGTTATTCTCCCCGTGGTTCAGTTCCTTGTAGATCTCATGCTTTAGTTTTCCCAGTTTTAGTTTATTTTGTATTGCTTCTCGTGGCCAGCAATAAAGCTGTGTTTTTTGAGTTTATCCCCGTGTCTGTGAATCTGCATCTTGGGTCCTTCTCCTGCCACACAACGAATCATGACAAGTAAACAAGAATGTTTATATAACTCTGTTGAGACTACAGTGGTGTGAAAATGTGTTTGTCCTCTTCCTTTTGTATTCGTTTTTCTTTTTTCACAATTAAATGTTTCAGATTATCAAATAAATGTAAATATTAGACAAAGATAATATAAGGAAAGACACACTACAGTTTCTAAACAAAGGTGTTACTGATTAAGGGGGGGGGGGAATCCAAACCTACATGCCCCAGATCACTGACATAATATTTGGTGTTGTTTATCCTGCTCATGATAGCTCAGTTTTTGTTGGTAAAACACAAAACTGGTATGGCCTAAAAGAAGGTTTTGGCTAAAGTTCAAGAAATATTATTTATGCTAAATTTTTAGAAAAATTAAAGTGATAAGTGTTTTTTCTAAAAACAAAAACAAATTATTTGTAAAGTTTCAGTGTCTGTTTGGTTGATTGTTTGCAGGAATAACCAGGATGCGCTGGATTTTCTGAAATCGTACAGTCCTCGAAATCATGAAGCTACCCATCTCAGAATTCTGCTTATTGGACCAGCTGGTGAGGGGAAATCTACCTTCATCAACTCTGTTGACAGCGTTTTACAAGGCAGAGTTGCTAATCGAGCTCCAACAGATCAACACGTTACAGCAGATTCATTCACCAAAAAGGTATGTATGTTTCCATCTATCTATCTATCTATCTATCTATCTATCTATCTATCTATCTATCTATCTATCTATCTATCTATCTATCTATCATTTTTTTTACTGTCAAATAATGACTGTAGCTGCTTTAAACAAAGACTTATGAACTCCATCTTCTGTTTTCAGTACAAAACATATAAATTCTCCAAAACCAATGAAGGTCATTACTCATTTGTTATTAATGACATCATGGGCATGGAAAGGACCAAAGGCGTTCATGTGGAAGACATTAAGCTTGCCCTACGAGGACATGTGAAAGATGGTTACGAGGTAGAATCTTTTGACCTTTGGCTTTGCTTCATATGTCTAGTTTTTTGGTTTTGTTTATTTGTGTTCTTATATGTGTTCATACGATTTGCAAATCACTAGATTTGCATTTACATTTTAGTGTTACAATGTTTTCATTTCAAAAGTATGGGATATAGTAGGGGAATATATGTTTACAAATTATTATTTTATATGCCTACAAGATAAAAGTTAATATCTTAAAAATAAGCTGTGTGAGTTCAGAGTTGAGTAATGGTGTGTAGTCTTGGTTTAGATGTTGTGACAAGTTCTGTTTATGATGTGCTACCTTTCTTTTGAGTCATAATAATTTTAGCAGTGATATTCTCAGTCTCAGCATGAGCCTGCTATTCTTCTTTCAAGCATCACTCCCTCCCTGTATACCATGTCCTCAGGCATTTATCACAGGCTGATAATTTCTGGACTTCAGCAGCCTTTAAGTCCTTATTGCATAGTCAGTTCATTCTTTTCTGACTTTGAAGACCCTTGATTCTGACTTCTACCGTCTTTCATCCTATCTCATCTTCTCCACAGTCAAAACTTCGTAAGACTTTTTTCAGGGCTCTGTTTAGTTTGTGCCTTCTGAATATAATCACAATTATTACTTAAACTCTTGTTTATTTAATAAACAAGAGATATAAACTGAGATGAGTTTCAGTAAGAAGAGGTGTAATCTTCTTTACACCTCTTCTTACTCCATTGTTTTCTAGTTTGATCCTGAAAACAAGCTGGAAGAGGGAGATCTAGGATACAACGCTGCTCCTGAACTGAGTGAAAGAGTTCATGTTGTGGTCACTGTTGTTCCTGCTGGCGTAGTGTCTTTACTAACTTCGGACATGATCGCAAAGCTGAGAGATATCAGACTGGCAGCCACTGCGTTGGGTAAGGTAGCAGTTGCAAATTTTTCTGTAATACATTATTTGGACTAATTATATATATACATATATACACATATATATACATATATATACACATATATACATACATATATATATACATATATACATACATATATATACACATATATATACATATATATACACATATATACATACATATATATACACATATATACATACATATATATACACATATATACATACATATATATATACACATATATACATATATATATATACACATATATACATATATATATATACACATATACATATATATATTAGGGGTGCAACGATACTCATATCGATATTGAACCGTTCGATACAGTGCTTTCGGTTCGCTACGCATATGTATCGAACAATACAA
>NW_005187460.1:938059-940890 GCF_000239375.1 Pundamilia nyererei
TGACATCGTCTTATCAATTGTTAGCTTACTATGCAAACATGACAAGTGAAATCTCCCGCAGCAAGCTTAAACATGTGAGAGGTTGATCGCGCAGAGAATCGCTGACCGTTATGTGTGTGTGTGTAAAAGCAGCAGGATATATATTTTAGTTCTGCTGAGCCAAATAAGAGAGGTCATATGTATGTATATATGTGTATATATATGTATGTATATATGTATATATATGTATATATATATAAATATATATATATAAATTTATGGAATATGCAGCAAAAAAAGAGGGAGAAAAACAAATGTTTATAAAGTGATTACGTTTTTACATTAACAGAAATTCCCCAGCTGGCTATTCTCACTAAAGTTGATGACGCCTGTCCCAAGGCACAAAAGAATGTGAACAACATCTACAAGAGTGACTACCTGAAGGAACAGGTAAATTTTATTAATTTTGAATGCACTTTTTCAGTTACATTTTCTAAATTTAGCACTGAAATCTTTTTACAGTTACTGAATCACTGAAATCTTTTCAACACTCAGGTCTACAAATTTAGCCAGCTTCTGGGCCTCCCAGTGAACAGCATCTTTCTTGTGAAGAACTACAGTTCAGAAATCAACACAAATGATGCCACTGATGCTCACATCCTGTGTGCACTGAAACAGATGATTGTCTTTGGAGAAGACTATCTCAGCCACTTGAATGACTGAGACATGAGAAAATGAAACATTTCATTTAAACATCAGACTGAATATTTATTCAGTCGCACGTTTTATACCTAGACTGTCTGTTAATTTTCACAGTCAGCTTTCTTTCCTGGCTTCAAATAGGCTAAAGTTCATTAATATGTAGTAACTCTTTTCCTATCTCACTGACTTAATGCACAAACTTTTAATAATATGTTAGTCTACAGTGCCTTTCCTCTCATACACATCACACCACTGCTTTTATGCAAAAACTGTATTGTTTTCAGTCTGTATTGTGTGTTTGACCTCGTCATGTTTTTCCCATAGCACAAGTCACCAGTGTCTTCTGCTTGATTTTACTTCCTCCCCAGTGTGATTGTCTCAATTGTTTTTATCTGTGTCTGTTTTGCCACTACGGTTTCCACTTCTTTTGTATTTTTTTTACTAACTTAAAAACTCAGATTAAAAAAAAAAAGAAAAGCTTTCAAATTGTGTGAATAGAGTCATTGTGTTTCAGGACTAGGCTTTACTCCAGGACATTGTGGGTGTGACCTTTAGTCCAGATCTTTCCCAGAAATATTTTCCAGTTCCTCCTAGGGGATCTCACACTGCTCCCTGCTGGGTGTGCCAGGAAAAACCTTTAACCATCAGATAGCTCCATGTCAGCTGCATCCTTTCAACATGAACGGGGAGCATGGCCACTAGCTCTACTAGCTCCCTGAGTACCAATTTTTCAAACATGTTAGATAATGGATTTGCATCTATATTAGTTTCATACATTAGTTACAATAGAGTCATCTCCAACAGTCATTCACTGTATTAGAAAGAATGAAAGAAAGAAATAACTATATGGATGACATTTTCACTCTTGGGCCAGCACGGTGGCATGGTGGTTAACACTGTTGCCACACAGCAAGAAGGTCCACCATCTGGTTGGTGCCTTTCAGTAGGGTTTGAGGTTGGACTTCCTTTATTTTACTCATCTATTAGATCATCCTAGCTTCTGAAGTAAAAATACTTGTTAAGTATTTTTGTCTGAGTTTGTTATTTATAGAGAAAGACAATATTCTGATTCGGGACTCTCCAAGCCTTCACTGAAGAAAGACAACCTATAGAAGTTAAAGTTGTACACAAAATTTGTTTTTCCATTTGATTTTTTTTAAGTCATTCGTGTGACTGTTCATAATCTAATTGTACATTTAGCTGAGCTAAATTATGTATGGGACTCCCTTAGTACTCACTGAGTACATCATACATCAAATTTAATGAAGTCCTTTTGTGTGGGTTTGCATCTCCCCCCATGCTCTTATCTGCTTAACACTACTTTTGTCAAATAAAGACTCCGAAACAAAAACCCTTAAATTATCTTCAGCTGACTGAATATGGTTTCAGGGAAACCAGAGAGGTGGTTCAGGCACAAGGATGTCTCCTGGGGGGGTGTTCTGGGTTTGTCCCACTGGGAGGAGGCCTGGGGGCAGAACCAGGACACGGTGGAGAGATTGCTGCGTAGCACGTCCGATAGGCTCATCTACAGAGACGTCACTGCAATGGGTCATTTTATAGTGTACAGAGGAGAGAGTCTGGTGGGAATGAACAAATTCTACTTTTAAACAGTTCATCAGTGAAAAATCATACAGGGTAAAAGCACTGGAAGGTTTCATAGGTAAACATATACCGATTTTTGCCATAAGGTGGCACAGTGAGACTTTATTCATGTATGAAATACACGTGCTTGATTAAATCACACTCAGAATTAACACATGCTTTAAAAGAGACAATATCCCAAAACGTTGCATCCACCAAGAAGTGAGTGGTCGCTCTTCTTCATAAAAGAGGGTCAACGAGTCAACAAGTCAGTGAAGCTGGACTTGGGTCCAGCTCGGGTCCAGGAAAAATTCAGGCTCTAGAGCTCATTTTTATCAGGTAAGTAATTCTTTGAGCACTGCAGATTATTCTCTTTGCCACTGTTCAGAGAAGAAGAATTATTATGTTAAAGCCTAATAATCTGAATTTTATGGTTAGATTTAGATGAAAGGTGTGTACTGTAAAAGAGAAATGTTTAAATCAAATCAAATCACTTTTATTGTCACATCACATGTGCAGGTACATTGGTACAGCACATGTGAGTGAAATTCTTGTGTGCGAGCTTCACA
>NW_005187460.1:943223-951441 GCF_000239375.1 Pundamilia nyererei
GTGTTGTTTCTGCTTATTTGCAGGAGTGGAGATAAGTCTCTTGTAGCAGAGTTTCTCAAGTTTATATGTCTTCTAAAAACCACCACCTGCTTTATAGTAGATTGATTAACAAAGAAGGAAGACAACCTCAACTTCACCTCAAATCAACAGTTGAAACTTGGATCTTCCAAGGACATTGATCCCAGACACAAGCCAACATTGTTTTTGAAATGGATAAAGAAGGCTGACATTAAACTTCTGGAATGTTCTTCCCAAAGCCCCGACCTAAGCCAACCTTTTTAGAAACGAACAAGTTTATCTGAACTCCTCCAATTCTGGTCAAATTAGCAGAATTATTCCAGAAGCTTGTTGATGACATGGGGATAAACATTTAAAAAAAATATGTCAGAAGCTGAAGAACTACATGAAGAACAACAAAAAACAAATAATCAAAATGAAAATTCCTTGGCTTTGTAAGCCTAGCCCTTTTCTCACAAGTTAATTAAAAAATTTAACATACCTTCAAACGAAAGTGCAAAATTGAAACTCAGTTAATTAGTTAATCTGTTTGTTTATTCATTAATCGTGTGTGTTATGTGTCAGACAGACACTTAATCACACAGTCAAACCGCAGTCAAACAAAACAAAATCATGTTGTTTTTTCAGGATGATTCCAACATCAGATGATGAAATTAGCCCCTAACCACACTCATTTATCTGTGCATTTAATTACCACAAAACAATATTCCAAGGATATTCCTTTATTGTCCGAGCTTTGCTGGTTACACAGAAATAATTTGGAAATAAGTTTAAGAGTTTGGGTGTCTAAGTAATTCAAAGCGCATTAGAAGTATTGCAATACAAAACTAGGTATACTAAGAGAAAACAAACAATAAAGATGATACATATGAAATATGATACATATAAAATATCGTGTAATCAGTGGCATAAAATTATATGACAAAAACATACAAAGAAGTTTATGAAAAAAATATAATCTATTAGTATTTACAGATTTAATTTTTGTATTTGTAATGTTACAAAGGTATCTGGTGTATAAACTCAATATTTACTTATCTCAAAATAATATCATGTCTAAATACTGAATTACAGCATGAGCAACCGCCCAGATTCACATCTGAGCAAAGGAGAAAAACTCATAACTACAACATGCAGCTGATAAAAGTATTTATTGGTATGTTGTTTGGCTTGAATCTCTTGATTTACAAATCTTCCACTGATTTCTGTCATAGTCAAATGGGTAAGAGTCATCAAAAGATTCACATTCGCTTATAAACGTAGATGACTCTGCCACAGGATGAACAGTGGTGCTCCACATCTTGACAGGAATCAACGCAGAATGGGATACAGCAGCAAAGAAAGCACCTGTAGGTGGAAAAAAGCACTTGTAATGTTAAGGTTTTCTTAAGATCAAAGATGTGTCTCAGCTCTTTTAGAGTTTTAGCTTGAAAATCCTCTACCTAAATGGTTGTATTTACCCAAAGAAGACGAGGCCTCCACAAATAGCCCACGTCAGCAGGCCCGGGGTGTGTTGTGTCCTGGTGATCACTGCCTGGTGGCAGTGAGGACACACAGTTTGTCCAGGAACATCCTGTAGCCTCGGTGTTACTACAATGTTAGTCACTGAGGAACAGAAATGTGTAAAACACAAAATAAAGGTGTTTATTCCTATTATTTCTATTAACCTTTGTTTCCATTTTAAAATTCAAAGCACAGTCGAGCTTCATAGACTGGCTTTAAACTGACTATCAAGCTGGCAGTGAGGATCTCATGTCTGTTGCATCTTGCAGCAGACATTTGCAAGATGCAGGCTGATGACCAGAACTCGCCTGCAAAGGAAAACCAAACAACCCTCAAAACTTCCATAAGGAGCCACCTTATGTTGATTGATCTCAAGCCAACTTCCTGCAGCTGGCCTGCTCCTATTACTTAACTATAACCAAACCCAGTGTGGTTTCAAATCATTCGTCAAGTGTGTGACCCTTCACTTGCATTACTTAAGTCAGTGGAAATGTGTTCCCCATACTTGCCTTGTATCAACAGCTAAGACTCGACATCACCACTGGAGGGTGCAAGTAGCAAGCAGTAGTGGTTGCAGTAGTAAGTTGTGGGTGGAAAGGGGCTTTTTTTTTCAAAGCCTTTCTGTTGTCTTGTATTTTAAAGTAATGAGCCATTCAAGCACTAAGGTTTCTAGTAGCAGATGTCCAGCACAGCATAGACCAGTAATATAGTCTAGAAGTAGAAGACTACTGGTATTAGTAGTAGTATATAACTGTACAACTGTGACATAGTTAATGTTTTACATGTGTTTAACACACAAATGTGGCTTTGGAGTGGATTCTTATGCATCTATTTCAAAAGGCAGGACTCAGGATGTGACTGCACATGGGGTGAACTCTGAACAATTGCTTTTCCCTGTAGAGAGGCTACAAACAAGCCTATTCTTCAGATCAGTTTGATATGAGACCAAGAATTTCAGCCAGTGTCTACAGAGGCAGCTCTGTTCACTTTACACGCTGGAGCAGATGCACATTCATTTTTTTTAACAGCTTTTTAACAGCTGTGAGAAGTTACACTTTAACCTTTTAATGTTTTTATTTTCCCATGATGCATATTTGCATGCAAGAGTTCTGAGAAATCATACAAAGACACGTAGGTGTACTTTACAGGATCCGGTTGCCTCACCTGTTGTGACAGGTGCACCCGGTGCAGGAGCAAAGACACCGCCTGTTAAACAAAGTACACAAGTCATCACAACAGGGACGAATATACATACGTAAATAAGTACTTTACTATACTGTTTGAAGAGAACTGTCACTCTATAATTTATCTCTTTAATCTTTATTCTCTTTCATTTGTGTATTTAAGCAAACACATAACAACAAAGGTTTATTAGAATATTTTGGTATAAAAAGCAGGAATAATTTGTGAGTGCAGACACAGACCTGGCTGATATCCTGGAGGAGAAGGTGCTGGCTGAGGGTACATCCCTGGTTGAGGGTATGTCCCTGGTTGAGGGTATGTCCCTGGTTGAGGGTACGTCCCTGGTTGAGGATACGTCCCTGGTTGAGGATACGTCCCTGGTTGAGGATACGTCCCTGGCTGAGGCATTCCTTGTCCATAGTCCAAGGGTGGGCCAGGGTAAGGTGGAGCTGATTCCTGTGGTGGATATCCTTTTTCCATCTTCAGAAATGTAAACTGAAACTGAATAAGTACAAATAAAAACTTAAGACGTATTGATCTAAGTTTTCTGGCACTGCAACACAGTATTTGAGATTTGTGTCACTTTCAATGAGTGACGAGGAACTTGTAATTTGCTTTGTCCAATGCAAACAGGAGGCAAAATATTAATTGCATTTTTTTATGCAAAGGTTTGTGTGTGACAACCAGTTATATGGTTTCAGAGGAAACATTAGCAGATGTAGGTGTGAGCTAAAGCTTTTTAAAAGCTAACCACAGCATCACATAAATATTTCCAGTGGTTGATATCCTTCTAATGGTTTATGAGGTTAGTATCTGACTATTGCTCAGATACTGAGCTCATTACCCAGTGTAGCACAAAAAATATGTTAAGAGGCCCTCCAATCTGTAACCACAAGTATTCAACTCAACTCAACGCAACACAATGGCAGTGGGGGGTTGTAGTTTTTCTGCAGTTTATATTATAAATATTTAATATTTAATATAATGCTAGATCCGCCGCTGCACAGTTACCAGCCGTCAGCTACGCAGAAAAGGATCCTGGTGTAGAAAGTAATATTAAATAAATTCTAACAAGGTTATCAAGGTTAAACGTGCTGCTGTTGTTCAGCCGCTGGTTTCCTCTTTCTGGCACAAAGTGGGCCAAAAACAAGCAAGAGAGACGAACTTGCGACAGAAAGGCCGATCAGCTGATCATTGATCAGTTTCATGAGTGAGGTAGCAGCAGGAAGGGGAGGGAGAGAGAAGAGGCAGTCGCTCCATATATCGGTTGTTAAGCTTAACGCAGGAATGCTTTACAAACATTCAGAGATGAACTTACACACTTGCTCTACTTCTCTCTGGGATCACTTCCTCGGAGATGAAATGCTGGTTTGGTAGTGAGGCTACAAATACACACGGCCTCTATCACATGAGCACACTGCTCCCACGTGCTACGGTTATGAGCTGAGTCACGCCAGTGTCGCAAGTTTTGTGAGGTGCTTTTTTGATATTTAAAGGATCGGATTACATTCTTTATTTCTCTCCGATATCCGATCCAGTAATGTAGGTCAGTATCGGACCGATACCGATACGTAATATCGGATCGGTCCATCTCTAGTTGAAACTTATCATAGTAACTCCTGAAAAAAAGATTCAGTAAAATTGTGGTTCTGTATGAAAAGTAACTGCCCCATTAACCTAACAAATGGTTGTGCCGCCCTTGGCAGCAGGAACTGCAATCAAGCATTTGAGATAACCTGAACTGAGTCTTTTACAGCACGGTGGAGAAGTTTTGGCCCACTCTTCTAAGCACAATTGTTTTAATTTAGCCTCATTGGAAGGTTTCTAAAATGAATAGCCTGTTTAGGCCACACCAAAGGATCTCAACTCAACAAAGTCTGGACTTTGACTAGACTGGGAAATAATCTTTATTGTCTAGAGCTTCAGCCTATGAGCTGAACTGGAAATTCTCCTTTAGGATTTTCTGGTAGAGAGCAGAATTCGTGTTTCCATCAATTACAGCAAGTCCTTCTGATGCAGAAAAACAGCCTCACACCACCACACTACCACCAACAAGTTTGACTCTTAGTGTGAAATATGATATTTCCCATAAGTCTCGAGGATCATCAACATGTTTCTTGGCAAATCTGAGACGAGACTTCATGTTCTTTTTGGTCAGGAGAGGTTTTCTCCTTGAACTCTTCCATGGGTGCCATTTTTACCCTATCTCTTTCTTATTGTTGAATCATGAACTCTGACTTTAACTGAGCTGAGTGAAGCCAGCAGTTCTTTAGATGCTGTGCTAGGTTATTTTGTGACCTCCTGGATGAGTCTTCAATGCACTCAACCACTCCTGGGAAGGTTCACCACTGTTCCAAGTTTTCTCCGTTTGTGGAAAATGGTTCCAAAGTCTTCAAGCCTTAAAAATTGCTTTGTAACCCAGATTGAAAGATGACTGTTTCATGGCACGATGTGTTGCTTTTTGAGGGGTTTTAGCCTATTTCACATCATCAGACAGCTTTATTCATACAGGCGCAGGTAGTTTTGAAGAACTTTATTCCCTTTATAAACAAAGTCATTACTTTAAAAGTTATATCTGTCTAATATTAAAATGTGTTTAATGATCTGAAACATGTAAATGTGACAAATATGCACAAAAATAAGAAATCAGGAAGTGGGTAAATACTTTTCCATAGCACTGTATATATAGCGCAGTCATCTGAAGTACTAATAACAAAGAAATACTCTCTCCAACATAAGCAAATACCTTAATGATAAAAAAGTAATATTTACTAAGTGTTATTCAAGGGTTCAAGTAAAGTGGCTCCAAAAATGTTTTTCCTGAATGTTACAATTTTATATAAAATACTATGAAAAAAACTCAACTAAGACGGGTTGCTCATATAGTTGGTGTGGTTTGTTTTTGGTTTTTTTTGTGGTTTTAACTTTGACAGTGTTTTGAATTTTAAAAATTAAATCTTAATCCACATCTACACAGAGCTGAAATGAACTGAAGTACCAAACAGGAAAGTAACAATAACGAAGCTATGCTACTGTGTAACACATTTACTTAGTTTGTGAGACATGATGCAATCTGGTTTGAATGCACTTTACTCAGTTTGAGTCCTGTTGTACATTGACTACAGATTACTGGTCTTAGTCTCTTTTTATAATACAGAGCCTACATTGTGTACCGTGGGCTGGTCAGTGTGGTAGGAAAGAGGCCCAGTCAGTCCAACCAAGCCTTTCTGTATCTTGCTCTAAATACATCCTAAATCAATTACAGAGAGCTACGAGCCACATAAACTAATGAGGCGCTGTCATTCCCCCGAGCACACCCTGTGCGCCTCATCCAGTTTTGTTTGAATGTTCTTTCTGAATAAGCGTTAGTGTTGACGAAGCTATGAAGTATAACTACAGAAGAAATACCTTTTTTTCCATTTCTGTTCTACAAAAGTACATAAAAAAAAACAGGCAGTCTAACTATGAACCAGGAAGAAACTCATCCTTATTTGACAACAAACGTAAAACAACATTAACTTACCTCTTATCTCACCAAAAAAAAAGTTTTTTCCTGGAGCTCTCTGTCAGTGCCTGAAGGGGAAACACAGTAAAACCACAACAGGAAGGTCCATACAGAGTACCGATGGACACGACTGCTACAAAATCTTGTAAACCAACAGAGAAGAAGCGTATTTCCTCAGTCAGCTTTGGAAGGCTTTTGAGCTGTGGATCTGTTAGTCTTCACTCTCTGTTTCCCCGTTCGCTCCCTCCTCCCCTCATATGTAACTGGGTGTGTCAGAAGAAGAAATGAAGAAAAGCATTTCCCTGTTCGCTCAGTTATTGTTTAAACAACCCATAAAAAGCACAGCCATAAGATATATGAGCACAAATATGAAAAGACAGGGAGAGTGTGTCCCGCTGCTGAGAATAAAGTGTTCCTTGTTTACCACAATTCGTCTTATCAGTTTTAGCCTGCGTCTACGTCTTTAAAAAAACTACACACGCATAGAGTCCGATAACAGCATGAATCATCTCACTTAACATCTGGAGATCAAGAAACAAGATTTATTTTCATGTGAACCGTTTTTGTTTTGTTATTTTCTTAGACTTTGGTAGTGTAAACCAATCAATGCATGGTACAGCTTTTGGTTTCTGTATTCTTGTTTTTTTTTTGCCTACATCTGTGGTTTCCTGTGGTTTTGACTTCCTCAGTAAACTCAGTAAATGAAAACTTATGTGGCCATATTTTCTTTCACATCCAGCCTTGCTCTTTAGAAGCACAATGAGAAAACCGAATTTCGTAAGGACATTCTCAGTCTTCCAAAACAGTTTGAATGTGCTGACAAAAATGTGCTCAACCAGATTTACAATACAAGAAATAATGTTGTACTGAATAATAGAATAGCAGCTATATAAATGCCTGCTATTCTATTATATATCCACTTTCCTCTCAGGTGCTACGTGCTTTTACATGAATATTTGTTTCTCATTTCCTGCACGAGTGTTGTACGTTTACTTCCACATTTTTGTGATTGCTTCCATTTGCCCTCTAAACATATCACTTTGACACACCAAGGTCTTGCGATATTCAGGAAAGGACGCTGAGAGGTTCACGGGACTGTTACAATAACATTACTCATCACTTCCGGAAGACACTGTGTCCGAGTAGGAGTGCAGCCGGCCTGACCAGTGTCTGCTTTCAATTTACGACCACTAGAGGTCAGCGTAATTCCAGTGTTGCAACACTGTTTTTTATTTCCTCTAAACTTAGGGAGCAGTTCAAGCATCCTTCAGACTGGAGAGTGCGCCAGCACACAAAGAGTATCTCAAGCATCCGGTAATTGCAACATAGATTGGTATTTCTTGGGAATCAATTCCAGGCTTAAAACTAGTGTGATATCAGGCTTTAATATAAGAAATGTTCCTGTTTCGTGCCATCAGACAGCACTAGATTGCTTTAAGCAGAACAATGATTGTTCATTGACCATAAACAAAGGTTTGCATACTGTAGACTGTATTATATGCTAATCTTGAAGTCCATCCATTCATTTCCTTCATTACTCAGAGCCACAGGTGAGCTGGAACCTATCCTAGCTGTTGGAGAGTAAAAGGCGGGGTACACCCTGCACAGGGCACCAGTCTGTTACAGGGCTAACACATAGAGACAGCCAAGCTTTCAAGCTCACATTTACATATGATCCATTTACAATGGTCATACAAATATATATTCCTAAAGTAACAAAGGAGTAAACATTTGCTTTTTTTAAAAAAGAAAAAAAGTGCGAGGAGCCAGACATGTATAGGACAATCTAATCTAGCGCTACTGGTCTGAATGTTAGTGATGTGCAACACCACTAATTTCCTTTCCGATCCGATACCAAGTAAAATTCAGGGTGGTATCGACGATACTGATCCGATACCGATACTTTGTACAAAAACTTATTTTATTTATTGTATCTCAAATTATAGCGTCATAATGATTACAGGACATCAGATTACTTGTTCTTATCACTTAATAATGCAGAATTCATCA
>NW_005187460.1:954260-956396 GCF_000239375.1 Pundamilia nyererei
AGTCTGTGTAGGCTAACTGTGAATGAGAAACTGTTTACTTGGAGTAATGTATTTGGGTGTGTATGTATCATTTTGTGCAGATGTCGTCTTTAGCTCAGTTACTCTGTCATTCAGAGTTCTGGTTTTGGGGGGATTTTTTTTTATTGAGAACAATGATAAATACACTCAAGTCACAGGGTTGCTTCCACATCCATTTTTAAACAATCACACTTTTTTTTGCTGTCGCTAAAGTACTCCGGCTGTGCATTGGAAAAGCCGCAGGTTTAAGGATGTAGGCCAAGTTCAGGTCTCAGTTTAATCAGCGTTCATAGTACCGTAGCTTGTACTACTGCTTATGCAAATTTCAGCAAAAGTGACCTGATAAAGACAAAGAAGTCAAGTTATCTTTCCTGTTGGGGCCTAAGTGGCCATGCCTGGAAAGTCTCTCTTATCAGCACAATTCCATATTATTATATAATTATTTTTATTTCAAATAGTTTTCTATTGCTCTATTTCCTCTATTTTTAGAGGAATAAACTTTGTATTCAGCATTTCTCCCATTTCTAAGATGCTTATTGTGGGGCCAGGATTCTGTCTGGTGCGCATTACAAGAGTAAGAGGTCATCTTTTCACATATCTGGCATTAAAATAAACAAATGAAGTGTGTAAGTTATAAGTTTAGTATCAATCGTGTGAGGGACCAGTTTACACACTGATTGTTTAATGCAAAAATCAAAGCTAAAGTTTGTTATTATGTTGTTATGTGATATTTGTTTTAAATGTGTGCTCCAGTATCTGATAAAACGATTAGCTGTTATTGTAGCCTCTGTTCTGTTCTGTCATCAGTAGGGATCTCTCTCTCAGCCACACATTTCTTGTGAGAGTTGTATGTGTTGACTTTTGTAAACTAGAGCCAATGGAAATTTGGAGCAGTGTCTCAGGATGATCAGTGGGGGGGTAAAATCATAAAATCACTGTCCCATGTAAAGTGAAATACTCTGTAACCTTAGTTATAAAGTATAGTTGTTGTAATAGATTATTATAAGGGAGTGAGAACTGAATCGATGGGGTTATGTAGTATTCAGAACACTTTCCCAAATATTTAAGGGATGAGTCAGAGTTAAAATAATAGCTCTGTGCCAATCCTGCACTATTTCAACACAAAAGTTGATCCATAAAATCTTTCATCTACAATCCTGTGAAAACATGTTTTTTCACAGGACTCTGTGCAGTCCTGAGCTCCCCATGAACCAGTAGCTTGTAGAACAACCTTTAGCAGCAATAAATTTAAGTCACTTTCAGTATGACTAATTAGTGTCCCGCATCATGGAGGAACTTTGCCCCTCTCTTCGTTACAACTTTGTTGAATTTTGCAGGCACGGCTCTCTGAAGGTCCCACCGCAGCATTTCAGTCAGGCTGAGGTCTCGTCTTTGACTCGACCATTGCAGAACCTTGATTCTTTCCTTTTTCAGACATTTTGTTGTAGATTTGCTGCTATGCTTGTGATCATTGCCCTGTTGCATTATGGGCAAGTTTTAACTGTTGGTAGATGACCTCACAACTCAATGAATGCAAGCTGCCCAGGTTCTTTAGCCACAAAACAAGCCAAAATCATGACCGCTCCACCACCGTGCCTAACAGCTGGTATGAGGAGCTGCTGTAGTGCTGATATGCTATGTTTGCTTTTTCCAAATGTGTCGCTGTGCATGGCTATACATCTCCACTTTGGTCACATCTGTCCAAAGGACATTGTACCAGAATCTTTATGGTTTGTTCATTTAAAACTTTACAGACTTAATCTGAGCTGCCATGTTGTTTTTAGAGAGAAGAGGCTTTTTCCTGGAAATCCTTTCATATGTATTTAGTCCAGAGAAGTCTGTGATATGGCATTGCTCCAGACTAGCAACAAAATCTCTGCTTTTATAGAGGTGCTCCATCTGGAGATCAGATAATACAGGCATCTAATTATCCACACCTGGTTGCGATTTACCCTCTTAATTTCTACTGAAAACTGAGTTGCTTGTGAGCTACATAAGCAGCACAAATGAATTCAAAAGCACAAAAATGATCAAAATAAGCAACATCAGCTTCTAACGTTTTTGTTATCAGTTAAATAATTAAGGTTTTATAGGATTAGTTAAGTCTCCACTTAAGCC
>NW_005187460.1:956424-957482 GCF_000239375.1 Pundamilia nyererei
TCCACCATTTGACCTTAGAACTGAAGAAGCTTCTCGGATGAGAGGTGAAACGTCTTCAAGCAACTTAAAGAAGTCCAGACGCTTTTCTTTGCAAGCTCCTCTGACTACGATGACCTGGATGTCTGAGAACCTTCACAGACTTAAGTCTCCACTGTTTTACCCATAGACTGTATATAAAGATGGATGTTTTCTCTGGCTCTGAAAAATGAAGCTAATGTGAAATTGGCTTAAGCTCTTTCTCAGTGCCAACAGGGGGAGACTGTGTCGATAATAGAAATAAGTTTGACTGTGTTGAAGCTCACTTCATAAACCCTATTAAAACAATCTAAACTTTAACCCTTGAATTGACAGGAAGTTATTTTTCTTTTAATTAACATTTTCTTGACTAGCCACTTTTTTTAAATTGGGAGATTAAATATTAATTTGCATATATGAGTTTTAACTTGTATTATATTTGCTATATCCAGAAGTTAATGCAATTTATTGCTTTAAAAGGTGGTGGGGGTGGGGGGGAGGGGCACTTGGCATTAAAGGGTTATTTATCTAACAATTGTAGAAAGAGGTCTCAGTCTCTACTTGCTGTTCTTTTCCTGGTGCAGCATGATGTTTGTTCAGTGACTTATGGTCCTGTTTAGTGTTGCTAGATAATGACTTGCATGTGTTATGGGGGGGTGGGGGTTTTTGTACTGTAGTGTGCTGTCCCTCTGTTCCTGATTTTGGTACAGACCATTCATAACATTCTGTTTCCAAACCCTTAGATGCCGATGCAAAACTCGAGGCTTCAAGCTGGGACTTCACTAACCGATGAGCAACATTACTAAACACTGACTGCATCCACAGGCTATAAGTACTGTCCACGTTAAAATGTTAAATAATTTGTATAGTAACTCTGATCTTTTTTTAAATTATTCAGATAAACAGAAGTATTTTTTTCACAATATAAAGCAACTAATTCATATTTCTTTGAAATAATCCTACTTTACATCTGTAGATAAAACAATATACCATGTTGCTAAGGACCATTTCCTCAGCTTCTTGTAACATATTAACAGATTTAA
>NW_005187460.1:958038-982040 GCF_000239375.1 Pundamilia nyererei
TTGAAATAATCCTACTTTACATCTGTAGATAAAACAATATACCATGTTGCTAAGGACCATTTCCTCAGCTTCTTGTAACATATTAACAGATTTAAGTTGTAAAGGCCTGAACATGCCACTAATTTAGAATTTGTAATGGATGAGCAATAGGGTGAATAGAGAGTGTCAGCAGGTGTTGTTCCTGTTATACCTAACAGCTTAGTCAATAAACCAACCCCTCTACAGTGATAAGCAAATGTGAATGTCATACATTTCTGCAGCTTTGGATGGGAGGCAACGAGGGAGCGGCCGCAGTTTCCACATACCTTCAGTTACATTCGACAGCATTTCTGCTGAGACAGAAACCAAACAGCTTCTACATAGCATAATAATAATTTTGAAGTGAGAGAAATAGAAGAGGTGCTAAATTAACGATCGATCCAGCTGTAATCTGTCTAACGGCTTACAGTCAGCATGGTTACGGTGGACTTCAAGACACTCACAGCACCGGTGGGCATTTTAAGGATACTGGCAGTGGTCTTAACCTGCATCTCCTTCAGCCTGGTGGCATCACTGGGCCACACTTCTCTGTCCTTCTGGGTCTGGTGCATGTTCAGCTGGTGTTTCTGCTTCTGCATCACCTTCCTCGTGCTCCTCCTGGAACTGACAACTCTAAATACAAAGCTGCCCATCTCCTGGGATGACTTCACTGCTGCATTTGCCATGTTGGCTACCCTGATGGTATGTGTCGATTTTTATTTTTTAAACTCTAATGTCATTTGTCTGTTCTTGCTATAGCTATTGCTGCAGGTTGTATGAAGGACTAGCCAGCTTTCTTCATGATCACTGCCACTGAGACTTTGCTAAAGAAAATAAAAGTGTTTTAAGCTGAACTTAAATTTAAAGGTTTCATACGGCTCAAACTACTTTAAGTACAATTAAACTACTTCATGAAAAATAAGAGGCAGATTACTATGTTTTTAGAGATAGACATATCAACACCCTAAATGGTGAGTTTAAAAGTCCCATGGTAGAGCTTTATTTTTTTGCAGCTTTATCAATAATCTATAACTTGTTAAACTGAGTGAAACACTAGAAATCAGTCAAAATCAACTGAGTATCTTAAAAAGATTCCACCCTTTCTTCCACACAGATGTTCACAGCAGCTGTGATCTATCCATATTTCTTCGTCTGCTCTAGCTGCGGCAGAGGTATTGGTGCCAGTGTCACGACCTGCTTGGCCTTCATCCTCTACGCCGTTGAGGTGGGGCTAACCCGGGCCAAACCTGGTGAGATCAGTGGATTCCTTTCCACAGTCCCAGGCCTCCTCAAGGTTTTAGAGGCCTTTGTGGCCTGCATCATCTTCATCTGTTTGGACTTCACCTTTTACTCTATCTTCCCGGGGCTCCAGTGGTGCGTTGCCGTCTACTCCATCTGCTTCATTTTTGCCCTCCTCGTCATCATTTTTACCATCGGCCGCCTGCTGCCTCTCTTCCCTGCGCCCTTCGACAAAGTCTTGACGGTGTGCAATGTGCTGGCAGTGCTGATGTACTTCACAGCTGTGGTCATTTGGCCATTTTATAGCTTTAGGAACAATTCAGGCACCGATGATTTTTACATAGTCATTACTGTGATGACCTGCTTGAACCTCATTGCTTACATTGTGGATACAGTTTACTCGTTTAAGCTCGTCTTCTTCGTCAGCAGAACATAGGTTGCAAAAAGTCAGCTTGAACTTATCTTTCATTGATTGATTGATTGTATGATAGTTATTTTTATGATGGTTTATGTCATTCTTTTACTGCAGATTTCATATTAATTAGAGTAGCTTTTTTTAAACACGATTTTGCATTTTTTGAAGCCATAACGTAGCTGTGGTTGATTCAGGGTTTTTTTTATTCAGGTTTATGAGCCTGTAAAAGTACCGAGTAGGAAACTCATTCAGTGTAGTTTCTTACAAATCTCACCCTGATAAAGAACACTAAAATCCAGTCATTGTGGTTAATGAACGTTATTGAACAAGCCTACATACCCATATGGTTGTTTTAGCACCTCGGTAATAAAGTATGATAAGTAAATCTTAAATAAATACCACTTTCATGGTTTCAGGGTTAAATAATGAACTCCCCTTTGAGAATGTTTGCAAAGGTGTGTCCAAGTGTGCATATCCTGCAATACACACAGCTATGGGTTTCGAGCTAACAACTCCACTCTCTTTTTTCGATTATGGGCATGGAGTAAGTGAAAGAGAACAAAACAGAGCAGAGTTAAGAAAGTTTTTTCTTCTTGTAGTTTTTTTTAAAGGCTGTCTTTAGCTGTTAAAGAAAGAAGCTGCTTTGTTTTGTCCTAATGATTTAACTGCTGATGATGAGCTGAGCTGTCGAACGGCTCCTCATGTGTGTTTACACAGGAAAAGAATTACTGGACGTTTACTGCCAGAACAGGTTTATTTAGGTTTATTTATTCAATCCAAAGCTCTAAAGCCAGTTGGAACAATAATCAGTGACGACTTTGCTGTTTGATTAGTCTACAATGGTTCTGGTTATTCTTTCAGTAAACAGTGAAAAATGCACAGTTTAAACTGGTTGTATTTGGATTTTGTCCAAACAGTAATAAAACATTATTTTTATAAATATTTTTAAAGTTTTTAAAGATGAAGCACATCTTCACTCAGTGTCACAAAATAAAAATTTTCCTTAGTAAATCTATTACTTAAAGGGAGAGTACAGGATAAGTACTTTTCCGTTTTAGTTTTCTTTTAACAGACCATTCGAACCATAAAAGCAGTTGCTCAAGGTTAGCCCAGTTTGCTTATCAGAGTATAAGTAATAAAACTGATAACCACTAGCATATATGGTTGAAGCGTAACCTTTCACCCATCATGTACAGCAACCCGCATATAAAAATGGGAACAACTATGAAAAGCGATTGTATGTAGTAGTATGTAGTTTTGTGAGCAATGAGAGATTTTGTTTTTGTTTTTTAATAAAGGAAAAAGCTACAAAATGGAAAAACTGGAGAGGAAGAGACCACATGGGTCACATCCACATTCTGCATCTGCAGAATTAATGTGTGTGTTAAAGTACCGTAGTGATTGTGTGTTCTTTTAAATGTATTCTTATAAATGTACACTTTTCTCTGCTTCTTTGTTTTGTGGTTTGTTTAAGGTTTTCTTACATTTTAAATATTCCATGAATGTTTAAGGAAATGAATCATATGATGTCCAATGTGTTAGTGTAAATGGAATAGTACTTATATAACAGCACTTATTATCTATTCTAACCCTCATTTATCCAACCTTTCACACACATTCGTACAAGCTCTTCATTCTATAGCACCTTTTGTAGCTTTCATGCTAACACTCACACGGATGCACCATGGAGGGAACTCAGGTCAGTGTTTTCAGTGCCTGAAATTTAAAAGCTCAATAACATAATTTAGTGTCCCAAATTGCTCTCTTTTAACTACACAGAAGCAATAAATCAAGTCAACAAAACTACAGAAAAAAACGCATTTATTTCTAGGATATGACCTACACCCCATCACTATGCTGTACTGAGCTGGGTTTGTGCCAAAGACCAGAGTCCAGTGTGGGTTGCGAGGCTAACATGATAACGCTCATGAGTATCCAATCAATGGCGTGAAACAGGGGTCATAAACAGCTCAGACAAGCCCAGGATGCTCTGAGTGAATGTGCACCACCACTTGCGTTTCTGTTTCAAAGAACACACCTGCTCTGGTCTTTGCCTTCATGGACATCTTTAGCTGCTATCATTTAAGCTGGTTTCAAAGTCAAAGGCTTGCTGTACACTGAGTACAGTAAACTGACTTGGAAAACCAAAGAATACTTTTTTTTTTAAGGTCAAAGACACTCATCCTGTCCAGACATGGTGAATGTAGATGTCCGATCCCTTACCCAGCCAGTGGGGATCATGCGAATAATGGCAGCTATCCTCACTTGCATGTGTTTTAGCCTGGCGGGAGCGGCAGGAGCTAGTTCATCTTCCTACTGGGCGTGGTGCATGTTCACTTGGTGCTTCTGCTTCTTCTTCACGTTTCTGATTGTCATCCTGGAGTTCACCACCGTCAACAGCAAAGTACCTTTCGCCTGGGATGACTTCACTACCGCCTTTGCAATGCTTGCGAGCGTCATGTGCCTGATCGTCTCCATCATCTACCCCACTTTTTTCACTTGCAAAACCTGCCACCGTGCTATCGGTGCCTCCGTGGTCTCCTGGGTTTGTTTTGCCACATATGCAGGTGAGGTGGTCTTAACACGCCTTTATCCTCGTGGGGAAACCAGCGGGTTCCTCTCCACGGTGCCGGGGATAATGAAGATGCTGGAGACCTTCATTGCCTGTCTCATCTTTGTATCCCTGGATCAAAGCCAGTACACTGCTAATTCAGGAATCCAGTGGTGTGTGGCTGTGTATTCCTTGTGTTTTATCTTTTCCATCATCATAATCCTGCTCACCCTCGCACAGCTGACCTCCTACTTGCCGATCTCCTTCGACATGGTGGTGATTGTCTATAACATTTTGGCAGCAGTGATGTACACGACAGCTGTGGTGATCTGGCCACTCTACAGTTTCTCTAAGGACAAACAAAGACCCTCTAACTGTGATCACTTCTGTCCCTGGGATAAGCTGGTGGTGGTCACCTTCATGACAATCTTTAACTTTATTGTTTACACCCTGGACGCTGTGTACTCGATACGTCTTGTGTTCTGCATCATGAATCGTGAAGACTAATATGAAACAAAACATGCTCTGTGTTTGCATCACTCTTAATAGAACAAGGTTATAAAAGTGTTTCAATTTTTTATAAACTTGTGTTATACAGCTGCTGACCAAATAACGAATCCAATATAGTCTATTATAATCTAAAGTGCTGTCTTAAATAACTGCATAAAAGAAATGTAAAGTACCAAAACATACTCAGTTAATGATTAGATCTGTGGTATCACTGTCGTAAGATCTAAAAACAAAACAAATATCTGAGGGGAACTTTGGATCCTCAGGTGATTGAACAGTACAGGTAATAATGTTGAGGTCATCTATAGCTCTGCTGCGTCGTGTAGTCAAATTATATGCCAAATAAAGGTGGGTGTGTTCACATTCATCTTTTTACTTGACGGTGTCACAACTTTCTGATGAAAGGAAGAGTTTGACAGTTGACATTTCGCTGTATAATAAACACGGTGGTTTTTTTTTTTTTTTTTAAATGAAGGCCAAGAGCAAAATGTTATTGATGCACTCTTGAGTATTAGCGTAAAGCCTGACTGATATATTATTTGTTTAGACCGATATCTGCTGATTTAAAAAGTCTGATATCCAACATTGGATGAAATAAATGTAAACAGATTTCAGCCAATAACTGCACATTTGCTGTTTGTAGTTTATATACTTGTTTACATTCTGGCCAGTCAGTTGTGTTTGTGGCAACTTTCCTGTTGCCAACAAGAAAGTTACTGAATGCCCTCTGCTGGTCAAAGTTCTCAGCATGAAGACTCGTGCTGCATGAGTGCTTCTCCAGTCCCTTGGTTACTTTTTAATTTTCATTTACTGGCCAATATAAATGCCAGTACAGTCAGATCGACATTTAGATAACGGTATCTCCTTCGAAGGTGAAGGTCGATATTGCTACCTTCATGTAGAACCAAGTATCCTGCATTGAAAAGTGAAAGCAAAAGTCTAGTATTATTTTGCTTGTGCTGAACTACCTAAAAATGAACGTGTCCTAGTTTCAACAATAGTAATCTACAAACCAATGCGTGACATTGACATGTATGTTCATCTTTTAGATCCAGTTAATAACAACTGTTTCCATGTTCCCAGACTTTCTGCTATTCGGGTGTGGTCACCTGAATTATATAATAAAGACCACATTTTGTTCCCTAAATGTCAAGCCAGTGTTGCAGATAAATATATAATAAAACCAAAATCCTTAGTGTGCAACACAAACAGGAAAATATAAACACTGAAAGGCAAACAGACCTGTCACTGAGATGGGGCTGGAAGAAATGAGAGAAATACAGGGACTTTTTTTTTTCTAAAGGCGGAGATGAAGCAGAGACAGCAGTGAGACGGCAAGAAATTTCCAGACCTTGGTGGGATACGTGGGAAAGCCAAAAAAGAAAATGAAGTTGGATTTGTTGGAAGGTGTTTTCTTTCTTTTTTTCCCCCTTTCTTTCTTCTTTAGAGATGTGCTGGGCAGGCCTGGAAAGCCAGGAAGCAAAAAGTAGAACCTCAGTTAATTCTTTTAAAACAGCTTCATCCAGATCTTACATGTAATCCCAAAAGTATTGTGCTGCCCGGTATACCAATCTGTGTGAGTGAGCTTGGGTCAAATAGAGTAAGTGAAGCATGGAAATTTAGCTTTTCTTCTCATGTCAGTCTGTCAGAAGGAAAGACCACATTTAAGTAAATCGTCTATATATGCCAGACGTGACAGTAAATTGGATTCTGTAAGGTGTGCTTTGATTTAGATTACCGAATGGACAACTCACGATCAACAGTTCACGAGTTTCTTCCACTTCAGGGGGGAAAAGAGGTATGAAAAAGTACACTGTACAACACATCCAAAATGTGCCTTCCTTATTAAAAGGAGTTGCAGTAAAATGTATTTTGTGACTATATTTACTATTCAAAGCATCTATGTAAAGAGGTGTTACGTTTAGTGTGGTTAAATCAACCAACGCTTTCTCCCTGTGTGTTTGCTCATTAAATACCAGCAGAGTTAGTGGTAATCATTAACTAGTTCTAACTTTTAGTTGAAATACTAAAGTAATACGGAAGAGAACAAAGAATTGTTGATAACATAAAGCAACTGTTCAATTATTAAAGTACAAAACTACCATAGAAAACATAATGCAAAAGAGTTTAACACAATCTTAAGCTGAATTATTATTTTGAAAAATGAAACAAACAGTTTCAGTTTAAGAAGCCTTATAGTGCGCAGAGTGCACAGTGAACACATAAAAATACTCACTCAGAATCATATAAATTAAATTATTGAATCATAATTATTGATTTTTGGTGTGTGTATATATCTCTTTAATGTTGGAGCTACTGAGGTAGGTTTGTGCTCCATTTGCTTGTTGCTAGGGAACCAAGTGCATTCACCCCCGATTGGTTGCCTGTGGTTTCTGGATCAAATCAGTTGCAAAGAAGGTGGTGCACCAAAAACCTCAGAGAGATTGGTGTGGTTGTTAGTAGACTGCCATTCTTGCCTGTAGTTTATGCAACATGTTTCAAAATGTGCAACTTTTCCAGTTTCAAGTTAGCTTTTTATAGTTTCTCTCCTCCTCCTCCTCAGAGAGTAACTGGGCAGTGTTTGTACACAGGTCTGTCGCTTCCATTCAAACTGTCAGTGCAGAATAGTTTGTAACCAAAGAAATCACTGGAGGATTTTTCCTGACTGAGATTTCGGCAATCATTTTGCCCCACAACTCACAACAGCCTAAAGCAACCACACAGTCAGGGAGGAGTCGGGGCCTAGGAAGGCTAATCATTTTTCATCCTCTAATCGCCTGAGCCACACCCAGTTTGGCTCATGTGATTAGGTAGAGGATCGGGGTCCTTTTGTCCCTCTGTGGGGGGAAACTCCCACTCGGTTTAAATCTGGGACTCCCCACCATTTGACCTTACAACTGAAGAAGCTTCTCGGATGAGAGGTGAAACGTCTTCAAGCAACTTAAAGAAGTCCAGACGCTTTTCTTTGCAAGCTCCTTTGACTTCTTCTTCTCTAGTTTCACCAAATGCAGCTGCTAAGGGATTTGAGTTCTCCTAATAAACTTCTCCTTGACCTAATATTGTAAGATCTTTACCTCACATTATAAAGTCAGTGTTTTGTGAATTAGAACTAAATGAATAAATACAACCGAAGTGAACTGAATGGAAGCTGAATTAAATTCTATTTAAATTTATAGCCAAAATATTGAACTGAAGACTACTCAAGGCACATATTTGATGCTTAAAAAAAAGCAGTTGCTGTATCTTCATGCAGGTATTTTTTTTTTCCTTTCTTCATTTTTTTTGTCTCATGTGTCCAAAGAGACTGCAGCTGCAGATTCAAAATGCAGTCATTTTACCACATGCACAGCCAAAATCCAACTACACAACACAAGAAATGTTCTCTGTTTATCAGCACTGAGGAGACACATTTGAAAAAGTCAGACTGAAAAAAAACATCTGGAGGCTTGATGAGTATATAGAGGTCGACTGATCGTCCGTCAGCGTGCATGTGACTGTTCAAAATCAGGGATTCTGGCTTTGAAAGAAGGCTGAAAGTCAGCAGTGTGAGTTAACACAGCATGTATGTTTAATGCAACTGGTGATCTGTATGTCCAGCTAATCTCGTAGGGCATGCTATTGCAAGAATATTTCATTCTGGGACTAACAAGGCAGAACAATCTGAACCACACATCACAAACCAAATGGTATGTGATAAATACAGGCACTGGTACAGCCACAGAGAAAACTAATCTACGCACAGGGTTTAGGCCGTACATTAATTTTAAGCAAAAAATCCAGGCCTACTCTATGTCAGCATGTCAGCAATAAAATTATGCTAACCCAGTTATTCGTGTGCAAGTAACATGGCCCAGCTGGTAGATTTGATTGTGGCAGATTTGTATAAACCCGTGTGTGTGTATGTGTTCGCGTGAGGCATATTCTTCGTCACATCATCACCGAGCAATATTCAGATCAATCACTGCTATGCGGCCGTCACAGTGTTGTTCAGAAAATAGCACAGAAATTCATTTGTCCCCATGCTGAACTTTCTAGACCGAATTGTTATGTGATTTATTGAATTATGTTCCCAACTAGATGTGAAAAAAACACGGTAATCTGTGTTTCAAAAGAGGTCCTTGAAAAAAGAGGTAAGAAGCGCCAGAGGTAGGTGCATCTGACAGGAAAGAGAAAGGAAAGACCATCAGAGCAGCAGATGAGAGGCTTCCTGTCCTGGAGAGGAAAGGGATGAACGTGCAGACCACCCCAGAGTCAAAGCAGAAAGTCAGCCTGAACGTTTGCTAATGATAACATGTGGATAGTATGACTGAATTTTATTGTTGGGAATTACTCATCTTAACGTCAACTGACTCTGCTTTTTAAAGGGTTTTGTTAGAGGGGACACGTGCTCCTTTCCTTTCATACCAACCTGCAGTACATTCATCAAACACTGAAAAGCAAAACCTTTCCACGGGCGCAACCTCAATTGTTCCCTTTAACTTGCTTTCAAAGCTGCTTCATTTATACAGTTAAATTCAGACATCATTGTTTACCTCCTTAATAATTATCACCAAATATAAAAGAAATACTATTTCTGCAGCACTTTTGAAATCACAAAAACATAGAGCTTTAATAAGACTGAAACATGAGAATAATAACTACACCCACCTGCTGCTTTATTAGTTGTGCTTTCAGCTTGTACCTTTACAACACATGTCATATTCAACAAGCTGCCATACCAGCATGACAGGATCACATAGTTGCTGCAGATTTGTCAGCTGTACATACATAATAAAAATCACCTGTTCCACCACATCCCAAAAGGGCTTGGAATGCTGATCAACATGATCAGCAATAATACTCA
Source organism: Pundamilia nyererei (assembly GCF_000239375.1). NCBI lineage: Eukaryota > Metazoa > Chordata > Actinopteri > Cichliformes > Cichlidae > Pundamilia > Pundamilia nyererei. Next base: position 967,615 of record NW_005187460.1, read on the forward strand.
GGTACTTGTGGCATTTAAACCATCTGCAACTGGTACTAAATGGCCCAGAGTGCGCTAATATCCTCTATACTACACCAACAACAACAACCTGAATTATAGGTGCAACATGGGATGGCTCATGTTGGTTGTACCAACATGAAACCCCTTACCTTCGAGGTGTGGCACCTTGTGTGGTCTTCTGCTGCTGTAGCCTATATGCTTCACAGTTGCTCGTCTGCATACAACTAGATTTTTAACTTATTGTTGCCTTCCTATGAGCTCAGAGCAGTTTGCCCATTCTGCTTTGACCTCTGGCATCAATTTGGCCTTTTTGCGCAGTGAAATGCAGCTCATTGGATATTTCCTCTTTTTCAGACTTCTCAGCAAACTCAAGAGATGGTTGTGTAGAAAGTCCCAGGACATCAAACTCAAAGTCACTTAAATCACCTTTCTTCCCCATTCTGATGCTCAGTTTGAAAGGCTTTCTTGACCACATCTGCATTTCTAAATGTACCGATTTGCTGCCATGTGATTGGCTGATTAGATATTTTTGATAAACAACAAATTAATGTGTACATCAAATTAAAGGCAGGTGACTGTAAATCAAATACCACAACTAAAGTGTACAAAAAACAATCTCTATATAAAAGAAAAACCAAATGCAAGTCATTTACTTCTTTTTAAAGCAGATTTGGAGACACTTCTGTGCAGGTCTTTAAAATGTCAGGGAAGATAGACTCGTGTATTTTGTTAAACAACTTGAGTCAGTTCAGTTTAGCCATGGCTTATTCATTCATTTAATATTTCTCTCTTACATACACACCTCTCTGCAGAGGTTATTCTGAGCCGCTTCCTTTTTGTGTAGATCCTTCAATTCTCCAGGGGGGAAGATGAATGCAGGCTGACACTGTCTCTCCAGTAAAAGCCAAACGATGCCTAAATGCTTAGTGACATGTCTCGTTTTAGAAATTGGTTGTTGCATCCAAAACTAGTGTCCCGACAAGTTATAATTATCATTGTCAAACTGGCTTATTTTGATAATACAATCTAGCCTTTCAGTCTTTCCTAATTAACTCCTCTAATTTGCCCTTCAGGGTAAAGTATAAAGGGGCTTTTGTTAGAAGGAATATTAAGCACTGCTATTATTAGCATAATGAGAAAGGGAACATGGACCTGTGTTCAGATCCTCTCAAACTATGCGATTTGGAAAAGCTCGAAAAAATATAGGGTTTGACGCCTGAGTGGTTGACAAGCAGTGGAAGAAGGTGATGTTATGAGCTACAGAATTTAATAAATATCACTACACTGTCCACTTCATGGAAGATGTTTATTTTAATAAGTGAAACCAGTAGTAAATTTTAGTGCTTAAACTGGTAGTAGTAGTAAAACAGGTCTTATCTTTGATCATAAAATATTCAAACTTCCCCAAAACTTCAACTCTGGCTCATATCATATATAAAACTACTTTATTACTAACCCACTGCACCCTGGACAGAGACAATGTTATCCTGTCTTCCTCCCCTCACCCCAACCGGTTGTGAGAGATGGCCGCCCCTCCCTGAGCCTGGTTCTGCTGCAGGTATCTTCCTGTTAAAAGGGAGTTTTTCCTTCCTACTTTCACCAAAGTCCTTGCTCATAGGAGGTCACTCTGCTTCCTGACATCGGACCCACATTAAACTCATGGACTGAACATACACACACCAACAACCACCAATAACTGAACACACACACACTTGAGCAAAAACAAACAAATGGCCAACTGCACCCTCATACACACAATAATAACATGGCCTGAACCACCACTCACAACCACTAGCACTTTATATAACCACTGTAGAAATTATCCACATATCTCACTGATCTAAACTGCACAACTGTCAATGCTGTATAGACAATCATTCTATACAATACAATAATTATAGTCCTACAACTGTTTATAACTTGTATAGTTCATATTTCATATTTCTCTATAGTTTCACATTTATATCTTGTACATAGCTTGAACACTCACTACAGCCTGTACATACTTATAGTTATAGCATATTCATAATATACCTTCATACCATGTACATTGTAACATACCCATAATAGACCCATGTTTTGTACCCTCATACCTATAATAGACCTTTTTTGTAATATATCTATATATCTAAATGATTGTTAATATATATTTTGTAATATATCTATATTGTTGCTAAAGCACTTTCTGGATGGATGCAAACTGCATTTCATTGCCTTGTACTTGTGACATGTGCAATGACAATAAAGTTGAATTATATTCTATTCTATACGAATGACAAGAGACTCTCTGTATGTATTATTGTAGGGTCTACCTTACAATATAAAGCATCTTGAGGCGACTGCTGTTGTGATTTGGCGCGGTATAAATAACACTGAATAGGCCATAACTTGAGTTCAAGGTAAAGTTACTTTAACTTAACTCTGTCTTTATGTCAAATGATTTATGAACTTATTTTTTGTCAGTGATGTGACATGCAAATACAGACAAAAACATGTAATAAATCCTCAGAGTGATGGTGTACTTTTGATTGTATAACATAAAAATGCATCAGTTTGGTCAAAAGAATTATAATTTAACTAAACTATCTTTATCTGAAATTTTTAATCACTGATCACTTTGAAACCATGACCCTGCAGTAGAAAAGTTGTTAATAAATTGGATGAGTGGATGAACCCATCTCTGCATAGATATGTTGAAGTATTTTATTAAAAGAAAAGGCCTTTATGAATGACTGATATCTGATGGCCTTAAAAAAAAGTGTGCATGGTTATTAGAAAAATATTGAAATCCCACTAGGGGAAGCTGTTACTCCACAAACACCCTGAGCCATTAAGCACTGTCTTATAAAAGAAAATAATTGAATCAAATTGTTCCTCTGTTGTGTAATACTTCTCCTTTCAGATATTTTTTGAATATATATATATATATTTCAATAACAAACAGCTTCGGCATTTCATTGAATTACACTAAATCTGTTTAAATCAGGAACTGCCTAATTGAAGTGTAAAGTCCAGGAAGTGCCGTAATAACTGCAAATACTGCAGCTTTTCACATTAGCGAGATACTTTAGCCTTGCGGGTGGTTTTAAACTAGCAGGGAACGTGTCAAATTATAAAATGTTTGTTAAAACTCTCATCTTGGCACACATTTGACAAAGGGGTTGCTTGAATCCAGGTAAACCTTGTTAGCTTTTAGCACGATGCTTGTCCCCACATGCTAACACCGTGCACGTTAAGGTCACCACAGCCAGCGGCTCCATTTGAAGTCTGTGTAGAAGCAAACAGCCTCATTATTTGCCTTCGTTGTAACAAAAGTAAATGCGCACAGGTGGCCTGGTGATCACTCTTAAATCACTTTTAAGTTGATGCAGAAAGTAAATAAATGCAGGCTTTTTTTGTTGGATCAAGATTGTCGTGTCTCCTACCACTAGGCACAGGCCAGTTTCTATAATACAATTTAAATCAACTTGCATAAAAGCTTATGACATGACTGCACTGTGATGTAATCAGATCACAAGATAATAAGCAAAACTCTTACCCCTGGGTGCTGTATGTCAAGAAGGTCACTCCAAATAGCTAGCTCACTTCAGATTCTGTGAATTTTAGCTGTTTTTAGCTCTGCCAAGGTGATTTTAGAGGGAGTTAAACACATAGATCTGTCAACACATAGACACACAATCCCCACTTTGGACATCATCTGATTAATCTCTCTCTTCTGTCTTCCTCTTTCTTTCACTCATCCCCTCTGTCTCCTCTTTATAACCAGAGGTTCAGTATTGATTTAGCTGGGTCAAGAGCTCCTCCAGTTCCAAGCACATAAGTATCGCTCCATTTACCTAGAAGTAGTTCTCTCATCGATCTCTGCCAGCTTTTTGCCGTCGGCCAGACAAAGTCAGTGACAGACACCGCTCTGATATCATCTCAGTGCCCACAGAGAGAAGGCTTGATATAGAAAGGCAGGGGGCATGACAACCGCTGTAAGCCACAGTGACTCGTATGAGAAAAGAAAGGCAGAGATCAAGAAGAAAGGAAACCGTTATGCTTCACTTCCAACTGCATTTCAACATTTTTATATTTTCTACATGAAGCCGTTATTGGACCGTGAATTTACTCATGAAAGAAAATGCTTTCTCATGTTTCTAATGCAGGCTTATTCATGGATGATCTGATATCCTCGTGTTGGTGTTGTTCCCAGACCATCATGAAAATGTTGTTCCAGGTTCAACATTGCAAGTGACCAATCACATTGTTGTGACGTTATTCTTTTGCGCGCCAAGCCATTCGTGCATTTATGAAATTCCAATGTTGCAAGGACAATATCAATTCTGCTTACTGTTTATTAAAGGGTTACGGTTAGGGTCAGGGTCCGTTGATCGGCGGACAGAGGCGGTTTCACGCAGCTTTAGTACAGTTTTTTGTTTTACGCCGGTTTTTCCCGAAGTCGCAAAAGTATGACGTCACAACATTCTGATTGGTCACTTGCAATGTTGATCCTGGAACAACATTTAGTATGATGATCTGGGAACAACACCAACACGAGGATATCAGATCAACCCTAATTCATAGATCATTCATCGTTTAATGAAGGGAAAAAAGATGCTTTCATGAGTAAATGACATGTATAATACAGAAAAACTAAATTAAATTAAATTAAATGAAAAAGGAAGCACTACGAGAGTGCAAACCACTGCCAAGGCAGCTCACTCTTTGAGCAGTAGTACTGTATTGTGTGTATGTGTGCTCTTTAAACATAAACTAAGAAGTTTGTAGTGTAGTGACATATAAGAATAGCATGACAGATGTTGGAAGGTCAGAGGTCAAACGTGACATCATGTCTCCTATAATGTGATGTTTAGAATCTCTAGATATCATTCTCTACATGCTTACATGTTGTCAATACAAAATATGGCAGTAAGAAACACAGTTTATAACAGCTCTGTATGACATCATAATAATTTTGACCTTCAAATCTATTGACCTTGAAGGAGAGAGTCAAAGTTTAACATATAGTAAACTGGGTTAATTTGGTTTGTTTCAATACATGACAACAGTTTGCCATAGTTCAAATGATAGTGTGATTATTTGGTTAGCATTAAATTTGGTCTGCATATGATGCGGAAATACGTGTGTGTAATCTTACGTGTTCACCGGTAACAGAAAGAAGAGTTATTACACAGTTTTATAAAGAACAGAAGGAATGCAAAGAGCGTTCCTTCGACAAAAAGACAGAATAAATCTGCATCCCTCAGTAAGAACAATGCAGCTGGATGAAAGATCCAGGTGTTTTCTTCTAGCAGCTAATGCAGTCTCTGAGGAGAAGTTTAGAAATGTCTGGTATGCTGACTTTATTCTAACCTTCACTGCACCAGATTTTGGCTGGAGCCACAGTTTAGACATCTAAACTGTATTTGAGCTCCTCTTTAATAGTCCTGCTGTTAATAGTTACAGACCAGTTTAGCAACTTTTCATTTGTTTAGTTTTCTATAAAGTAAAAAGCATTTGTGAAGCTCTTTAGTTCTGGAAAAACTCAACAAAAACAAAAACGTTGGCTGTATAAAATTTGAACCCATGAGCCTGCATTGGTGAGAGCTTAGTATAAATGAGCCTTATCATTATCCTGGTATCCTAAATGCCCCTACACACCACCTGTCCCTTCAGGGCAAGCCTCTGTGCACACCTGTCCGGCAGTGTTTACTTATAAACAGTTGATCTGGTTTGAACCAGTGAACTGGACCTTTCAAACTGTGAGAAGTCACTGATGTCCCTGTGTGGTGTTTTAGCCTGATACAGACATGACACTAATGACATGAGCGGGGCATTGTGTGAGTGTGCCTCTGCAAGCGCACTCTGCCTGCATGTGTGTGTGTGTGTGTGTGTGTGTGTGTGTGTGTGTGTGTGTGTGTGTGTGTTAACGCTGCACTGACCTGGATGACAACAACATGAAACTAATTGCTTGAAATTAGGCAGCTTTCCCACACAATTATCATCAAATGTCTTCCTCAAAAGTGCACCCTCACCCTCCCTTCCACTTTCCTTCCCTTTTCCTTTTGCTCTAATATCTCAGGTGCCCAAGGCCACCATCAAGGTAATTTATTCCTCTGGCTGGAGCTTGGCACTGCTCCATCTCCCTCCACTATTTTCATAATAATGGTAAAAGTGTCATGTTATCATTAACCTAAAGGGCGGCAATAAAAATCGCCGGTGCAGTAAAAAATTAAAGGAAAGGAGGGCTGTAATGCATGCTTTTATACCAACAACTGACCTCGTGGGTGGGGCTTCCTCATCCGAAGGCGGGACGAAGTTTCCCCACACATTAACACTCACAGTGAGTCGTGGATACTACAAGACCTTCTCATCATTGCAGGAGAGCATCTCTCCGCACACTGGGTTTTCTTCTCTAGAAGAAGCTTGAGGAAAATCGTGGGGAGGCGAAGATAACAGCAGTCTTGGCGTGGCTGGTTATGGAGACTGGACCACGGAGACTTCGGGAAGATGGCACAAAATGAGAAGTCAAGTGAGATGCTTCCTGTTTAAAAGAAATTGTGAAAGGAGCGTTGGCGTTTCCAAAAGCGCATGAGTGCCTAAGACGCGCTGGGTCGTGGAGAGGCGCACGGGAGCGCACAGGTTGGTGGAAGCAAACGCTTGGACATGAATTACATGTTAACTTAGACTGAGTTTAAAGAATATTCGAAGAGGTATTTTAATAGTTTAACTAATATTTACCAAAAGTGGGCAAAAATACGTTGTCATGCTTAGAAAAATGTTCAAGAAGCCTTAAAGTTTTATTTATGAAAGTAGTGGTTTAGTTGATTTCGTTTATTGAATATGAATATGAACGGTTAAACTGTCTCCCTTAACTGGGGGCTATGGTGGAAAACAAAAATGGCAAGCTTAAAGCAGCCTGAAGGCTCAGGGGCTGGACATATTTTGTTTTCTCAACATTATACTGCGGGCTGCGCGTCACTCCTTTGTTTTTCAGCGTGTTTCGGTTAATATTTACGTCACACTATTTATTTGTGCAACAAATTTTCACAGCTTCAGCTGGGAACGCCCGACAACAGGCAGTTATAAGATTATTTAAGTGAGCTACCGAAGGAGCAGTTACTATAAGTGCGCGGATTATTAACTATTAGAATGCTGGCTGCTTTGGTTGTTGCCATCATTACTCTTTGTTGTTTTACATCGTGTGACACGTTTATGGCGCCTGGGGGCAACTTTGAGATGCCAACATGAAACAGAATACCAGTTTGAAGGTTTTAGGGTGTTTTTAACAGCAACAACAACATAAAAAAAGGTAGAAGCTGTAAATACGAGAAGAAAGTTGTTGTGTTTTTGCCACTTTTTACTCTCTTTATGTCTGATGAATTGGTTCAGCTGAAGTTAGTCTGCAGTTTTGCTTTGAGCTTTGCATCTGTACCAGCTTTTGAAAATATCTCTCGTTTGAATTACATCGTTTTGGTTTAGTTTGGCGCCTCAAACAAATATACATTAAAAAATCTCACTTAAAGGTTGGGGGGGGGGGGGCTTAAACCAAAGGGAAGAATCCTCCTAGATCTGTGAAAATGCAATATAGATTATCATGTCCTTTTTCTTTAATATAAAAAGCGAATGTAATCAAATACGTAATGCTTGTGCTGGCCACAAACACATAAAATGATGATCACGGCTGCCTGTTCTGGTGAAGTGGCAACTGTTTTGATTGCAGCAGTGAGCATATGTGAGAAGAAGTGAACTCAAGAGCCTTGCGAGGCATTTTCTTTACTCTCTCTTTCACTCAGAGTATTCACTGGAGAGTTTCTCCTGGTAAATATGAGGAAATCGGTGCTCTCCCCATATGTTGCTGATTCTCTGTGATCCAAAGGGCAGCAAAAATAGAGTTCCTAAAGCAGAAACCTACAGAATAGTAAATCCTCCACAATATAATAAACTATAGCTCTTTTCATATGCACTGCAGCAGCAGAGGTGCACAAACAGAACTTTACTCACTACCGTGTCAGTGTGCACCAGTGTGCAAGTAGCATTAATAATATTCTGGTACATTTATGGCTAGAGAGTGACTGTCATGTATGCAGACTTCTGAACTCTCTATCCAGATAACAACCTCATAGAAAGCACACAGATTGTTAACAGCACTGCAAATGCATTTGCAGCAGTGAAAACATTTACGGGGTGATTTAGGTTTGTGGTATAATAATTGTACAACTCTGTCTTTTTCTCTTTTGTGACTTTTTCTAGCATAACTCCAGTGGACATCAGCTCTACCTCCTTGAAGATGGAGGACTACAGTGGGATATTTGAGAATGTCAGCATCTCTTCCACTTACAACTTTACTGCGGACAGTTTCTCAAACACCACCATGCTGCTACCGTTTAACAAGGTCATCGTCATCATCCACACCATCGTCTTCATCGTGGGTTTTCTGGGTAACACACTGGCCATCTACGTGATGGCCCGATATGCAAAAATGAACACAGCAACCAACATTTACATCCTGAACTTAGCTGTGGCGGATGAACTCTACATTCTGGGGATTCCCTTCATAGGGACCAATAGCGTGCTTTCCTATTGGCCATTTGGAGAAGCTGTCTGCAAGATCAGCATGACTGCTGATGCTATGAGCCAGTTTGCATCCACCTTTTCCCTGACACTGATGAGCATCGATCGCTTCCTTTTCGTGGTTTATCCTGTTCGCAGTGTTAAATGGCGGAAACCAAGGTTGGCGAAGATAACTAGTTGCATAGTCTGGGTTGTGTCATTCCTGATTGTTCTGCCAGTCATCATCTTCTCAAGTGTACAGGAGGACTTTAAGACCTGCAACATGAGCTGGCCTGAACCACATGATGTGTGGTCTGCTGTCTTCATCCTCTACACCTCTATCCTGAGCTTCTTTGGTCCTCTGATTGTTGTCTGCCTCTGCTACCTCTTCATTGTCATTAAGGTAAAGTGACAAATAAAACCACCCTGTGACTTAGCTAATATATTTTTTTGTTATTCTGCTGAGATTCTGCTCTCACGCTCTCATTAAAACTTTCTTTTAATTTTCCTTTTCAGGTGAGGTCAGCACGTGAACGTGCAGGCCTGACTAAGCGGCGCAAATCCGAGCGCAAGGTGACACGCATGGTGGTCATCATCGTGCTGGTCTTTGTATTTTGTTGGCTTCCCTTTTACACCACCAACATTGTCAACCTGATTCATATCATCCCTGAGCACAGTATGGACATCTACTTTTCCGTGGTCATCCTCACCTACGTCAACTCCTGTGCCAACCCGTTTCTTTATGCTTTCCTCTCCAAAAACTTCAAAGAGAGCTTCCAGAAAGTGCTCTGCTTTCAGAAAGCAAATGTTGCCAGAGCTGCACAGGTGCTGCAGGGTAGACAGAATGATACCAAGGTAAACCAATATCCTGTTTTCTCATACAGCATTTGTGCAAAGTTTTAATAGGAACAGTAAGACACTAACACTTGAAGGGGTGGTGGCGGCAGGGGGGTCACCTAACCCTTTTTATTGATCCAATTAGGTGCAAAGTTTTTGCATAGATTACAGCTGTATTTTAGGTTATTGTCCGCAGCTTACAGGGTGCATTGGCTGGTTAGCACTAGACAGTCCTGGGTGTTAAATCCGTACATGTTCTCACGGTGCCTACGTGGTTGCTCTCCACATACTCCAGCTTCCTCCCACAGTGCAAAAACATGCATGCAAGGACAATTGGCTTTTATAAATTGGCTGCAGGTGTAAATGTGAACATGAATGGTTATCTGTCTTTCTGTATTGGTCCTGCAACCTATCCAGGGTCTACCTCCCATGGCACTTGCAGCCATGAATTGGATTAGCAAAGAAAAATGGGTAGATTTTCTTTTCCTTTTTTTTTTCTTTTCTCAACATATACAAAACACTCACAACAGCCCTGAAACAAGCTATTTTTACAGTCTTCATCTGCACATTGTGTACATTTGTGCGTCTCAGACAGTTCCTTTTAATTGATGTGGCTTTTCTGCCAACTCTGCTTCGAAGGCCAGAATCCAAGAAAGGCCAAGAAACACATGTTTACCATTGACACTCGGGCATTTTTCATGCAGGTACCATTTCATCTGAACTAGTGAGGCATGTTTCTTCAAAGTGGAGATATTGATGTTGTTCTCTTGGTTACCCGTGAACCCTTACCCTCCACTTGTATTTCTAGTCTGGTTAGAGCTAGCTCATAACAAGCGTTATATCTCTATTTCATTGAGTAAGAAGAAGTTGAAGAGGCTTATTTGAGGGTTAGTCTAATGATCAGTTACACTTTAAACAAGCTAAAATTAAGTAGAAATATTATTGAGTAACGCAATCCTTCACTGGAATACAGATTGGTTCTGAAAATATGCCTCTGCATTCCTGCCCAGATATGTGTTGAGATCTTTCAAAATAATGGCATTTCCTAGAAACACTAAACTTCTGAGCACTTTTTTTAGCGCATGTGAATGTGTCAACACAACTAAATGCCTTCCTGTCTCTGAATTGCAAATATCAGCTTGTACTTTTGAATAAGTCTGAAAATTGTAATAATACTTACCCAGATCCAGATCTATATGTATATGTTTTCCATTGCTGCATTTACTGCATCTCTAATCCAGTATTGTGCCTGCTTTTGTCTCCATAGTCCGTCCAGCTGAAGGATCTCAGGACCGCTCACAGTGAGCCTCTCAATACAAAAAATGTGGTGAATGGCCAATGACTGCTGATCCACTATGTACTGTTTTGATACCACATGGAACCTGGATGCTTTCTCCCTTGTCATTTAATAACCTGCCTTTATTAATGATCATTTCTTCCTGAGTGGAACATTCAAAGGAGTAAAAAGAAGTCATTGCAGCATATTTTTTATGGACTTTGTACTAGACTGACTGTGTTATACAAGGCATAAGTTTATGTCATGATGACGTAGAAAACGTCATCGGATTACAAAATGCTGAAAATTTTCAATTTGCATTATTAGACCCCATGCTTTCTCACCTCTATTAGCTTGTCATGGTGCTGTTACTTGTTAATTCAGTCAAATGTGCATTTCAGTGAAAGTACTGACTTTACCTTACTGAGCGCATTTGGGACTAAACAACTATCATACTCTTTTCTGTGTTGAAGTAACTGTGATAAAAACAAGAGGGGTCTTTTAGTGCTCAGCTTAAAAGAAAACTAGGTTAATTTTTTTGAAAAGTGAAAGCATTCCTTTAGAAATAAACTGTGTATAACAAAGTAGTTAATCAGTTCTGTGGAAATACCGGTATACATTTTAATGACGTTAGATTGAACGTATATTCATGTATCAGGTATTAGCCTTACATTCACGCCATCTTTGACCCGGGCTCCTATTGTACCGCTTTATCTCAGACACTGTTCGTTCTTTAATTTGTGAATTTACAGTATTCGGTTTGTACTGCTGTTACTAGACTTGTGACTGTCTTGTTGATTGATGTAAAGCTGGCTGAATGGTCATGACTGTTACGGTGGATTTTCATGTGACAGGTTTTTTGGGACATATTAAAGTCAGTCTGACAGACTGGAGTGGACAACACGGGGAAGTAAAGCAGCATTCTCAACCTGGTGGACAAACCTGCTGAGCAGCACTTACCCGTCTTATATTTGTAACATGAGTCAAGCAAATAGCATGTGACCAGTCGTGACTTTGAGCTTGGTTAAAAATCCAGATGGACTTGTGAAAGCCTTACAGGTGAGAATGGAACAAGGGAATTTTTTTGTGTTCAAAGCACTGTGAATTATGAAAAGACGAGTGAATTTGAGTTTGTTATGCATATGAAAGTTAAATGTGTTGTATATGGGTCACCTATACGAAGGAAAAAAAATAGTGAAGCTACTTTGACCATTAATAAACGGTGACGTCTGTTACTCTGCATCTCCATGGTCACAGTTGCTCCAAGACAGTAAGAACAGTAACTAACTAAACAAAATTAATTGTACAATATATTACAAAGTTGCATTATATGTACATTTATTCCACTAACTGTGATTTTATGTTTTTTTAAATAAAAGCAGATGTATGTTTCAGCACGTTCCCATTGAATCTGATAGTAAATGTTAATATTTTTATGCATTATTCCTTCCATTCATAAAAGTAGTAGGAGTAGTAAAAGGGGAGTAGCTGTCTCATTTTTCTTATGAAGGAAAATGGTCAAATAGTAAGTAAACACTGGTATGAGAGCTGTTAGACATATAAAATGCATACATCAAAACAAAGTATCTAATATTTCTAAAGTAGCAACATGTTTGTATATTCTCTAATTTGTAGATATGGAATGGGGCTGACACACAGCAGGATGTATTATAAGTGCACAGTTGTGATATGTGCATTCACTGGGCCTCTTGGCAGGCACACCTGTTCACCTGCTAAATTCCTTAACACAATTATCTAATTAGGCAATCACACTGCAGCAGTTCAGTGGATTTAGACACATAAACATGCAAGATAACCTGCTGAAGTTCAAACCGAGCATCAGAATGAGGAAGAAAGGTGACTTTGAATGTACCGCAGTTGTTGGTACCAGACAGCCACCAACTGAGTATTCCAGAAACTGCTGGGACTTTCCCACATAACCATCTCCAAGCTTAACAGAGAATGGTCAGAGAAAGAGAAAGCGGGCTTGTTGTTGTGAGAGGTAATGGTAACTCAAATAACTCATTGCACCAAAGGTATGCAAAACAGCATCAACAGATGGTCCACAGCAGCAGAAGACCATGCTAGGTGCCAGGTCTTTTCAGCTAAGAACAGCAAACTGAGTCTACAGGTTGAAACAGGCTCATCAAAACTGGATAACAGAAGATTTTAAGAACGTTGTCTGGTCTGATGAGTTTCTACTGCGACTTTTGGCATAAACAATAAACATGGTTCCATCCTACCTTGTTTTTACAGTTCAGGCTGGTGGTGGTCGTGGTGTAATAGTAGAGGGGATATTAGCTCACTGAGAATTTTTAAACACCGAAGCCTACATGAGTATTAATGCTGACCACTTCATGACTGCAATATACCAGTCTTTTGATGGCTGCTTCCAGCAGGATGACACACCGTGTCATAAAGATCAAACCACCTCAAACCAGTGTCTTGAAGTTGACAATAAGCACCTTTGGATGTCATGTCAATATGGACCAAAATCTCCTAAGAATGTTTTCAGCACCTTAAACCTGTTGAAAGTGTATTTTATGTTTAACAGGAAGGAGGATTATACAAATGTTGGGCAGGGTTTTCACATACAAAGACGCAATGATATTAACAACCACATAATATCCCCACATTGACACTGACAGGGTGTCAAAGGTGCTACAAAACAGTCTCATCATTTTAGGAAAGGATTTTATTCTCTGTCAATCTAAGAAGTGTAAGAAAATCATGCAAAAGCAAAAATAATATCAGAAAGGTTGATATTCTAAATTCTAATTATTCAGCCATTAATATGAACATTTAAAGTGGTTTTTAAGACTTGGAAAAATGTCAGTCCCAGTGCAACCTGAAGGGAATGGGTGATGGAAGTGTTTGTTTTCTCAACAGCATACTGCGGGCTGCATGTCACTTCTGTGTTTTGGACCATGTTTCAGTGAAGCTTTGCATCAAACCCCAGTTCCAAAAAAAATTAAGACTCTGACTAAAGTGTAAATACAAACAGAGAGGATTGATTTGCATAGAAAATGTATCAGATGTTTAGTTTGAGACATTTTCATATTTTGTGGAAATATTAGCTCATTTTGAAAAACACTGGACCTCTAAGAGGTACTAAAAAGAAACAGCTGGAGGTTGTTGGGTTAATTGATAACATGTCAACTTAGGAATATGATGGGGTATAAAAAGCGCTTCTTTGAGAGGCAGAGAAAATGTAAAAATTAACAGTCACCAATCTGAAAAAATGAATTATTATTACTATTATTATTACTATTATTACTATTATTACTATTTCTAAATTGCGTAATAAATTTCAGAATAATGTCCCTGAACATAAAATTGACAACACTGTCTTCCTCTCCTCACCCCAACCCAACCGGTTGTGGCAGATGGCCCCGCCCCTCCCTGAGCTTGCTCATAGAGGGTCATATGATTGTTATGTTTTTCTCTGTATGTATTATCAGTGTTAGGGAGTAACGGAATACATGTACCGGCATTATGTATTCAAAATACAAAATATGGGTAACTGTATTCTGTTACAGTTACTGTTTAAATAGGTGATAATTAGAATCCAGTTACGTTGTTGAAATAAATGGATTACACAGCGGTCTTTTCCTGCTTCATGTGTTGGGCTATCCCCGCTCTAATTTTGGTAATTCCACGCATTGCTGGAAACCCAAACAAAACAATGGTAAATGGCCTGTATTTATATAGCGCTTTACTAGTCCCTAAGGACCCCAAAGCGCTTTACATATCCAGTCATCCACCCATTCACACACAC
>NW_005187460.1:983931-985615 GCF_000239375.1 Pundamilia nyererei
GGGGAACTTGCACAATCGGTGGCTGACTAAATACTTTTTTGCCCCACTGTATCTATCAAGTCTAACAGTCTGGGGTCTATGAATTAACCTCAGCTAATAGTTACCTTTAAGTTACTGTTAAGTAACTTAACGGAATACGTTACAAGCTACATTTTGGGCCGTGTGTTCTGTAACCTGATGTATGATACATTTTAAAAGTAACCTTCCCAACACTGTGTATTATTATTTACAATATAAAGCACTTGAGGTGACTGCTGTTGTGATTTGATGCTGTATAAATACAATTGAGTTGAATTGGATAATATCGTGAAAAGATTCAAGACAAGGTCAAAAATCAGTATAGATTTCTGTGATCTTTGGGCACTCAGACAGCATTTTATTAAAAACAGCCATGATTTCATTGTGGATTCTTTTTTTTCAGGATACATATTATAAAATCATGTCTGTTTTTGATGAGGCTTGTACACACTGGATATCCATGCTGGAGTGTGTTATATAACAGGATTACCATGCTAAGCATCTAACTTGTATTATCAAAGTGCATAAGACCCATTAATTTAGGTTAAGTATTATCCACATTTGTATCATAGGTGTGCCCACTAGTGGAATGAGTCATGAGGCTGTGCCACATGTTGCATGAGAGCCTGTTGATGCACACTGTTTGCTCTGGAATTTAACAAGTAAAGCTACTATGTAACTTCTGACAGTTTTATGGAGCGTGGTGGCAGGTTATGACATACAGATAGTCGACATTGGCCCCTCAGACGATGCACATGGTATAACAGTCCAAACAGCCCAAAGTTGTAAAAAAAAACCTCGTTAGCAAGATTTAGGATCTATGGGGAGAAAAAAAAATCTCTTATGAGTGGTAAGGGAGACGCTTATACTGTTTAAACTTTTGAACTCACTTTGGCCCTGAAACTGTCAAAAGTACTAAAAGGTGATGAAGAACGATAAAAAGAGGGTACGGGCCCTATAAAAGACAGGTCAGATATACCCCCACCAGCTTTTTCCTGTCTGTGTCTTTGCTTGCTTTGCTATGTGTCGTCTTGTTGTTCGGTGTTTTGCTGTTTATATGACTGTTTAATAAGCTCTGTTTCAAGATTCTACTCTTTTCCAGAGAATCTTTTTAAATGATTTGATTTTAATTGGATCTAAAAGGGTGGATCTCTATATCATTGGCTGGATAAGGTTATCATGTTAGATTCAAAATTTTCGACCCAACAATTCTGTTGTGGAAATCAATGCACAGGCTCAGGAACACTTGCAGAAATCACTGTCCATAAATATTCCTCTTCTCTAAAGAACAAGCCCGCACCTCTCCAGGCCTTTTTCCATCTGCTCTCATTACCAATCACAATGTCATCTTAATCCACAGACTCCTACTTGACCTCATCTGTCAACCTCTTCATCACCACAACAAACAGGAAGGAGCCAATCTGTGATGTAGTCGCACCCCCACCTTGAACAACTCATGCCACCTTTCCAACATCATGCCGTGCCACAGCTCTTAGCACCCTAAGCTTTCTCCAGATCCACACAGACTCGGTGCTGCTCCTTCTAACCTTCTCTATAACTCTCCATCAACACTCTCAAAGCAAACATCACATCTACAGTGCTCTTTCTCTGCATAAAGCCATACTGCTGCTTGCTAATTGTAGCCGTTCTCCTCAAACATATCTTG
>NW_005187460.1:986038-988356 GCF_000239375.1 Pundamilia nyererei
TTAATCACCCTGACCTGCTGCACATCCTTCATAGCTCATTCTATGCCTACCCAGTCAGTACAAGTCCTTCTGTCCTGCCTTAGTGTCCAGCTTCACAGACAAATGACTACAAGTCTTTTCCTTTCCATTTGCCACTTCCCTCTTTGTCGTACACCTAGTCTCCCATTACTCCTGTCTACTTTTTCGTCTCCCTGACTTTTCCACTTTTTCTTTGTCAACCTCTCCTGACCTTCTTTGAATACGTTCCTCTCTTCTGTCCAGAGAATACTCCAAATCTAAATATATCTTAAAGATTGGTTAAATTATTTATCTGTTTTGCTTTGTCTGTGACTAGAATATGTGCTCATTTTTAACATTTGGTACTCCGAGTCTGAATTATTTGATTTGGGTATTGCACCTCAAACATGCTTGGACGGAATATTCCTGCAGAGATCTATGTTCCCTCGCTTACTTTGACTTCAAACGAACTTTCCATCTAGTGTTTTTTATAAGCTGAAGTAAAGAATGCAAATGATAAACTCTTCTTAATAAAATGTTTTGATTATTTTGTCATCCTTTTGCATGAAGAACAGTTGTGTTAAAAGACTTAACACTTGTGCTGAATACGGTGAATGCTGCCTGTTCAGTTACACGGGACATGATAAAGTGGTCATTTTTTTTATGGCAGCAGGGAAAAGATGTGAACAGCAGTGATCCTGAGCGCATTCAGGATTCTTCATGTGCATTTCCTCTTGTTCAGTGTTCAATATTGCAGAATGGGATGCCAGATGGTTCATCTTTCAACAGGGGTTACTTGCCACTTAGTTGTCTTATTCTCTCTGTTATTCCATTATGGAAATCTAATCCAGTGACAGTAGCAGCACACAAAGCCTGCTCAACTAATGTCATCCTCTTCCAAAGCGCAGCCTCCCATTAAAAGAAATAGCATGTTGGCCAGATGCCCAAACAATTCACAGGAGAGTTTCTCCTGGTAAATATGAGGAAATCGGCGCTCTCTACATATGGTAATTCTCTGTGATCCAAAGGGCAGCAAAAATGGAGTTCCTAAAGCAGAAACTTACAGAATAGTAAATCCTCCACATTATAATAAACTATAGCTGTTTTCATATATGCACTGCAGCAGCAGAGGTGCACAAACAGAACTTTACTCTCTATCATGTGCACCAGTGTGCAAGTAGTATTAATAATATTCAGGTACATTTACAGCTAGAGAGTGACTGTCATGTATGCAGACTTCATGTATGCCCTCATAGAAAGCACACAGTGTCATGATCCCGGGTCGTTGACACAGTGTTTTGAGTTTATTGTTATTATTTTCCAGTTTCTGCTGTTTTGTTTTTGTTCTTAGGGTTTGAGTTGTGTGTTTAGTGTTCTATTATCCCTACCTGTGTCCTTCCTCCGTGTTCTGTTCGTGAAACAGTCTGTGAGTTTCCTGTTTTACTTTGTAGGTTTGTGTCTCGTTATGCCCATTAGTTCCAGCTGTGTCCCCTCCTGTGTGCCATTTCCTAATTACCTGGTGTGTGTATTTATACTGCGTGTCTGCCTGTGCTCCTCGTCGTGTCGTCTGTGTTTCTCTGTGAGTCTTCTGTGCTATTCAACATTTACTCTGTATTTTTCCACATCTCTCTCTGCCCAGCATTCTTCATCTGCCACCTCTGTACATCTCCGGCTGTCCTTATGTTTTTCAGGTTTGTTTGTTAGTTTTTCCCAGTTTAGGGTTATGTTCAGTTCTGCCCCCACCTTTGTTATTTTCACTGTAAATAAATCTCCACTCGCATCTCCACTGCCATCTGCATCTTGGATCCTCCTTCATTCCACCACACGACTGCTGCCCCAGCCGTGACACACAGACTGTTAACAGCACTGCAAATGCATCTGCAGCAGATAAATTCCTGCTGTGAAAACATTTTATGGGATGATTTACGTTTGTGGTATAGTAATTGTACAACTCTGTCATTTTCTCTTTTGAGACTTTTTCTGGCATGACCTCAGCGGAGGTGAAATCGAGGACTACAGTGGGATATCTGAGAACGTCAGCATCTCTTCCACTTACAGCTTTACTCCTGACAGTTTCTCAAACACCTGCTGTATGCTGCTACCATTTAGGTCATCATCATCATCCACACCATCGTCTTCATCGTGGGTTTTCTGGGTAACACACTGGCCATCTACGTGATGGCCCGATATGCAAAAATGAATCAGAATCAGAATCAGAATCAGTTTATTGCCAAATGTTGAGCAGGTTTACAACATTAGGAAATTGCTGCGGTGCTTCAGTGCAAACATAGTGTCATAAATTGCGATTAAATAGACATGAA
>NW_005187460.1:989350-991207 GCF_000239375.1 Pundamilia nyererei
TTTCCTGTAGGTCTTCACCAGGTTTGCACACACTGCAACTGGTATTTTGGCCCATTCTGTCATGCAGATCTGCTCAAGAGCCATGATGTGGGCTGTCGCTGGGCAACACGGACTTTCAACTCCCTCCACAGATTCTCTATTGGATTGACGTCTGGATACTAGCTAGGCCACTCCAAAATCTAGAAATGCTTTTTACGTAGCCACTCCTATGTTGCCTGGGTGGTGTGTTTGGGATCATTCTCATGCTGGAAGATCCAGCCACTTTTCACCTTCAGTGCTCTCACTGATGGAAGGAGGATTTTACCAAAAATCTTACGATACATGGCCCCATTCATCCTTTCCTTATTGTAGATCAGTGTTCCTGCCTTTGCAGAAAAGCAGCCCCAAAGCATGTTTCCACCCCTATGCTTCACAGTGGGTATGGTGTTCTTGGGATGCAACTCAGCATTCTTCCCAAACACAGCGAGTGGCATTTATACCAAAGACTTTTATTTTAGTTTTATCTGACCACGTGACATACTCCCAGTCCTCCTCTGAATCATCCAGATGGTCTCTGGTAAACTTTAGATGGGTGTGGACGTGTGGTGTCTTAAGTACGGGAACGTTTCAAGTGCTGCAGGATTTTATGCCATGACGATATAGTGTGTTACTAATAGAAAACTTTGTTACTGTTCTCTTCAGGTCATTGACCAGTCCCACCCGTGTAATTTTGGGCTGTTTCCTCACCGTTCTCAAGATCATTTGTACCCCACGAGGTGACATCTTGCATGGAGCTCCAAGTTGAGGGAGATTGTGAGTTTGTTCCATTTTCTAATAACTGCTCCAACAGTCGATCTCTTCTCACCAAGCTGCTTGCCTGTTGTGGACTGGCTCATCCGAGTCTTGTGCAGGTGTACAATCTTGTCCCTGGTGTCCTTAGACAGCTCTCTGTCTTGGCCATGATGGAGGATAAAGTCTGACTGTTTGAGGTTGTGGACAGGTCTCCTTTATACAGATATCAAGTTCAAACAGAATCCATTAATACAGGTAATGAGTGGAGGATAGTGGGACAACTTGCACAGTCGGTGGCTGCCAAATACTTTTTTGCTCCACTGTATGTCAGCTCCTGTCAAAACCAGGTCTTTATGCTTTCCTCAGTAAAAACTTCAAGGAGAGCTTCCAGAAGATCCTTTCCAAAAGCAAATGTTGCCAGAGCTGCAGGGGTGCTGCAAAGTAAAAAAGAATACTACCAAAGTAAAGCACAATCATGTTTCCTCGCTTAGAAACTGCACACAGATGTAATGTGATCCATGCACATCAACATTCTTACGCCTGTCATAAAATATTCCGTTTGCAGCAATAACAGTCTGGCAGACCTCTGACCTGCCACAAGTAGGGTTTGTTTGGCACTACTTCAAGATGTTTCTGCAGCTGCTCGGTCAAAATCAAATGGAAACGCTGTTATAGACTGCTTCTTCTCTAAACACATTAGAGCTACACTTGAGTCATTGTGATGTTATAGAAACACACTGGGTCAAATTCAGTGGAGTTTACAGGGTATGGTGTGGCTTGCAAAATGGATCAAAACTTCAACACCAAGAAATCTCATCACACTTCCTTCGCCATGCTTGGAAGTTACCATCAAGCACTTCATTTGTTCTATCGCTTACCTTTTTTTTTTTAACCCAACGTCAAACAAAGATTTATCTGCCATAAGAACTTTTATTGTCTCCATTCTCTCCCTTCTTTGCGTTTATTTGCTCATTTTAATCTTTTCCTTTTATTGGTCCAGCTTTTTTCTTGGCAAATGTGTTAAAAAGGCCAGTATCTAAAAAATCACCTCCCATCTCCTTTTCCTAAACACCTTTCCTTGACCTT
>NW_005187460.1:991227-992151 GCF_000239375.1 Pundamilia nyererei
AACAGCAGAGGGGAAGAAACTGTTCTTATGGCGAGAGGTTCTGGTGCGAATGGACCGGAGCCTCCTGCCTGAGGGGAGCAGGTCAAACAGACTGTGTGAACACAGCAACTAACATTTACATCCTGAACTTAGCTGTGGCGGATGAACTCTACATTCTGGGGATTCTCTTCATAAGGACCAATAGCGTGCTTTCCTATTGGCCATTTCGAGTCGCATCTGCAAGATCAGCATGACTGCTATGAGCCAGTTCACTTCCACCTTTTCCCTGACACTGATGAGCATCGATCACGTCCTATTCATCGTTTATCCTCTTCGCAGTGTTAAAACCAAAGTTGGTGAAGATAACAAGTGGCATAGACTGAGTTGTTCAAAAATGATTTTTCCACTGAAATTCTGCCCTCATTAAACTTTCGTGTTAAAATTTTACTTTCAGGTGAGCTCAGCATGTGCACATACAGGCTTGACTAGGCAGATTAGATCTAAGTGTAAGGTGACACTCCTGGTGGTGACTTTTGTGCTGGTGTTTCTACTTTTTTGATTTGTATTTTTTTTTTACTTTCAGCATTGTCAACATGATTCATATCATCCCTGAAAAAAGAATAGATATCAACTTTTCCATGGCCATCCTCACCTACAGTGGGACAAAAAATATTTGACAGCCGCCAATCGTGCAAGTTGTACCACTTAAAAAGATGAGAGAGGTTTGCGATTTTCAGCATAGGTTCACTTCAACAGTGAGAGACAGAATGTTAAAAAGAAATCCAGGATATCACATTGAATGATTTTTAAAGAATTTATTTGCATAATGGTGTAGAAAATAAGTATTTGGTCAATAACAAAAGTTGACCTCAGTACTTTGTAATATAACCTTGGTTGGCAGTCAGACATTTCCTGTAGGTCTTCACCAGGTTTGCACACACTGCA
>NW_005187460.1:992913-994699 GCF_000239375.1 Pundamilia nyererei
ACGGAAGACAAAGAAAGGTGTGCAGAAGAATTCAAAAGAGAAGCATGGTGCACATAGAATACAAGATATAAAAATATCTATCACTTTGCAGATTTTGCAGACTTTCCCAAAGAAAATTAAGCTTAGAGTCATTTTCCAGTTTCACACAGGAGAAAATTTGGTGTATAGTAACACAGTCGGTGTTTGTGTGTCACAATCAGGTAAAGAATACTAAAATTTTCAAATGTGGGTCAAAAAAGGTATGCCAATCTAAGTATGTATGTCTACTAAAGCCCAAAAGCTGCTACCAGACAGACCAGCAGTTGAAATAACAGAAAAATAACAGAGAATACCAGCAAACATCTGCATACATAACACAAATTATCAGTGGAATTCAGCAGTCATGGTTGCTGAAAATGTGCCCATGTTGACAGGTGTACAGATCGTTCAAAACAAGGACACGTCCAAGCATTTAGTAGTAGTTTAATCTCAGCATACAAATGCTCAGTACGGCATGTGCTTTTGGCAGCACAGTTAAATGTTTTCCAGTCCATGAATTGCAAATATCAGCTTGTGCTCTCTTTCAGTTTCTGGCATTGTCGATAAACTTTAAAATTATAATCAATACATATTTTACGCAGTTCTCTAGCCCAAAGCCAGTCCTGAGGCCAGAACATTTACAAACCAGGGTTTTGTGTTGCCTTATTAATTAAATTTCTAATCTGTTATTGTGTCTGCTTTTGTTTCCAGCTGAAGGATCTCAGCACCGCTGACAGTGAGCCTTTCAACACAAAACATGGGGTTGAATGGTCAATGATTGCTAAGCTTCCAGCTGTTCTTTGAGGGGTTTTTTATTATTATTATTATTACAATCGTAGCATTTTGTAGTCAAAAACAATGTGGTAAGAGTGAACATAGACCAAAATATTAAAGATGAAGGTGGCCAGAAGTGAGCCGAAACTCAATAAAAGAGATGTGAAAGATATTCCTCATAGGTTCGAAACTATAAATGACTACGTTTTCATCGTTACACTGTTTACATATCGCCTCTATAAAAGGGATCTGTTACAGCTATCTGTTCAGGTAGTTTCATTTCACGGAAAGAGGACGTATAAATCCATAAACAAATTTTAATATACCTGGAATCATTAAAATTTCTTAGTAATCATAAGGTTTTAGATATTCTTTAGACGCATGTTGGTGTTTGAACAGCCGCAGTCCCAAACTGATGTAGTCCAAGTCCACGGTGTAAATCTTTCCCAAAACATGTGTCGTTATGTTAAACAGAAAAAGCTCCCACAGAGTTTGGCAGACCTGGATGACTTGGGTGACCTATTTGCACTCTCAGTTCACTCTTGTTTTTCAAGAGAGGGTGCACAATCTTAGTGAGTGACCTCCCTCCAGACCAGTGTTGGTCAAGTTACTTGAAAAAAGTAATCAGTAACTAATTACTGATTACTTCCCCAAAAAAGTAATTCTGTTACTTTACTGATTACTTATTTTCAAAAGTAATTAATTACTTAGTTACTTAGTTACTTTTAAAAAACATGATTTACAACCTGAATAGGTGATAAAGCGATAGATCTTTCAGCCCAATTCTACTTTTTCTGCATAATCCATCATACAACATGTAATCAAATGGAAAAGTCTCTTTTTTTTAAACTTGTTTAAAATCCTTTAACTTTATGCATCAAGCAAAAATGTAATTATATGCAACATTCTCTGAAGAAATTAGTTTAACATTTAAAACTATTTTCTGCACATTCCAGCACATAAAATAAAATATTCTTTTGTGTTTACACTCACT
>NW_005187460.1:994924-996402 GCF_000239375.1 Pundamilia nyererei
TACGATGAAGTAACGGTAATCTAATTACCGTTTTTGCAATAGTAATCCCTTACTTTACTCGTTACCTGAAGAAAGTAATCGGATTACAGTAACACGTTACAAGTAACGCGTTACTTACTGCCCATCTCTGCTCCCAACTGATCAGGGACCTGAATTACTGAGAATAATTAAAATAAAATAAAGAATAAAATCACTGACGGCCACAAGTGCTGCCCCTAAGCCCCCTAGTAGATGCACATACTGTCGTGCGAAGAAGTGTTTGCCCCCTTTCTGATCTCCTGTCGGAAAGGGGGCACCTGTTCTCAATAAGAAACCTAATAACTAGTTGGGCCATCGTTAGCAGCAAAAACTGCAATCAAGCAGCTAACTCTTTTAGAGCTCTGTGGAGGAATTTTGGTCCACTCATCTTTGTAGAATTGTTGTAATTCAGCCACATTAGAGGGTTTCCAACATGAACCACCTTTTTAAGGCCGTGCCACAGCATCGCGATCAGACTCAAGTCAGGACTTTGACTAGGCCACTCCAAACTCTTCATTTAGTTTTTCTTGGACTTGTTGGTGTTTTTTGGATCATTGTCGTATTGCAGAACCCAAGTGCGCTTCAGCTTGAGGTCAGTAACGGATCCATTCTCCTTCAGGATGTTTTGGTAGACAGCAGAATTCATGATTTTCCAGGTCCTGAGGCAGCTAAACAGCCTCAGACCATCCCACTGCCACCACCATATTTGCTGTTCCTTTTCTGAAATGCTGTTTTACCTTTACGCCAGATATAACGAGACATACACCTTCCAAAAGTTCAGTTCTTCTCTTGTCAGCCTACAGACTGTTTTACCAAAAGTTATGTTCCTTTTGCTCAGCAGCGGTTTTCGTCTTGGAAATCTGTCACACAGGCCATTTTCCCCCAGTGTCTTTCTTTTGTTAGCGTCATGAACTCTGACCTTAACTGAGGGAAGTGATGACTCATCCTCCTGGATGAGTCATCACTGCACTCTTGGGGTAATTTTGGTCGGCCTGCCACTCCTGGGAAGGTTTAACCACTGTTCCATGTTTTTGTCATTTGTGGATAATGGTTCTCACTGTGGTTCACTGGAGTCCCACAGCTTAAGAAATGGCTTTATAACCTTTTCCATACTGAGAGAGCTCATTTAATTTGTTTCTTATTTGTTCCTCAATTTCCTTGAATCACTGCATGACATCTGGCTTTTGACGATCTTTTAGTCTTCTCCACTTTGTCAGGCAGGTCGTAGTTAAGTAATTTGTTATAGAGAACAGGTGTGGCAGTAATTAGACCTGGGTGTGGCTAGAGAAACTGAACTTACCAACAAAGATGTGATACACCACAGTTCATTTATTTTTTTATTTTTTTTATTTTTTTATTTTTTTTATTTTTTTTGTGTCCCGTTTGGATCTTTAGCCATCAGAATTGTTGTCTTAAGGCCAAGAAAGATGCCAAGCGGATTTATTTTACCAAGTGGATCA
>NW_005187460.1:997792-1001381 GCF_000239375.1 Pundamilia nyererei
GAAGACTCCAAACCTCCCTCCACCCGCTCATTGTAGTGTTGATGCATGTGTGTTCTAAGGTGCATTTAAAACCCAGGAGGGCATGGAGCTACCTGCCAGAGAACAGCAGGTAAGCGCATAGTCCCTCCTGCTAGCCCTCAATGTCTACGTGTATTCAAAATTGAATACACCACAGTTCATTTATATTATATATCAAATTTGGCATTGATATAAACCATTGTATATCAATTTGAAATCCTAGGTGACTTCCTGCTTGAGTTATTGCATTCAAAAGATTTTCAGAAAATTTGACCTCTGACCTTGAGTTAGAGGTCACTGAGATTCAAACACATGTGGGGTTTTAGCAGATATACCTATGATATGGATTTCAAAATCTTACGTCACCTTGTTCTCGGGTTTTCACATTCACAAACTTGGGTGTCCCTGCTGCCCGCCCGTCCCCCCACCTGCCCATCCGCGGATGAGTTGGGTCTTCGTAATGTTATTGCATGGACATGTATGACTGCCTTTGGAACTGGGTCATTAGTGTCATTTGTGTTTATTGATGATGTGACTGCAGACAGAAGTAGTAGGATGAACAGTCGTGTTTACTCGTCTATACTCTGTCACATTCTGCCAAAAGCTGCAAAACTGATCAGACAGGGCTTAACAATGCAAACGGTTAATGACCCAAAATATACTGCAAAAGCAACACAAGAGTTTCTCGGGGCTAATAAATCAGATATTTTTCAGCAGCCAAGTCAGTGACCTGATCTCAACCCAAAAACATTTCAGTAATTATAAATGCAAAAGTGAATGAGGTTGTTATAAAGCCCAACGAGGTACCTCAAGGAGAAAATCAGCATTTTAGTGATGGGCTCTAAATGGACTGGGTAGCTTCAGCCTATCCCAGCTTTCACAGATTGAGAGACGGGGTACACCCGTGGACAGGTTAACAGTTCATCACAGGGATAACATACTCAAATCAGCAGCCAGTCACCAATTAATCTAAAAGCCATGCCTTCAGACTTTTTTCCCCCCACACATGCAAAGAGAGATCATGCAAATTTCATGATCTTGCAAACCACTGCACCACAGAACACCTTTGTTATCCATAGTCTGTTTTACATTTAAAATATGAACTCATTATGGCAATGATCTAAGGATTTTAAAGTAACGCATCTAATAAAAAAAATTGCTTGACCACTTCATAACCTCCTCTAAGATATACATATGAGTGTCTAACTCTTTTCTGCTCCACAGCCTCCACACTTGACACTTCTTTAAGAAACTTTTTACCTCACTGCTTAGCCCTTATTCTGCTGTGTTTTTACTGACAACTTGCTTTGTGGTAACTTGTGAGGGTGAACACACACAAAAAGTTTTGCAGTCATGCAGCTTTTGTTCTAGCTCCTTCAATGTCATATGCTAAACAGTATTGTTATTAAACAGAAAACAGTGCACAGTACACTAGAAGTGTTTTTTGCTCTCTGCTGATTCTAAGAAAAATCAGCCACGAACGACTAAGCACAAGTAAATGTGATCTTTCATACACACATAACTTCAGCTATACTCAGAAACAGACATAAACTAATGGCCAACAAATCCCAGAGGTCCTTCCAAACTTTGACAGGAATTACAGGAATGGTTTGTTCCGCTATTATTTTGCACCGCTAAAAGACACTACAATACAGCAGAAATCACATGGGGTTCTCACTAAGTGAACACACCTGCAGGTCCACTGGTCGGGTTTTTGTGGGGGTATTTCATTTCGCCCAGTCAGAACCGAGTGAGGTGCACCATTAATTTCCATTAACAGCACGATTCTGGGGAAGACTCTGGCCTTGCGAGAAAGCACATCCTTCCGTGTAAAGCAAAAAACCCAGGATAGTTTGTTAACCAGCATGACGCATGTCTACTTTCTTTTCATGACATTTAGTGCCTTTTTTACAATGTTGGGTTTTAACAATGCAAAGTATGTGCATAAAAAGCAGTCATGAAATAAAAGCTAAAGATTAACACGGTAACATCTGAACGCACATAGATGAAAAAGAAAAACTCAAAAAGCAGCTTTGTGGAACTCGCAGCTATTGCGGTCATTTAGCAAATTCTGAGAAGCACATGAGACCAGCAAACTGGAAGTCCAGTGATAAAGTTGAGGAAACTGTTGCCCCTGAGGCTTAAGGATGATACCTGAGAGTGAAACAGCTCGTGGGAACAACACTGAGCTTTTCCCACATTTCAAGTTACAGCAGACATTTTTGTCAGGAAAGCGAGCAGACTGTGATACGAGGTTTGTCACTATAACAGTGTGAACAAACCACGGCACTCAGTATAACTTTTTCAATCTAACTTGTGATTCAAAATATGAATTATTAATATATATTTTTTAAAAAGCTGATAGGTAAGCTCGTCTCCCTGCAGCCCTCTTCAAGTCACGCACTCAGCACTGTACCAGCGAACAAGCTGCAAGTTAATTATTGTGAAGGTCGTTAAAATTATTGATGGCTGGAGGGCAAAGCTGTAAAGGTACTGCAGGGGCCCTTCCGAGAACCTGTTTGCAATTAACTGACGCAGGACATATCACAGATCAAAATACATGTGTAATTATTGCTCCTAAATATGAGCATTTAGCAAGTGCATAAAGTTTTTAACATGTTTGCAGAAGTTATGAACAGAGGTCCAAGTTGCAAGTGTTTTGTTGTTGAAAAGAACCATGCCTCGTGAGACAATATTAGCAACACTATTTTATTTGAGGCCAAAAACAGCCCAAAATACATAAGTAAATAAAAGATGCTGACTTCAAGCAGGTTTATTACATGTAAATTTTCCATGTTTTGTTGCATAAGTACAATGTAGAACATTAAATTTAATAGAATCTGGTTGAATGAAATGAACTTGATTGGTATAATTTCAGTTTATAGCAAGCATGCTTTCTGTAAGGATTAATAATAATATTAAATAAACATTTGATTTATATGAATATGTTTCATTTTACTCTAAATTATTGCTTCATGATTTTGAGTGTTTTTGGCAAACTACAGAAAATCTGCAGCTATGTTAACTCAGGTTTTACTTGGAAAATTTGAGATAAATGCTAACACGGAGCATATTACAAAGTTTTTCCCTGTGCGCTTTAGCAGTGCAACACAAGACATTTATGTTGAGCGATGCTATTTAAATCAAAGCTTACTTCCTTTACTTACCTTAATGCTAACATGTTGATATTTAGCAAGTGTGTTAAATAACAAGTAAAGGTGTTTCAGTTGTGTTTTATCTAACGGTAATTTTTGTGCAATGGAGACAAAAGACAAAACACACAGCTGCTAACCACAAAATTCAACATACCAATGGCTACCAGCTCGGTCGGCTGTCCAATTACTTTTCACTGTGTATAAAAATGTAATTCCTGAACAGTTAATGAAATAGTTTACTAAACCCTGCACTTTAGTCCCATCTTTGATTTAAGATCCCCTTGTTGGTCTGCAGAGGCAATTTTACAACAACTATGTCATCATGCAAACACTTTTGGATCTGGCTGAAACTTACAATATCTATCATACAAAGATATATAAAGGGAGTGCAAAATCTGAAGTATTTATATATATAT
>NW_005187460.1:1001449-1005595 GCF_000239375.1 Pundamilia nyererei
CCTTTTAACAGCTTAGGGGTAAAAATAATAATAATACAGCATGAAATATGATTTCAGACTTTGATGCATTTAAATGAATGCTTTAACAAAGGCATGCACATTCTCAAAGGCTGAAAAACACCCAAAATCTCTCACACATCATTTGCAGCACTGTCTGTCAAGTCAGTCTTAACCACACCTAAAAGAAATCAGTGTATTGTTTTTGGAATTTGAATTGAAAGTCAGGAAACTTAACATTCTTTCCATGTGATTTGCACACATAGCGGAGAGAGGAGCACAGAGGGGATCAGCAAGAAGAAGAGGAGGAGGAGGAGGAGTGAGCTGCCCTGTGCGGTTAATTAAAGCTGAGAGCTGTGCCCTTCTCCATCCCACAGTGTTTTCTTTTCCTCCCTCTGCCAGGAGGGGGAAGGTAGGATGTCTCTGTCCATTTCAATAATGTATGACAGATGGATCCGAGAAAATAAACTCAAGATGCATGGATGCAGATTATTGAGTGTGCCATAATACACTGAAACCCAGATGTGATTGCTGTCTATCCGCACCTCTCGCCGCCTCAATTTCAAGTTTAAAGTCATATATAAGAGGCCTCCTGAACAAAAGAGCAGTCGGTGGAGTGTCACAGATGACCCAGAGGACTGGGACCGAGATGATGATGACTTTAAGATTAGAAAATGGCATATGTCATACTTATTAATGCAGCATTTCCTGGAGCAGCGCCATTTTCTTCACACCGGTTTATGTCTCCAAAAACCCCATTTGATATTTCAGAGACTCTCTGCAAAACCGACAGCGGAAGGAGCCTCGCAGCAGGAAGGGCTCCAGTGTGTCAGTAGCAATTAAACCAGGTCACACGGGTGTGACGGAGATCCAGGTCGCGCCTGTGTTTTCTAAGTTGTTTATATCAATTAGAAAAAGCATGATTTGAGGAGATGAGGGGGTAAAATTTGGGCACTAAATTAGGCACTTGAGACTACTTCGGTTGTGATTGCGTCATCGGAATAAAATACCTGAAGCTTGTCCTGCTGTGGACACTGTGTGTGTGTATGTGTTGCGTGCTTGTTGACTCATGGAGCCATTTAGGTGAGGCAGTGACAGCTGTGACACAGACTAAAAATGGACATTTCCCCCCAAGAATTCTCCCCCCGATGGCACCAGCTGTCTTCTTTAATATAAACAGGCAGCAGAAGACCTCGCTGGTGCTGGTAAAACACATCTTACAGTGTGTGTGTGGATGCTGACACTCCCCAGCTGTTTTTCTTTCTATGCGCAGACATTCACTAAAACCTTCTTTTCTCCTCCGGGAGGTGTCAGTCACTGAATCCAACCCACCCTCACCATCATCTCTCCACCTCACCTCCACCATCCACCAGTATAAGAAGAAGAAGCGGTGATGTGATGATGACATGGAAACTGGAACAGAAAGAGAGCTAGAAAACGTGCAAAAGTTCATGTAGGAGGAGGGTGATTGTGTTGAGCGCTACATTACAATTTCATATCTCCCCTCTCGGTCCCTGTCAGCAGAAGAATGCAACATGAAACGCAGCTCTTGCAGCACAATCAGGGCCTGACAGGCAGAATAAATCTTCATCATTATGCAAGCTCATGAGCGCATGTGTTTTTTTTTTGTTCTTTGCGGTGAAAGGTTTGAGTTTTAGCCCTTGGGGGGGCTATTTTTATGAAAATCAGCAACACGTTTTGGCCATTAACGCACAACTTTTTAATCACTCCAAATGATTAATCGCTATCAAAATTGTTCCCAGTCATTTTTTTCAGTCCGCTAATCCTTGGAGCTCCACTGCTGATGGTTCATCTAAGGACAATTTTATCCCCCAAAATAAAATTAAAAGTGAGAAATCAGCAGCAGGGTTTGTCACATTTTGAGAGAGATTTATATGTTCCTCGGGAAATGTTAACACCCATCTAAAAATAAAGTGAACCTCGGAGCAGGAACGATAACGACCCACTTTCTGCTGCTGTGTTGTCTCCGCTGAAAATTAAATTCCCTAAAGTGCCCCACCGTGAAAAGGATGATCCTTCCATGGCTGATTGACAGGAAACTAGTGTATTAAATGGAACAGTCATCAAGATTAGACAGTCCATCAGCGGGTAGGCGTACAGCTAAAATAACAGTGAGCCAGCCTGGACTCCAGGCCTGACAAACAGTGATTTCCTCGAGTTCCCAGAGGAGCTGAGAGAGGAAATGATGCTCCGACTCAGTGGAATCATCGCTGTGAAGTGAAGGATGTGCAGATGAGCAACAGCAGTTGTGCCACGGCAATACAAAGAGTAATAAACTGAGATTGACCATCTGTTTTTCATTACTCAAGGCCGCGGGCTCAGACTGGATCCAGCTGGATGAGTATTAGTCCATTAAAGGTGAAAGTTAATCACCTGCGTACTTTCTGATGAGAAAAAAAAGTAAATAAACGGGATAAACTCTTTAGTTCTGGAAATCAGTCTAACCTGCTGGTGTTCATGTCAGCATCAGGTTAGAAATCAGACTAAAGAAACATTTCCTGCTGAAATAAATATTTGTTATAGACTAAAATTATTTTTTTTTAAAGGTTCACAGTGAGTATTTTGTTTGCTCAGTATTTATCACAGACTGCTTTATTTATACACTCCGTGTGGTTCGTTTCAGTAACATACCGCCTTTTTTATATTTGTCTGCTTTTGTGTTTTTAAGCCTTTGAAAACATGCATTTATTTTTTAAAGAGTGACCGGAAGTGTAACTATGGTGTTGTTTCTACTTTGACAAGTGCTAAACGATTACTGAAATGTGAGTGTTTAGCGCCCTCGTTTTGTCATAGTATGAACTACAGCACCTGGTTAGTGGGAAGGTCGTTGGTATCAGTAACGGTTATGAGATTTTTATGTCACTGCATTCTGTTTTTATTTACATTTTCCCACCATCCCAACTATTTTGCAGCTGGGGTTGTATATATACATTATTTATTAAAATCATTCATCCTAAAAATACAGATCTTCTTCTACTTCAGAATCAGAATACTTTATTGATCCCTAGGGGAAATTATTTAATACTTCTATCAGCTTTCAGTCTTTTTGTCATGCCACCATCTCTAAGGGGCTAGGCGCTGTCTCTGTGAAAGAGCCAAGAGCTTTAATTTCCACTTCCTCCATGCAAAGGTTGGCTACAATACGTGACACTGGGGAGCCCATGGTACAAGCTTTTGCCTGTAGAAATGCTTGTTGTATTTAAAATATGTGGTGATAAGGCAGAGGTCTAAACATGTGCAAATCTGATGCTGTAGTTGTTTTCTGACTGCCTCAGTTGCATGTATACAAATGAAGAGTGAGACCACATCAAAGGACACGATGGTTTCATGTAGATCCAGGGTAAGTTTCTGGACCTCGTTCGTGAAGTCAGTGGAGTTTTTGATATGACAGGGTGTGTTCCCCACACACGTCGCCATTCAATTACAGTATTCACATTTACCAATCACTTTATTAGATACACTTTGTTAGTACTATGTTGTGCCAATTTTCCTTTTGTAGCTGCTTTAATTCTTCATTGCGTAGACTGACACAGTGCAGGAAACATTCTTTAGAGATTTTGATCCATATTCACATGATAGCACTGTAACATTGCTGCAGATGTGTCAGCTGCACATCCATGATGTGAACCTCCTGTTTCACCACATCCCGAGCTTGCTCTATTGGACTGAGACCCAACGACTCTGGTGGCCATGTGAGATCACCTGAGCTTCGTGACATAGCGTAATATTCTGCTGGAATCAGCCAACACAAGATGGGCACACTGTGGTAAAGGGATGGACATGGTTAGCGTCAATATTCAGGTTGGCTGTGGCATTTAAATGATGCTCAGTTAGTGCTAAGGGGCCCAATAGGGCCTACAAGGTAGGATGGATGGATGTTTTCATGTTGCTTATTCCAAATTCTGACACTACCCTCCAGAAATTGACACTCATTGGACCTGGCAAAATTTCATTGTCCAGTATTGTTGAGCTCATGCAAACTGTAGCCCAAGTTTTCTGTTCTTAACTGACAGGAGTGACAGTCAGTGTGGTCTTCTGCTTCTGTAGCCCATCTGTATCAAGGTACAAAGTGCTGTCTTCTGCATACCTTTGTTGTAACAAGTGCTATTTTATTTACTTAACTGTTTT
>NW_005187460.1:1006275-1011731 GCF_000239375.1 Pundamilia nyererei
GTATAAGGATACTGTATTTGAAACGGCCTACTTACTAAAAGCTTTGGGCTCATCAGTTAGATTTTAGTGGGTATTTTAGTAGCACAGTTATGACATTTATTTGAATAATAATATGTTATGAAACGGCTCCGAAACTTTAGATGAACTGTTGTCTGGACCCATTACAATTAGGCTACCAGTTGGATGTATTGAGAGTGAGAATCCAAATAGCTGGGTGTTTTCATTATTTTTAGGACACCGTTCAAAACCATTCCCTGCCACCCAGGGGCAATGTTGTATCATTTTTAGTCCTCCTTCCCTGCCCAAACAGTGAGAGCAGGTAAGCGGTCTGGGAAGAGGTGGTGCTATTGCGCACGCGGCTCTAACCCAGAGCAAACTGTACTCAGCGTATGCTCTCCGAACTGTTGTTATGGAGAAATTTCCAGTGAGAGGAGAGGACCCGGCAGTCTATTCGACGTCTGCAGTAACAGTAATGGTGCGCTGTCGGGGGCTCTGAAGTCTGTGCGCGCCCGTCGGGTTTTTGTTGGAGTCTTTGAGCCGTGCGCTTCAGCTTGGATACAAGACACAGGATCTGCTGCTGTTGCTTCGTTACCTGAAGTTTTACACTTTGCTGCTTCTTGCATGCACTATTTTTTTCCTTTTCTTCTTGTTCTGAAGCGCATCTGTGGCTGTTCCACTTTGTGTTTTTGTACTGGGAGAGCGCGCGTGTCAGCCAGATATGTTTTCTCCAAGAAGTTTAGCAGCCCTGCAGTCGCTCTCCTAAACTCAAATATTTCCATTTATTGTTATTATTATTGTTGTTGCTGTTGTTGTTATATTTTACTTGAACACTTCAGAAGCTTTAAACTGACAAAGGGGGAAATGGCCAAAGTGGGGAAACCGCGGCTTTGTGTCATGACAAAAGGGGAGAACGGGTATGGATTTCACTTGCATGGCGAGAAAGGAAAGAGCGGCCAGTTCATCCGCAAAGTGGAGGCTGGCTCCCCCGCAGAAGCGTCAGGGCTGCGTGCCGGTGACAGGCTGGTCGCAGTGAACGGAGTAAACGTGGAGAAGGAGACGCACCATCAGGCAAGTAGATGTGTTTATTATTTAACTTGTGTCTTAGCTGGCTGAGCAGGGGCTACATCAACAGGTGACACTGGCTGATGCAGACATCCTGACACGGTGGCACATAGCCTCCTCCTCCACTCGGCGTCATAGACCAGAGGTCTGCAGGTTATTGAATTACAAAACATTTTGTTTGGAAACAAGGGGCGCGCTGAGCAAGAACTTTACGCAGGCTGTATTCCTTCCCTTGCAGTTTTTTTTCCTAGTGAAATTCAACAAATCAGCAAGTCTCTAGTCAGTGGCCTGAGCTTAAATATAAACCGGTCCCTGTAAATAAGATCTTAACAAACTGTGTGCTCCTCTATTTGCAAGGCCTGGCTGGTGGTCAGATAGAGTCAGCAGGCTCAGATAATTATTTTCACAAGCTTGCAGGCACACGGGGGAAGATCAGCACCAGCCTCCTCTCTGTGTGCTGTATATTAGGTTTGTTGCAGCTTGAAAGACGAAAACAAACCCTCTGACTATTGTGTTTGAAGTTCAGGGAACAAATCTGCCACCCAGGTGTTTCTAAGGAGCCTCATATTCCTGCTCATATGACAATGATCTATAACAACGACAATGATAATTGTCAGTTTTGAAAACATCGCTTCCCACTATATTCCCACTACAGATGTATGGGAATAAATGGTTAGAAAAACTGATGGATCAGTTGATACAGTTGCTGTGTCAAACAGTAAGAACCAAATAAATACAAAGTTATGTTAAGAAATTCAGTTAAAGGAACACACATACCCCAAAAACCTAGAGCCATCACCTTTTTCAAAACGTTGCTTATACAGCATTTTTCCTAATATAAAGATGCAAATCACAGGCCTGCATGTTAAAAGGTGTATACAGCCTAATATAATGGTCAGTAATTATATATTAAACAAGTCCTTGATGGATGGATTGGGACTAATCCTTCATAGGAGTAGCATTTAATTATCTGCTGCCAAACTGTAGAGAATTTAATGTATTCAAACCAAACGTTCGATGTTCCATTCCTCAGGTGGTACAGAGGATTAAGGCCATGGAAAACAAGACCAGGTTGCTGGTGGTTGACTCTGAGACCTATGAAAGCCTACGCAGCCTGCGCCTCACAGCAACAGAGGATATGGCCATCCTTAGAATTGGAAATCCTTCCTCCTCTTCCTCTCCACCTGTGTCTCCTTCTCCAGCACCATCGTCAACACCATCTTCCCCCTCCAAGAAGCGGGAGAACGGCTCTCTGTCTAAGCAGCCCGTCACAGTGAGCGACCAGGTGCAGAAGCCGACTAGGAGGTCACCATCTAAGGCTGCAAAGAAGGTAAGGACGTGCTGGATCATCACAGTGGTCACACTACACGCTTACTAAAGCACTAATATGTGTGTTTCCAGGCTTGTTAAGGAGATATCTGTCTAACAACAAAAGAATTTAAAACTTACAGAAAGAGTGTGTTTTCTTTTTTTCAGTGTGAACCAGCTCCCCAGTAAACCCACAAATAACTGTCAAGCTTCTCGAGCCAGTCATCATAGAAAATTCTTAGAGATTTGTCTGCTTGAACACACCCGAGAGTTAAAAATACGCACTTTGCATTAGAACAGATGGAAGGTAGTGACTGAGTCATCACTTTGAACAGACTCTCCTCAGCATGCTTTCACCCTAGACTTGTTTTCTTGTCGCTTTGCCAGTTTTTGATCAGATACGTAGATAACATTCAGGTTCCACAGTCTGCGTTGTTACGTGTGAATGCAATGAATGCGGGTGAAGCATTCCAGATGTTGTGTTAGAGGTCAAAGAGGATGTGAAAGGTCAGAGGTTAGGAATCTGGCACCAGGCAACGTAGTAACTCTGCAAAAAGAAAATCCACAGAAATCTTGAAAATAAAAAAGTTGCAATACATGAAAAATTATGACCTGCCTATATTTTGAAAGGTTGTAGATCGAGTGTTTTTACAGGACAGTTACAGGATCGCTGTCACAGTTGGTTGCCTAACCTGTAGTAAGCATTCGATACTTTTTATTTTCTCTCTTTTTTTTGGATTCACTGCTTATTATTACTCCCCTTTGTCCTGAAAAACAGGAAGCGTTTCCGCCCGCTCTGTCTCTCCTGGAACGCTCTGAGATCTGATCGGATTTGGTTTCAAATGGTCTTTATTGGGGGGAGGCCGAGGCTCAACTTCTATTCTCTGCATTTACACAACATGTGTTTTCACTTAGGCTTGCCTTGCCAATATGTGAGCAGCACTCAGGCAGTCCTTCTACCAGAGCAGTGACAGGCCCAATCAGTTAAATCTTGGATGCGTGTGTTTGCGTGTGTGTGTCTTTTGTCCAGCTCTGGCTTTGACCTGTGGGGAGAAATCCTAGTACTCGGTTCAGGAATTGCTCAGCGGTCTCTCGTTTCTCTTTTCTGTCTTAATGAGTCTAATGAAAGAATTGAAGAAAAGCTCAGCAAGATGAGCCAAAAAAAGGCATCTGTGGTTCCGAATACAAAACGAAGGAAACCTGTTGATGTATCAACAGTTCACTGAAACGACTTCATTTGCTCAGGCACCGTGACAGATAATCAGCTTCTTTCTATTTTTACTGGCGCAATGAAGAGTTCCTCTGTGGCCTGACTGATTCCTGTGAGCCTCCAAAGAATCGGACTTCTCAAAGGAAGCTGTTCCCTCACACATATGCAGACTATTGGCACAGCCTGCTGATGCAGCACGTCCCCTTGTTTGGTGTTTACAACAATGAAAGTGGAGGGGAAAAACACACAGACCACCGAAGAAACACAGAATAACCGAGACAAGAATAAACTATAAAAATACATAGTAAAATACTCCTCCCAATTCTTTGTTTTTGATTCTTGTAAAAGTTTCTTTTTGCTCATCAAAGCAGGAGAGCCAGACCGCTGAGCTAAGCAAATTTCCTCATAGGTTTCACTTTTTTAAGAGAAGGTAGGAGAGGGAACTAGAGACAGAGCAGATAGAAGGAACCACAGCCAGTGCTAACCTTGAGCTTTGCAAGAAGAAGTTTCAGGAAGTGCTCTCTCCGCTTTGCAGTGCAAAGGAGTCACACAATGAGGGAGAAAGATGGGTCGTGCATGTACCAGTATAGCAGTGAGGGTGGTTGTGCATGTACACAGTGTGTTTCCAGGGTCTAGCCTCCTGCTGGGGATGTTTTTTTTTAATTGGATACCTGACCCCCAAGCTGTTTTATGTTACTGGTGTTTTTAATTTGCACTTTCAGTTCACTTTGTGCAGATTATGTTTGTATATTCAGTGAAAATCACAAATTTCAAGCTATAGCCGGTTTTGCACACGTACATTGTTCATTTTCGAGCTATTACCTGGTGAAGTTGGGTACGTACCAGATTTCAGGAATAACACCATGCTAGCTTCCCAATGAAAATTCAGTGTAATGTCCAAATGAGCACATGTAAGAAAAGAGTGCCCTGGCTCCTGAACCCATGCGCTGCCCCTCACCAACAAACACACCTTCTAGTTTTTAGAACTCTGCCACAGACAGTTTCCTCCTGCTGTACGATGGGAGAAAGGGCAAATGAGGCGACGTCAGAGCTGCATTGTGACCTAAAATAGATAGACTTACCTCTGAATCCACGAAAAAAACACCTTTAAAATAACATATTAACATAAAAGGACTTGAGAAAGATCCTATGTTTTCTTCAATACGAAAATTATCCAAAAAGAACAGGAATTCACTTCATGCCTGTTCAATGGTGCCAGTTTTCGTAAACGTAGACAAGTATGGCTCAAAATGGGTTTCAAAGTTGGAACCTACTGCTAAATAAATCAGTGAGAGCACTGTACTTTTTATTTACAGCAACAAAAATCACAAAATTATTGTTAGGGGATGGGAGGGGAGGTGTAGGAGGTCCCAGTGTGTCAGCTGCAAAGGGAAAATCTGGGCCATGATCAGTTCAGTTTCAAACTATGTCCGTCAAATGCCAAACTTTTATTACAGCTTGTGTTTTTTTTAATATCCCCTTGTCTGCTGAACGAATAGAAGCTTCGACAGCCACAGATCATGCAGGTCTAATAGCCTAAAATCGCTACATGCGTAAGAAACATGACATAAACTTTTTTTCTGCAACTGTAATTACTTTCACATTTCCCCAATAAATATCCCCATGAGAGGGATTTGTATGTTTGTGCATGTGTTCCCCAGGTTACATGACACTGTCTGTATTTTCCCTCTGTTTTATGGCCGCTCATCCCCCAGGTTGCTTTTTTCCTTTGCATTCCTCTCATGTTTACTTCTCTCTTGATTTGTGGTACAGCAGAAAGAGTCGAGAGGGCGACGGCTGAGCGATGGATGGACTGGCTGTGTGTGTGTGTGTGTGTGTGCATGCATTCTAAATCAATATCCTCTATATATATATA
>NW_005187460.1:1011861-1022103 GCF_000239375.1 Pundamilia nyererei
AAGAAGCAGACAATTTTTTTGTGTTCATCAAATCTCTCCTAACATAAGTAGATCATGACACCTTTGCCTGGTAACGGCTGTTTTGTTGCCCTTTTCAGCATTAGAGAGAAGTGTCACTATCACTGAGCACCGTTCTCAGCTTTCAGCTACTTTTGCCCACTTAAAGTGAGTAACTGAATTACAGAACCACATTAAAGGCATTTTGTTTTTCTACCTCTTTGATTGAAGATCAGAAGAAATCAGCTTATTTTTGGTCTCTGAAACAATATTCGTTTCTATCTCTCTTAAAATCTTTGGCCTGTTGGCACAATAGCAGCCACTAGACTGTGTAGAAAGCCTGTAGCAGAAACAGTGATCCTACTGCCTGTGCCTGCTCCTGGGAGAGCAGAAGAAAGGCTTCAAGGACAGCAGCATCAGCAGTTTAGGTTAAGCTGCGTCGTCTTACCTCAGCACACACCTGAGGTGTCTGTGCTCCGTCCACGAGCTCCTCTTTCCCTCCTTTGCAGACACACACATGCGGTGAGGTGTGTTTTGTGTGTGTCATTAACACTAAACCTTAAAGATGAAGCATTGGGTTTCACTTTCTCTCCAGAACCTGTTTTGAAACAAGCACACACACAGACATGCATGCTCACGTACACATTTACCTAGAACAGCCAGTGAAGGATATCACTTCCCAGTTCATTAGTTACACCTTGCTAGTACTGG
Source organism: Pundamilia nyererei (assembly GCF_000239375.1). Classification (NCBI taxonomy): domain Eukaryota; kingdom Metazoa; phylum Chordata; class Actinopteri; order Cichliformes; family Cichlidae; genus Pundamilia; species Pundamilia nyererei. The sequence continues at coordinate 1,012,570 of NW_005187460.1, forward strand.
GTTGGACTTTTGCCTTCAGTGCTGCCTTTAATTCTTCATGGCACAGATTCAACAAGGTGCTGGAAACCTTCCTCTGAGATTTTGGTCCATATTCAGATGAGAGCGTCACACAGTTGCTGCAGAGTTGTACATCGGCTGTACATCCATGACAGGAATCTCTAGCTCCATCATATCAAAGGTGCTCTATTGGACTGAGATCTGGTGACAGTGAAATCATTGTCGTGTTCAAGAAACCAGGTTTAGATGGTCTGAGCTTTGTAACATAGTGCATTTTGGAAGCAGCTAACAGAAGATGACTACACTGTGATGATAAAGAGTTGGTCATGTTATTCATCCCTAAATGCACTGAAATGTGGTTGACTGTTTAGATAATTACATTATTAAAAAGCAGCTAGATAAATGTATCTAATAAAGTGGCCAGGGACTGTATGGTTGCAGCAGCACCCTGCTACAAAGAAAAGTGACAGCAGACAAGACTTGAATGAGGAGCTGTGGTTGGAGGTGGGTTGCAAAAGAGCTTGCAGAGAAAGCAGCATGTATACATAGAGTAGAGCTAGCTGGTGTTTGTTGGCACTGAGATTAGGAATTAACCCGTGGTGTACTGGGATTGCATACTAAGTTGTTTGTTTTTTAAGTGTAATATAGAAAGTTTGGGGGGGGAGGACTGCTTGCATTACCTCATCTGTGGAAACTGCTGCATTTCAGAGTGGATATTGTTTCTGTTGTTCTCCACTCTCACCTTTCCCTGGCTGGAATTTTCCTCTTTTGTTCATGGTGAAGCCTCCGACACACATAAATATATTGCAGCCTTTTGTTGGTCTTTCCAGTCCCGCTGGACTCCGGGGTGGTTTGACACCAGGCTTGTTAGGAAACACAGAGAAAGTCATTGCTATGGTGACGGTCACAGTGACACCACTTAGCGTGCAGGAAACATACACACGGCTAAATTTGGCACAAAAAGTCTATATGTGGAAAACAAAGAAAAGGAGGAGAGAAGTTTTACAGCTTTGCAACATCTGAGCTGTAACTTTAATAGTTCTGTTTCCAGGTGATTTGATACTTAACAACATGTCCCATTCAGATACTGATCAGTATGAAACAGTGCAACAGCAGATGACTGATCCTGCTTCTAGCCCACTGAGAAGCTTGTTTTTAAATAAAAATGTAAAAGATTTGCAGACGTCTTGTAGAGATCACCTGTTCCCTGTGGAGATGCATCTGTCAAAACAGTTACAGAGAGGAGGGGCGTGGTATGTGAGGGTATTCTGCATCTGATCGTGAAACATTTGCATGATCAAGTTTGGCATATTAACAATTTGATGATGATGATGGTGCAGGGACAAACATGCACATGTGCATATTTGTTCAACAGCCAGTTGCATCGCCCTAAATTCTGACTTCCATCAAACCATTATGACCATTGTAAAGACTCTATATTATAGTGAGAAAACCACAACAACAACATAGATTAAAAATCCTCTTAAACAGAACTTAAACAGACCCATGTATCCAGGCTTGGGACCGGTCGCTGGAAATACACTAAACCGTTTTAGAAAATGCAGATCGTTGTAGTCGTTTGAGTGAAAACCATTTTGTGAGATAATTATGGACAGACATCACGATGTTTAAAAGTCAGGGCTTGAGGTCAGAGGGGTGAGGAGTGTAAAAGAAATCTGCCATCAGTGTTCTCTGTATGGATAAAACAGACGAAAACAGTAGAGGTGCTTTTAGCAGTAATGTACATCTCTGTGTATTTAACCTTAAACAGATCCGCAAAGGCAAGAAAAACATCTGCTTTTCCTCTGTCTCTCTGCAGATGTTGTAAACCGTCACGACAAGGCAGGCTTGTCTCTTTCCTTGTATGACATGTTGTATTTTAAATGCCCCTTTTGCTTCTTGGTCTCTGCCTCCTAAAAATGATTATTTCTGGCCATTAGTTTAACAACAGAAAATGAGACCACGGCTCAGCTCTGACTCAGTGGGAGTCACATGTCCTGTTCTCTGGTTCAGCCTCTCATTTTGCCCGGGATAATAGGAAAAAGATGTTGCCTGTCAGCTCCAATGTAACAGCACAGAGCACAGGATTTGTCTGGGGGTCCTGCAGTCGCCACTTCAGCCCGTGTCATAACCTGCAGGATTGCCCTCCTCTAAGGTGTACTGTGAGGGGCAAACAGATGAGAAGTTGTTGCTCTGACAAGGCGAGCCATTTGGGGGTGTCTGTTACTGCAAAGGGCTGCACAGAGGCAGCAGTTTGTGTGAGGTACTCTGCAGAGTTTTCTTTTAGGGCGTTTTTTTGTTTAATCTCCCTTAAACTGACGTCTTCTAAACAGATGTTTCATGCTTATGAAGAGTTTGAAACTAATTTACTTTTTACTGTAAGTTGGCGAGAGTGAGTGACTCTTACCAACATCTGGAGCTAGTGTACAAGACCCTCCACCCCCTGCTTTGAATACCAATGTTGTTACATCAAGGGTCCTGATTCTGTGTGTGTGAGAGAGAGAGAGTAAACTTAATTCCTGGAGTGGGATCACGTAGGATGTGGAAGGGTCACTAGTGGGGAACGATGGTATGTGTAGGCTATGTATTTTGGGGAATTGCAACACAGAAATTGAAGGTGGGTAATGCCAGAGAGACATGAACAACTGAGAGTACTGTGTTAAATGTGTGTGGGTGGGTATGTGAGAGTGAGCACAGCTGTGTGCTTCTTGTATTATCTCTCCCTATGCAGAGCTGATAATGTATTCAAATTGTTTCCCGGTTAAACCAGTGGATGTTGACCTGAACACTTCGCCAGATGGACAGTTTAAGCGATGTAGAGTTACCTAAAATGAATTAGATACAAAAATGTCTGGTTATGCATTTTATATAGTAGATGCTCTTATCTGAATTTGTCACCTAGGAAACCTTAAAAGGTGTTTTGACACTGCTCTTTATTGTTAAGAACGCTTTGAATCAAAAGAAGATCGCAGTTATGTACATTTGGCAGTAAGACTGCTCTGGGCACTCCCTGCTTCTGCATACTCAAAAGTAGAAAGCATATGCATGTGGTTCTCTGGTACAGAACAGCGCGGCCATAGCGGACAGCAGACTTGACACTGATTAACTTAAAGCAGGAAAAGCCTGGAAACGGCGACCTGGACTGGAGATGGGTTGCATAGTGGCTTGCAGCAACTGTAGAGAGGCTGAAGCAACTTAAATTTATATGGGGTTTTCCAGTTGGATACATAAATAATGTTCAGCTGAGGCTGACTAGAACTGAGATCAGCTGTATAAGCTAATCCAGCAGGACATGCAGGTTGAATTTTATGGACTTTTCTCTTTTTTGGCATTTTTATGTCTAAATCTGATGTTATTGGTGCAGTGCTGGTGTAGTGAAGTCCTACTATTTTGAGCACCATATTGCTAAACAAAGAGTAGTATTTCATAACATCTAGATTACTGAAATAGACTTTTTACTTGTCCATTTACTTGTTAGGTCCCCCTGTGACCTTTTAATACCATATGCACATACCAGTACCTTTAGATCCTTGGGCAGGGGTATTTTGTCTGGCTAAAAACTAAAGGGGGCAGAGCTTTTGGTCTCTGGCCTTCATGGCTCATAAGGTTAGTAATATATATCTTGTGTGCTTTTTTTTCTTTTTTTCATTGGTTTCAGTTTATTTTAGAACAATATTGAAACCACTTCATGGCCTGATTTCAGCACTATATTAAGGTCACTGATGGTGAGCTCTTGATGCGGTATGTGGCTAACTGAACTTCAGATCCTGCAGCAAATCTCTGCTTGTTGTCCCTTTTCTACAAGCTTAAATCTGTCCAACATCTGTTTTTCCTATTCAGCAACTTCCTTGAAGTCTCCACTAAAACAAAATATTGTTTATATAAAGTATCTGCATTAACTGATTCCCATGTGTTTTTTAATATATTGTGCCTTTTCTCTGTGGAGCACTTTGTAGCTCTTTTTAATGACTTAACAAATTACCAAAGCCATACGTGGATGGATTATGAAAGAACTGAACTCTTGCTATCTAAAAATCATATCTGTGGCAATTAAGATGCTTGACCCAAATCCTCAGCTTTATTTATAGATTGTACTACTTTTGTGTAGCCCTTACTGGCCTGAATGTTAAAAACAGACCTGTGATCCGATGCCATCTTTGAATCATCGGGGACTAGCATCCAAAAGCTTTTCCTGAAACCATTAACTCTGATATTTAATTTGCGATTTTGAGTTCTCTCACAGATAAATCTTTTCTGTTTGGGTAATGAACACTCTGTTCTGCTTCTCTGTCTCAGTTTTCTTAATGTCATCTTTTAAATGTCAGTTGTTGGATGTTGGAATGTACAGTAGGTCGGCCGCAGCCAGGGTGAGGATCGAACAGTGCGCTGCCCACGCAAAGTGCTGGCAAAAAAATATGAGAGAAAGAGACAGAAACATTGTAACATACAGAGAACTCAAAAAGCAAGCAGCAAGAAATTGTTCTGTTGAGTGAGAAGTCCTTGAAAGTAGTAAAGAAAGCTTTTTGTTTGATGCAGACTTGCTGTCACATCTCTGCTGCTTCCCTGAAACACTCCTCTTTATATCTGCTACACTCACAGCTGCAGGCCAGCATCTATTCCCATACATCGATCCTCACAGAGGTCACACACACACACTTTGAAAAACACATCTGACGTCCCACTGGCCTTGCTCTGTTTTACTCAGCTTACACATCTCAGACCTGTTTAATTGAAGCCATCTTTTGCTCTGTCTGTGGGAGTCAAGTAATGGGAGAGAGGTTTTGCTTCCTTATGGATCAACTGGGAATTCTAAGGATGCTTGAGTAGTGACAAACAAGAGGAGGAGGCTTGACCTCACCTGCATGTGAGGTGAGGTCAAACCTATGTTAATATCAGAATATCACAGGAGAAATTGAGATTCATCAGACCAAGCAATGTTTTTTCCAATCGTCTATTGTCCCGTTTTGGTGAGCCCATGTGAACTGTATCCTCTGCTTCCTGTTCTTAGCTGACAGGAGTGACATCCGGTGTGGTCTTCTGCTACTCTACCCCATCTGCTTCAATTTGTTGTGTGTTCTCTGTAAACCCTAGAGATGGTTGTGGAGAAAAATCCCAGTAGGTCAGCAGTTTCTGAAACACCCAGATTAGCCCGTGTCATGCCAACAACCACGCCATGTTCAAAGTCTGTGTTGAGGCATCCAGCACGGATCATGCTTGTATCTCCATGATATGACTGTTGTAATACATGCACATATATAGGTCGGTAACTTGTAGAACTTCTTTCTATTTTTGGATGACTGATAATTATCCAAAACCTGGTCGAATGTCTTGTTTTGTTTAAAAATAAAATACACATAAAATGTTAAATTAAATCACGAATTCAATTTCAAAGAATTTTTGTTACTTTTTTGCTTGAAAATGTCTTAAACTGATAAACGTTCTATTTTGTAATCAATAGATAAACTACTTGTTTAAGCTCTGCTCATTCAAACGGTTTCTTGGACACTGTGAAAAACACACGCAAAACCACAACCGTCACCTCTGAGAGTTGAGGGATATCTGCCACGCACTGATAACAGGGGTGTGGACGCACTCATCCAAACGTTACATCACTCACGGCCGTCCCATCACACAGCAAAAACACAAAATGGAGAGAATTTTTTACATGAATTTGAAGGTGGGAAAACAACCAGAGGGTAGAGAAAATAACTGCCCCAACCTTTAAAACATCGCTGCCTCTTTCTAACACATACATCATCACATTACCACTAAATGCGTCAACATTGGCCCATAATTTGAAATGACATTTAAATGTATGTAGAAGCAAGCTTTTTGTTTTTCTGCCAGTTTCTTCATGCTGGATGTGATACTTGAGCAGAAAGCTGGCATAATTTATCATGGCATGGAGGGTGAAATGCAAAGCAAACAGGAGATTAAGGAAGAATGAGGTGAAGAAAGATAGTGAGAGATAGCGAAACTCTGTAAGGGGGGCTTAAACCACCTGTTGTGCTTTCTGGCTTTGCATAGTTTCACTAACCTCATGCATGACTGTGAAAATGAAACAACGACAGATCACTGTTAGGATTCAGGACGCTGAAATCACTGAGGCAAAGAGTCTGCTCTCTGGAAAATCCTTTTGGACAGTCAGTGTGTTTGATGTTTTTTCTTCTGTAGTGAAATCGGGCAGTGAGAATCCCATCAGCTACATACAGCGGCTCTCATGGACGATTTGCTCCGAAGGTCACATTTGTTTCCAATGAAATCACAACATCAGGAAACACAGCCGGCCCATCACATACAGTGCTGTGCAAAAGTCTTGAGCCACCACTCAGTTTGTTATCATTTCCTCAGGAAATGGGAAAAAGGTGCAGTGATTTATTGAAACATGTGCAAACGTACTTGGAAATACAACATTTAGGGCAAAAATGGAGTCTGTACAATTCTAACAAGCTTGAAAGTCAATATATGGTGTGAATACCTTTATTCAGCACAGTCTTTGTGCATTTTAGATTTGGATTCATGGCTCCATCAGACCTGTTGCCACTAATTTTCAGTCCAGCTCTTGTGTAATTTGACATACTTCAGCTTTCTCTCCCTGTTTCCCTTCCTTAAAAATGGTTTCTTGAGAGCCAACCTTCCACTGAGACAGTTTCTGATGAGGCTTTAGTGAACAGCAGATGGATCAGCTGACGGCTGAGATTTTTTCCTATTTTTAAAGAACATGACTTCCAGATACTGTTCATCTGCTGTAGGTAGCTCTGTAAACATTCCACTTGTTCTTTTCCCCAGTTTCTTTAAGCACACACTGCATGCCGTGCGGAGATATGCAGCAAATAAAATGCTATTTTATGCCCGTCAAAAGAGAAATTTACATCAATTTGATCTGATTTAGATCAGCATTACAAAAGAATAATATGCAACAGTCTGATATAATATATAATATAATAATGTTATTATTTCAGTAGCTTTCTAAAACTCTGTAAGGTTGTCAGAGAACTGTATTTCTTGTCAAATGTTTTGGTAGTTTGCCTTTTTTCCAGCCTGCAATGACATTTCAGAGGGTTGTTTAATTGCCTCTGCATCAAAGCTATTTCTGTGCTTATTAAGAAGAGTCAAGCTGAGTGCCTTCATATCCATCATGCTCTCGTCTGGGCTTGGTGACAGCAAAGGCCCCCAGCTACAAAATTACTGCACAATATGTTAGCACTCACAGGAGTTTTGCACCTAATTACAGCTTCAGTCTGACAGTTGAACTGCAGGCATCTTCAGCAGGTGTTAAATGACAACAGATATCAGCATCCATGCTTGCTTAATCACCTATTTAAGTCAGCATGACAAAAAAAATCACAGGAAGCTCATATGTAAGTGTTTTTTTCTGCATTGCGGTGTAATTCCAGGCTAATAAATGCTTTTCTATTCATCTGTTGTACTCATAGCTTGAATTCTAGGGAGTGAATACATTTTTTATGGAAAAAGTAATAAATCACTGCAGTACATATTTAAAGATCGTTAAATGAAAGCACTACTGTAACCTCTCAAGCCCTACAGATACTTAGAAGGAGCTGTTACCAGTGGAAACCAGACACAATCACAGAGTCTCAGTCAGATGGAAGTCATGTGCGGGTGCATGCGAGTTCATGAATTTCAAATGGTCATTTAGAGCCTGAATTCATTTGTGCTAATGACTTACATTTGACATGAAATTCTGACTGTGCAGCCATGTGACAGCAGGCATGTGGAGTCATCAGCTGTGGCTTTTTAAAATTATAACTCGTGATTTTGTTTAGCATGTATGCTGTTGTTGTCCCTGAAATGAAGTTCTGTTTTTTAAATAGTTGTTGCTTTCTTGCTGAGGAGCTCGAGACCACTCTCATGCTAGTAAATGTGGAACCAGCAGCCAGCCTGCATAGCTTAGCATTGTTAGAACAGCAATAGCTTTAGCATCGCTCTGGGTTCTCGGCTAGCTTAGAGTTAGCATGTTATCTAAATTAGCATGCTGTCTGTGCAGGTGAATGCAAAGAGCTGAAGTTGTTTTAGCGGCATAATGCAGTTGTTTATGTTCTGGATGCAGTTTCCACTTTAGCATCACGCTGTCGTCCTTTTGTGCAATAAAAATAAAAGTTATGTCCATATCCACTCTGCAGACCGGCCACTATCGTCCTCCTGCAACACGGGAGCTGAAATCAACTGAATATGTAGTGCAAGTGCAAGCAGAACTAATAGGTGAAATCAATAGTAAAACAGACTGACAATTTCAAGAAACTGGACTACTGGGAACCAGTTCTCTACTGGAACTTCAAGGTTCTTGGTTCCCATCTCTACTTGCCTACCATCACCACTAATTAACATGTTAACTTTTCTTTGTCTTTCTTGGCCAGCAGACAAACAACGAGGGGAAACTATTAATTTCTCAAAGCCAAGAAATAACGCAGAGCATAACCTCCAGAAAAATAGCAAACAAAGTTTTTTCCTGATTATTCGACACGGTGACAATAAATAATATAAAGTGTGTCCTTTTCCTAGCTTTAATTTGGTGGTATGCAGACTTACTGGCTTTCCTCATATCTGCTGTTCTGATAAGAGAGTGTTATTAATCTTCCCACTGTATTCTCAGGATGGTTTAAACAATTAGTGTTAAAAAATATGAACCTTTAACAGTTAGTATTCATCTCCCCAAAATTCCTCCAAAGAGTCCAAGCAGTCACCGATGATAAAGCCTGTGGAAAACTTCATCTATGACTGATGCAGTTTTTCCAGGTTACAATTTTCCAGTCTAATCACGCTGCTCGGGAGTCAGGAGTTATGTTCTCAGGAAACACTTAAAGAGCAGGTGCTGCACGTATTACTCACCTACACACACACACACACACACACACACACACACACACATGCAGTGAAGCTGAGCAAAGGATTTTGTAAACAGATCTAAGCAGCTCTGTCCTGGTAAAGCAGCACTGGACACACAAACCAAACACTTCCGCTGCTGTTACACAATAACAACACCAAAATCAGCAGGAAAACCCATCAGCTATTTAAATCTCTGGCCAGTCTTCACTCTTTCTCTTTTCTCTCTGTCTCTAGCGCTGCCTTTCTCCCTGCCCTCGATGTCCTGTGCATCATCTCTTTGACCAGTGCTCTCTTCTGTTGCTTATTTTTCTAACCCACTTTCCTCCAGTTTCATTTTTACAAGCCACAAACCCTGCCTCTGCTTCCCTTCAGTTGGCCCTCAATTCTCTTTTCTCTCATTCCCCTCCTCACTCCTGTCTTTCTCACCCACTGTAAACTGGCCTGAGTTGCTCTTTCCCTCTCTGCTTGAGCAACACTTGAAGCAGCTGCACGTAGGGCACACACACACATATATATGCACACACACAATTTGAAGGCAGAGTCGTTGTGGTCTGCAAGTCGGAGACACAGCAATTTTCTTAATTTGGTAAAGTCCCATTAAACTATCCTCAGATGGGTTTCTGAAGATTTCAAGTCTTTCCTTTACACTCTCAGATGTGAAGCCGTGTTTTCACATTATATATATATATA
>NW_005187460.1:1027945-1042616 GCF_000239375.1 Pundamilia nyererei
ATATATATATATATATATTCGATTCTATACCTGTGTGTCCACAATAGTTAGTCTTGTATCTAGTCCTGTGAGGTTACTTAACATGTTACTGAGGCGCCCTGATTGAAGGAATTGCCTCCACTAGTTCCTCTGCCGTCTCTATGTCCCTGTTTGTCAACCATGGCATCAGTCCCATGTGTTTGCATGTAATGTCGTAGAACATTATTTTAAGTTAGATTTGGGTCAACTCTGGCTTCAGTGTCCACTCGAGGGGATTTCACTCAGCAATGATGTCATTTATTTATTAACCCATGTAACTAAGTGTGTAAATCATGATTCGGTTTAATGAAGAAGACCTCAGCAACACATGTATTATCAACAAGACTGTAACACGTGGTATAAAACAGGCAGGTTTTGGTGTCGGCCACAAAGGTCAGAGTGAAAGCCAAGCCTGAGCTAAATGGCTGTCCACTAACCTCTTTCCCGCTAACGCAATTCATTAAAGAAAACTTTATCTGCCCCAGCAGGGCCTCTTTTTCTCACCGCAGGCATATTATGCCATGTCACGGTACAACAATGCAATTAATTACTTCTGCAGTTAAACAGAACAGGGTTATCAGGAACTCTGGGGCTTTTCCTACTTGTCAAGTAAATATGTCTGCAGGCCTATTAAAACAAGGACAGGATCAAGATGAACAATAAATAGTTAAATGCTCAGTGGCACACAAAGATCATTGTGGCTATTATCGAGTAAAGTGAACAAACAAAGGCAGGCATTTCTTTCCATGGCTCCAACGGGTGTCAAATTCATTGCATGATTGATGTCTCCAAAACACCCCTGATAAAAATCTTTCCATGCTAAAAAAAAAAAAAAAAGTGAGGATCCTCCCCAGATGACGAAGGACAAGCATGCATGGAAACAAGAGCAGCAGCTCCTTCCTTGTGCTGTGCACATTGCTGCTTATACTAGAGTATTTTTTGATGTAATCTCATAGATACTTATGTATGAAAACATGCAAACTTTTTCTTTTTTTTAAGTGGTCAGCTGCTACATGATTACAGCAGAGGTGCTTTCTTGTGTTTTGAACACTTATGGTATTTTCTGCGTTGCATGCCCAGCTGGAAAACAGACTGTCGACTCCAGTGAAAATGTTTCCAAGCTGAGGAGTAACAACAACAAACTGGGATACAGTTTTTTAGGTCATGAAAGAACTCTGGTCGGGTTATGGAAAGTCATAAAATAAATTACACCAAGGCCACGGAAAAGAAAAAATAAGCTGCACATTTAGTTTAGTTCCAGATTGTATTTTTTGTCGGAATGTCAATTTTTTCCATAAACTTGTTCTAAAGTTCAGTTTTATTTGAACCATTACTGACATTTGATAGATGCACAAGTGCAGTCATTAAAAAATTAAACGTTTTCACGGGATTCTGTGCAGTTCTGTAAAACCTTGTAGAACCACTTTCAGCAGCCGTAACTTGAAGTCATTGTTTTGTGTATTACTTTTATCATTCTCTCACATCATTGTGGAGGAATTTTGGCCCACTCTTTAATTCAGTGTTGCTTCAGTTCACTGAGGTTTGCAGGTATTGTTTATTCACAGTTCTCTTTAGATCCTGCAACCAAATATCAGTCAGGTTGAGGTCTGATCTTTGACTAGGCCATGCAACACCTTGATTCTTTTCTTTTTCAGCCATTCTGCTGTAGATCTGCTGCTGTACTTGGGATCATTGTCCTGGTGCATGTCCAAAGATTGGCCCAGTTTTAGTTGGCTGATTTCACTCTACAGTGCTTTGGCACACAGAGGAGTTCATGGTTTAATCAGTGACTCAAAGGTTCCCAGGTTGTCTGGCTTCAAAACAAGCCCAAATCATCACACCTCCACCACCAGGTTGACAGTTGGCATTAGGTGTTTGTGCTGATATGCTGTGTTTGGTTTTCACCAAACATGGCGGTGTGCATTACAGCCAAACATCTCCACTTTGGTATGCTCTGTCTAAACGACATTGTTTCAGAGTTGTGGTTTGTTCAGATGCAGCTTTGCAAAGCTAAGCCATGCTGCCATGTTTTTTTTTAAGCAAGAAGAAGCATTTGCCTGCCAGCCTTCCCAAACAAGTTGTACTTGTTCAGTCTTTTTCTATCTTTTTGAACTGTCATGAACTTTAACATGTAGCATACTAGTCGAGGTCAGTAGAGTCTTAGGCTACGTTCACACTGCAGGCGAAAGCGCATCAATCCAACTTTTTTGACCCTATGTGACCCATATCCGATCATAGTATGACAGTGTGAACGGCACAAATCCGATATTTTCAAATCCGATCTGGGTCACTTTCGTATGTGGTACCGATACATATCTGATGTTGTAGAAAGCGACTGCTGTTTGAATGTTCATGTTGCATTAAATCAGTCTTTTACGTCACTGACACAAGACAGACGCCAGAGAAGACATCGCGAATGCTTCCTGGCCATCCCGTGAAACTGTTGGGAAGACAACGTTGGAGAAATTTGAACATTTTATTTGTACTGTAAAATCTGCAGATTCTGACAGAAATCTGCAACTATCCTTTGAAGCACCGCTCCTCTCTAAAAGAAGCAATAAGGATCATAATTAGGCCATATGTAAATAACTTTATAACTTAAAGCAAAATTGGGAAACGTAAATTCCGGAACAAGCCTTAGATACAGCTTCTTTTTTTGCAGTTTCCTTCAGCATTGCACAGTTTCACCTTGGGGGGAATTTGTTGGGATGTCCACGCCTAAGAAGATTGTGCCATCATATTAACACACCCCTGAATCTTCCAGACCTGCAAACTGCAAAGCCTGTGCTTTAAAAGAGGTGCTCGCATTTGCTGATGATCAGTTAATCAAGTTCATTTGATTAGCAGCATCTGGCAGTGCAGTTAGTTTCTAACAGGTTTGCACAGATTCATGTGGAAATTTATTTTTCCAAATGCAATTGTAATGTCTTTGGTCAGTAGACACCCTATTTATCAACAATAGTGGGTGTGCTTGTTTTACAAACATGATAAGCTGAATATCGTTATTATTTAATTTCATGACACTTGTCATATTTCAGAGCTTCCCACATCTGTCTTAGCAATACAAATTCAGCATGAAAGACTGCATTCTTTTGTCTCACGGTTCAAAGGGCTGACTGACTTATAAAGAGGCTATTAAGTTTACAATAATCTCTACGGAAGCCACTTGATGCACACACACAGGGGATCTAAAGTTTCTTTGTAGGAAATCTAGGGCAGGTATAGCAGTGCACACACGTAGGCATGACCCAAACACACACCCTGGCTGTGAAAGGGTTAACAACCGGTCATGATCCATCCATCGCAGCAGGCCGCTGCTCAATTATTCAACAAGCTGCGATCTAGTTTCAACACCTGCCAATGCCACTTTCAGTAGTCACTGCAAGGAGGAAAATATGGAGAAGCATCTGTGCACATAAACCAATTAAACATGTAAACTGGTGTGTCTTCTTTCTTAGTCTGCCAAACTTCAAACTGCTCCCATTAAAGTGCACACTGTTTTGGAGATCAGTGATAACGTTTTGCGATATAACCTGTGTTGTGAAAACCAATATAAGTGATAATGGTTTAACCTTAAAATCGTAGCATTGTTCAGGCTGGCCATAAAGTCAAGCTCATGCACAATCCAGACAGATTAGTTGCTTTCATTGCAAGCCCACATGAGCTGATAGTTCATCTGATATCCTTCCGTGCATCCCTCTGGCAAATCGCATATCTTGCGTGATATTTAAGCTGCTTTAAGCTGCACAGTTACTTGTGAACCTGCAAGCTGTTTTGCAACCCACCTCCACCCCAGCTTCACCTTTCCGGCTGTATCAGTGACAGTGTCTGTTATCACTGATGCATCCTCTGTTCTGTGTTGGGTCTTGCAGCTGTTCTCACCATCTACAGCTTTCCACATATACATATGAAATGGTGAGAAGACCCCAGAACACAGCTTAGTGCTGCCTTTTTTTGGCTAATTTTGTCTTGACTTCAGTCATTTTCTGGGGAGAAAAAAAATATCTACTTTCAGGTAGAGAAATAGAGCTTTATTTGTGAAGACTGCTAACATAGGGGCCTCAATCTAACCCAAGGTTTTAAAAAAACAAATCCTCCTTATGTAAAAATTACAATTAACTGCAAGGAGCTGAGGCCAGGCAGGCAGCAAGAATCCAGGAAGTTACAGTTACTCAGCGTTTCTCTCTGATTTCTCAGACCTTCCACTGATTTAGTGCTCTGACGTTGGACTCGTCTCTGCACTTGTCCTGCTAGACCTCAGTGCTGTGTTCAATACTGTCGACCACAATAGTTTATTACAGAGATTCATGTCATAAGAATTAAAGCAACTGCACTGCAATGGTTTGAATCATGTCTATCTAACGAGCTCTAATTTGTTCATGTAAATGACGAGTCCTTACACACACAGGTTAATTATGGAGTTCCACAAGGTTCTGTGCTAGGACCAGTTCACTCTACATTATTATGCTTCCCCCAGGCAGTATCATCAGTATCAGGCAATGCATACATTTTTATTGCTATGCAAATGATACACAACTATGTCTGTCAAGGAAGCCAGAAGACACACACCAAATAGTTAAACTGCAGGCGTCTCAAAGACACAAAGTGGCAGTTTTCTAGCCTGAGGAAACATGGGCTGGAAGTCATGGGAGAGCCATGAATCAAACTCAGCCCTGCCAAGTCATGGACAACCATCGTATGTTACATAACTTGCACATGCATTAAGTATAACCTGCAATAAAATGACCAGATTTTAGGTTAAAGTGTTTTTAATTAGACTTGACAAGTGTTTTTGTATATGCAGTTTATATGTCACTATCCATTTTGAGCTACTAAGACGGCTCCCAAGTGACACAATTTGTCTCGAAGGACAAACTGAGCTACCGATGGCTAATGAATCTGTTCACCAGTAAATAAATCTATTGTACAAAATATGGAACTAACTGGGCAAAAGCTACTAATGGAAAAAATATGCATAAGAAAATAAAGTGAACCAGCTCTGGCATGTCATCTCATACATTAAACAAAAAAAAGTTCAGCCCTCAAACTTTTAGTGCAATCAAAATAAACCCAATTACAGAGTTAAAGAAATGACTTGGGTATTCACCCACACATGCATCTACTGAGACCAGCAAAATGTCATTGTGTCATTGTGTACCCTAACTAATGCAATCCTTTGGAGGGCACTCGGCCCTTTGACAGCAAATCGTCTCAGGAAGTCACAGTCAGGATGCTCAGGTCAGTATGCGTTTGCATGTCATGTTTAATGTACAGCAGTAAGAGTGGAATATTCCATATTCCTTATAGAAAAGCAGCCTGGTCATTTTCCATGAACTTGTAGTTACATGGTCTCTCTGCTTTTTTCCAGCATTTCCTATCGCTTCTCCTCCCATGTGGCACTCTGTTTTGAAAAACAAAATGTCCAATGCTGATAACTTTCCTGATGACAAGCTAGTTTGCTGACAAAAAATAAGAACATTACATCTCATTTTTCTCTCTCTCATCAAAATATTTTCTCCAAAAACCATCAAGTTTTCAGCACCCACAGTTCAAACAAACACAGTGGCTACATTTCATTTGTTTGCCTGCGATTTTGGCAAGGTTGTGTGGTAACTTAAAGCCCTCCGAGCCTTTTGGCTATCACCCTTCGAATCTTTCAAATCAGCGCCTCCGTCCTTTACAATTTCCTCTTGCCCAAATTAATCTTCCTCGATGTGGAGCGGAGTACACACACATACACGTGAGTGAGGCGTGCAGCTAACCTGTGCTCTTAGTTTTATGCAGAAGAAACCCACAGCGCCAAAATAAAGTGTCCTGAATGCACACTATGCTGAGGACACGGAGTTCAAGAGATGGCACAGACCCCAGGGGGTGATTAGTGGGGTGCAGACAGGCACTGGGAGGCGGTTGGAGGTTAGATTGGCAGGCGCTTACGTCTCCCCCGACCTAATAACTCCCAGCTGTGCTCCTCTCAGTGTTTATGTTAGAGGAGTTCCACTGCAGACCTCGCCATCGTGTCTTACTGGAAACTTCTGTCATCATGATTTCTCTTAGCACTCTGTGTTTATGTGTTAGCTCTGCATATTCTTAAGTTGCCTGTCTCTCTTTTTTCTTGAACTTTATTTCCCAGCCCTCTCACTGCATCTAATTTTCTATCCCTCCCACACATGCACGCTCACTCATTCACTTCTCTCTCAGCCTTCCTCCTCTCCTCCGTTCTGTCATTTTCTTGTTAATTCCCTTTGCCTACATCCCAGGATAGTAATGCATTCGATATTGCAAATATTTTTTCTCTCCCTTGGACAGTCCGCCCCAGCTGCCCAACCCAGGCACTTCCTCTCCAGCCAGGAAACAGAGGACTGTGAATTATTCCATTGTTTGTCAGTTCTTACTCCCTTCTCTTCTCTTTCTCCCTCCATCTAATGGCAAGCTGCCCAGATCACTGCTGCCCTAAAGAATTCTGCGCCTGAACTGAAATTATATGTTGCCATCTTTGTTATTTTTGAGGTCTTTCTTGGTGTGAACTGCTGTGGAGATTCATGTTCTCGGGAGCCGTTTGCGTTAATGTCCAGGAAGTTGAATGGAAATGAGTGACGAGTTAGAAAATAGGGGAAAAAAAAGAAAAGAAGAAGCTGTCATCAACCATCATCTCCTGTTAACACACCATACTACCTTTGTCTCTTTTCTCTCTCACCCTGCCCACATGCTCCATATGTATTTATAGCCGGCGCAAGCTGGACCGTGATCTTAGTTTTTGCATATGCAGTGAAAGCAAAAGGCTTCTCAAGTTGCGTAATGTGGCTGGAGCTACATCATGTGAACACAGCGTGTGTACATTATGTGGACTCCAGCTCAGCCTGTCTGTTATCTCAACGCTAATATCAGCAGGGGTTATGGAGCTGGCCATCCCTCTCGCAGCACATTTCTCTCCTGGGTGTGTAGGAGGGTAAATCAGCATGATCACACTGTAGAACTCAAGGCACAATTATACAGGTTCTATAAATGTCTTCACCCAGGCTATTAGTCAGAGATATGCTGCAAATGGACATTTTCAGTCCAGATTGAAATCTTATAATAAAATCAGACATCCTATTAAACGAGTGAATGGTGATACATGAAAAGGAGGTTATTGTTATGTTAACCAACAAAAAAATCAGCCGGAACTATTCAAAACGTAACGCGGTGAGTATGATTAAATTACGACTGAATTTAAGCATCGCTTTTTATGTATAAAATATTCACACAGTGGAGAGGAAAGTTGGTGGAGCGTGTTTAGTTACCGGCTTCTGAAAATCATCACATGGTCTGCAGAAAGGAGCGTGTTACTTTGATGGATTACATCTTTTTTTACATTTACATATGAACCACTGTACATATATCCCTACATAAATACCACTGCTGTGATGTAACTTCTCTGCAGACCAAACATCAGCTGCGATTGATCTCATCTCTCTCTCTGATGCTCACATGTTTTATTGTTCACACTTTTTATTGTTTTCTGACATCATGAACTGATAGCTGTTGGCAATTTATATTTTTTCACTTTTTTTTCTATTCCTATGGTATATACACTCACGAGCCATTTTTTTAGGTACACCTGTTCAACTGTGTGTTAACACAAATGCATAATAATTAGCCAATCACATGGCAGCAATAATAGCGTTGTGGATATTTTCTTGGCCCACTTTGGGACCCCTTAGTACCAACTGTCCATTTGTTAAACACCACAGCCTATATGAGCATTATAGCTGACCATGTCCATCCATTTATGACCACAGTGTACACATCTTTTGACGGCTGCTTCCAGCAGGATAACACCCCATGTAACAAAGCTCAAATCACCTCAAATTGGTTCGATAGTTGCTTCACAGAAAGAAAGCCATAGCTGATGTTGTATTTCCTGCATGAAGAAAGCTGCGTTACGATACAGCAGACCGTTGCTGGTTGTAACCACTGTCTGATCCTTTAGCTGTGTCATTGAAGTTTAAATGTTAACAAACTAGTTTGCCAGCTTATTACCAACTGCTGCTTCCGTGACTGTAGCTGTGATTATGACTCTAACTGTAGCTATGGATGTGGTTTGGCTGTTAGCAATATGGCTGTGAGTCATTAGTTTAAAATGTGTGTGTGTGGCTGACTATGTCAAGTAAATTGTGCTGGTTGAGTACAGTATTAAGTTCCTACAGTTGTTGCTAACACATCTGTAATAGAAGGGCCACAAAGAATGGCGTACAGTTACAAATATTCATGCACACTATTTGATTGTACCAGCACTACTGCAATAGCCATGTCCTCAGGCAACACAACTTGTCAAAGCATGGCCTTTTAAAATGAGTGATGTGTCAAGTGTCAAGTCACCAGTTCTTTTTCTAGTCTCTGTTGAGGGTTTCCCTTAACTGACAGTGTAGATTAATTGTATTGTGTGTTATGCAAAGCAGGCGAACAAACATCTTTTTCCCATTCACTTGCAGGAGGCCCAGGCTGAAGCTCAAACCCAGCCCGAGTCCCAGTCGAGGCCCCAGGTCAACCCATCCGAGCTCGCTCCACGTCTCTGCCACCTGGTGCGGTCAGAGATGGGCTACGGCTTCAACCTTCACAGTGATCGGTCGCGGCCCGGACAGTACATCCGCTCCCTGGACCCCGGGTCACCTGCAGACCGTGCCGGGCTCCAGCCTCAAGACAGACTCATAGAGGTGTGGAGTCTTTGTATCTGTAATATTACTCAGAAATGTAAAGTGCAACACATTACTTGTAACTGTTCTTGAAAGCAATGCAGTAATGTTACTTAATTACTCACTACATGAAGTAATCTGTTACATTACTCTATAAATGACCTGAAATGCAATGTTGTATAGTTACCAGTTCCACAGACCACGCAAGTAACTATTCTAAACAAGATGCACACACAGTCTTTCTTTCAGTTTTGAATGCATGACCATAAAAACCAGAAACACAAAGCAAATCTTTTCTTTGTGTTGGTGGTTTTGCCGCCCCTCCCTTTAGACTTCAAAGCGATCGTCATGGTGATTCTACTGTAGATGTACAGGTAGAAATGGAGGCTGCAGCTCCGACTGACGCCCGTTGAAGTTCAGGGCCTGGTTTGCTGGTTTGGAGTTGCCATACGTTCAGCTTTAACATCACTCTGGGTTCTATCTGTGTTAGTAGCATCATCCAGTTTGTCTGTCCTGGACTCACTTTGCATTTCAACATCTTGTCCTTTCGTGCAATAAAAATAAAGTTAATCTTCAGTCCTCAAAAGCTGTAGACCTCTCCACCATTTACCTCCTCCAAGCCCAACATGCAGATGACTGAAGAACCAAGTAACACAAGAAAAACACATAAGTATTATTGTAATGTAATTACTTAATTTACTACAACAACGTGTTACTGAAAAGTGTAATGTGATTACAGTAATTTGTGACTTGGGAACGCACTACACACGGCACTGAATATTATATACAATTCAGTGCAATCCAGAAAAATCACATTGTCCAGTAAATTTTTCCTCTTTAAAGGTAGGAAAGTCCAGTTTTTACAGGTGTATGTGTTTGTGAAGAAAATTAAGTTATTCAGACATGAACAGTATGATGACAACATCCCTGACCATGTGAGATTTTGAAATTGGTTAACTGGATATAGCCTAAGTTGAAGGTTGTGCACAGTCCCCAAACAGATACTTTTAGGACATTGATAGACTTGCATGCTGAATGAGTGAAGTTAGTAAAGTTTAGCAGGTCAAAGAAGTGTCCTTAAGCAATCTAAGGTGCAAAATTTCCAGAACAACATATTAAGTAATTATTGTGTGAGAGGTTTTTTGGCGTGGGCACAGCAGACCAGAAAAACAAGTGAGGATATTTTAAAGCACGTAGACGCACACTGATGAGTTAATTACTGGTGATGCATACTGCATTCCCGTCACGGAAGATTATAAGAACTCCAAAAGGCCTCTTTCGTAAGAAAATCATACCAAAACACTTCGCATGACTTTCTTCGTAGCTGTTCCCTCATCACTAGAAGCAGATGGGTGACTTTACATTATGTTTGCATTTGAAAAAATCCATTTGATTTAGAGTATTTGTACACAAGACATTCGCCACCTTATCGGAAACATTCAAAATTCAGCAATAAACCATTTTAAATGGTATAAAATGGAGATTTTTCATTAGTTGTTATTTTTAAACAAAGGCTTCAGGATTTGAGAGCAGTCTCACACATGTGATCAAATACAGATGTGACCCTGGCTGTAATTAAAACGGCGGGCGTTACACGTTTGTGTTTCTAAGGATAACAGGACCTGCAGCCTGAACTCGAGCTTCACTGTGTCAAACTGGTGAGGCAGAGCAGGGTGGTCTCAGGGGAGAGGAGGATCTGCTATAAATCACTTTGAGCTGAGACACGAAACAATACGGAGCGTATACGTGCTCCCTCAATAACATGTAGAAAGAAACTGAGTGAGGTGGATAGCAAAGAAAGAATGCAGCAGAAAATGAAGATGCATGTGCAAAAAAGAAAAACAACATAATTATTTCAGATTTCCACCGGAGTGAGGAAACTGGTTAGAAAGTTCACGGATGTTTGGTGAACTTTCCCCTAGATTAACCAAAATCCACGCTACTGAAACATCATCATCATTATAAGTCGTTCTTCATCGGAGTGTACACACTCACACAGCATTCACCCTCCATTCTCATGACCTTTGACCTCTCCGGCTCTATATCAGGGTTGAGACTAGAGTGCAGCACATTACATCAAACAGGACTCCAACAGGCTCTGATAGAAAAGTTAAACGAAGCTAAAATCTAGCGAAACATACTGATGCTTTTGTAGCTCCTGGTTTCAGTTGATAGCTCGCAGATATACTTCCTCCTAAGTAAATAAGGTGGTGTATTACGATGGGTAGAAGAGTTAGATGAAGAGAGCCCCATCAGCCAGTTAGCAGTTATGACACATATTTAATTTGAATGTACTGGCAATCCTAAGCATAAAAATCACAATATGCCATTAGAGCAGATTCGGTGGTGCAGTTTTTTAGCACTGTCGCCTCACAGTAAGAAAGTTCTTGGTCAGCTGGGACCTTTGTTTATGGAGTTTGTATGTTCTTCCAGTGCCTGCGTGGGTTTCCTCCAAATGCTCTGACTTCCTCCCACAACCCAAAGACATCCATGTTGGGTTCATTAGTGATTCTAAATTGGGTGTAGGCGTCAGCGTGAATGGGGGGGTCTGCTTTTCTGCGTTAACCCTACCACAGACTGACAACCCATGTCTCTCTCAATCGAGCCCTTCCACAACCTTAGTTGGAGTTTAAGGAAATGCATGGATATTCCAGAATGCTTAAAGTGAGTTTTGCCCTTTTTCTCCAGTCTTCATGCAAACCTAAACGAGCAGAGCAGAGTTGCTGTTCACCAAAGTTAGCAAGAGGCGAGTTTGTGCTGGCAACGTGCTTATCATTAGAAAATAAAGTGCGCTGATGCTTCACTGGAAAATTAGATGGCTGGAGAGAGAGTGTGGGAACATCCTGTAGCAGGTCAACGAAGGCACTGACTGTCCTCCACCTCCCTTCTCCATGGAGACAGAAACCGAGGGACACTCACAGACATGAACATTCATATACAGATGAAGTTGAATGGTACTCAACCTTACTAATTTAAAGCGCTTGAGTGAAATTATGAATACGTATGCATATGCAGAGTAAAGAGCAGGGTTAATTGGTATAGAAATAACACGGCCAGTATTGTGGGCTTATTCAGAGCAGAGAAAAAGTTATTTTTAATTTCCTGTCAAATTCAGTGTATGAGTTGTTTGTGGATCAGCAAATCTGAGTCTTTGTGAAGTTAGTTGGCTGCTGTGTGAGTTAGTGTGGGAGAGCACCCTGATAATTACAGCCGTCTCTGACCATGCATCAAGATGCGCTTGTGTTATCTGTCAGCAGCTTGTTAGAGAGGTGAACAACCATGACAGATCTCTCTTTCTCCATCTCCCGGCGTCTTTTTCTCTCACTACGCCCCATTACACAGGACGCGTGTTAAGACTATGATGAGAGCTCAGCTTTCTGCCCATGTCTGGCAGAAGCCCTGACACCAGTGAACGCCTCATCAGTCTCTGCGCCAACTGCCTCACTCAGTTTTTTGCTGCATATAGATAGGTGCAGCCTCATGGACCTCCTAGTTTGCCTATAGTTACTCATTTAAAATGGAAACGCAGCTATGTGTGCCTTCTTGACTCCCACACCATGTGCAAGTTTGATGTGAAGATCACTGGTGGAATCTTACGCTCTAATTCCTGGTAGAAGATTTCTATTGGTGTAACATCACTACAAACTTGTGTCCATGGAACCTGTTAAATTCCCTGATGAAGGCATTGGAGTTTTCTATGTTGAAAATAAAAGTAAAGGTATTTTAAATGTGATTCAAGTTGCTGTAAGGAACGCTTACACTACTATCCTAACAGAGCACTTTGCACTTTGCTCCTAGTCAGATCCTTCAGCTTTCAGGCCCTTTCCTGTAGAAGCAGCTCCCAGTTTGGTTTCAGAAGGCAGACCAGTAAGGCTTAAAAACTTCCTTTTAGATCAAACTTAGTTTCAGTTATGTTCCACTAAGGCTTAGACTTCACTCTTCGTATGTTTCTTCTCTTTCCCCTTATCCTCCCTCTCTGAGTCTGGAACTGCTGGAGGTTACTTCCTGTTCAAAGGGAGTTTTTTCTTTCCACTGTCACCAAGTGCTTCTTCAAAGGAGGTCGTCTGATTGTGGAGGTTTTCTTTTCGTTCTAATATTGTAGATGTAAAACACCTTGAGGCAAGTGTTTTTCTATGGTTTGCAGCTATATAAACAAAACTGAGTTGAATGGAACAATTGAAATGATTGTTTAGCTGGTAAACTTTAAAAATTGTTGTTCTATGTAAATTACATTAACATCTGTTACAAGCATGACTTAATCTGAGGCAAAATACTTGCAAACATTCATCTAAATCACATTTCATGCTTTGTTTGTTTGTCCGGCATCCCCTCCTGGGACTCTGCGTGGACAGAAGTGTTAAAAGTCACTCACAGTATCACATGCGTCATATTCTCAGATGTGTGGATGCATTTAAAATTGTTTGTTTCGATCAGTCCAAGGTTAGACCCACATGTGCAAATAGCATGAAAAACGTGAACTGCAGGTAGCAGGACCTCAGAAACGCACAGTCAGAGTATCAAGAGGTCCCACAAGGGTTTGTCCCATGAGAAATAAGCTTCTGCACGTTTCTACAGCCTGTATTAATGAGCTCAGTGGGCAAAGAACAGAGTGTATTGTCTTGTGTGGGATGGACTGTTAATGAAGTCTGTGAAACATGACACAACACCTGTTGTTTGGCCAAATACAAAGATGTTTGTTCTCTCGGATTCAAACTGTCTGTCTGTCCCTCTGGCTGACATAAGTCCTGCATTTGTGATTTTTTGATGTAGAGAGGTTCACATTTTTCCATCTGTTGATCCTGCTCTCTCTACATTTCATTTCCATCTACTCTCTTTGCCCTTCCCTTCATTTTCTGTTTCCTGGTCTGTCATATTGTACCTTTTTGTCTACAGTTTTATTTTTTAAAGCTCAAATTTTCCATCCTCCTCTATCATAAGCAGTGAAATTTTACACAAATTTCCCTTCAGTACACTGACACCTGAAACTTGCACTATAGCCAGAGCCAAGGAGAGCCATCAATAATTGATTGTGTACCGACACTAACTCGGCATGCCGCGACTGCTGCCTTTTGAGAAGCCACGGTCTACTCAAAGTTTTCAAAACACAGCATCTAGATAAGATGAGGCAACAACAGACTGTTGTGTTATGCAAGTGAAGTGTAGAAAGCAAGGGCGACGTCACACAAGAGTAGATGTGGATGTGTGCTTTCCACACTGTTACGTCACGCTGCATCCATGGCCACACGTACGTACAGATGTAAAGAAAAAAGCTTTGCGTTGCAGAAATTCAAAAGGTAGTAGAATTGTTGCATTTTTCAGGCCCCCTGAAAAATAAACTCTGTGCAATTAGTTTGTGGCTGCATGGCTCCCCCTGCTGTTTGAATGAGGTAGCACAGACTTCTATACTGTACTGTCCCTTAAAAACTGACATTTCAGCAGAAGTCAAAATACCCTAAATGCCATTCCTTTAGGCTAAAATTTTATGACTATTCCTAAAGTGACCCAAAATGACCCTGGGTCGAATCAAGGAAAATCATGTTTTGAGGGAGTCTTGAATCATCAAACTATACATGCCATATCTGTGTGTATTTTTTTTTATGGGACAGTGATGACAAAGTTGAATAAGGACCTCCACACTGTAATGAGGGCTGTCCGTGTTCCCATCCCATTTTCCCAGATTGCCCAAAAGACACTTCATGGGAGTGTAGATAACTTCATGTTGCTGGTTATAGTTACAGTTACTCGTGTAGCTGGGACTGTGACTGAGCATTAGCTGTTTACAAAACAGGTCTTCATAATAGCATGAATAGTAACTTACTCAAGGGTCAGAAGGTTAGCAGGTGTTCAGTACAAATTAGAGAGTACTATTCACTGTATAGCTAACTATTAAGAAATTCAGTTTAAAGCTGTCATAAGCCTGGATGGAAAAGTTAAAAAGAATAACATGTAAAAGCATGATTCTTTTAAACAAAATCAACCTT
>NW_005187460.1:1042684-1050716 GCF_000239375.1 Pundamilia nyererei
GTGTGTGTGTGTGTTTTCCAGGTTAATGGCGTTAACATCGAGGGCATGCGGCATGCAGAGGTGGTGGCCTTCATCAAGAAAGGGGGAGATGAAACCTGGCTGTTGGTGGTGGATCCAGAAACAGACGAGCACTTCAAGAGGAGGGGATTGATCCCCACAGTCAGCCATGTAAAAGGTGGGATTGTGCTACATCAGGCTATTTGATGGGCTTGAATTTCCAAGAAGCCCTGTTGAGGAAGCACATGGCAGATATTTTATTGCATTATTTTGGTGAACATTTTTTCAAAAAAGATGTTTATAGTTTTTATAAACTAGATAGAGCTTTCTTCTTTGTTAGAAGACAGTCACAAAGATAGCCTGTTTAAACAAAAAAGCTTTAACTACTTATTAAAAGACTCTACGGAGTCAACTTGTAGTAATAGATTGTTCCACGGTTTTGGTGCCACAGGCTGAAAGGCTTTGTTATCCCCTCTCATCTATTTAGTCATGTACAGGGAAAACTAACAAATTCAGAGCCTGTGAATGAAGACATCAAGCAGCAGTGCAATTTGTAGGTAGATGACATAAATAATCCGGAGCCTGGCCATTTAGTGCTCTGTTTGTAAATATAAGAATTTTAAAATCTCTTGGGAGCCAATGTAAAGAGGATAAAATGGGAGTGATGTGAGCTTACTAGAACCTTTTAACAGGATGGCCACAGTATTTTGTATCGCTTGGAGAGGTGAAAGAGATGATTTGTCCAAGAATGTAAGCATTACAGTAATCTAAACACGATGGCACAGATGGATGAATATTTTTCTCCCGTTCACCTGAGGAGACCATATGTTGCAATTTAGAAATGGTCTTTAAATGAAAAAGGCAATAAAGATAAAGATTTTTCATCCAAGTTAAAGCCCAGGGAAGAATTGTTGAGCCTGGCATATTTTATGATCTTGGTCTTGGTGATATTTAAAACAAAGTAATTGGTAGAGAGCTAATGACTAATCTGTGTTAAACAGTGGACTAGGAGAACCTCACCTGTCCAGCTGGTGAGGTTTTAAAGGGATATAAAGCTGAATGTCATCGACGTAAAAACATTTGATAAGAAAAATCAATAAAAGATTGAAGGATGCCAGCTAAAGTATTTAGGATTTAAAAAGAAAAATACTAATTACCCCATGACTAAACCTTGTGGAGTCCCACAGTTTAGGGAGGCAATGTTAGAGGTGCACTTGCCAACCCTAACAGAGAAAGACCTATCAGATAAGTAAGAGGAAAACCAATCTAACGCAGAGCCAGCGATACCAGCTAAAACCTTAAGCCTATAAAGTAAGATGTTACAGTTAATGGTATTAAAAACTGCACTGAAGTAAAATCCATAAGACGCCATAAAAAGATCATTATACACCTTTAAAAGAGTGGTGGCAGTGGAGCGCTGCTTTTTACAGCCAGACTAATTTGGCTTTAATTTGTTCAGGTCATCTGCTTAGCACTGACTAAAAAGTCTAGCATACACAAACAAATAATTTGGGGTATCTTCCTATGTAAAGTTAGTTTTTTTTGAACAATTATTATCAAATAATGACAAAAGTAAAGACAAGCACTATGTCAAATAAGCCGTGGGCTTGGAAAACACTTCCTTCATATGTGAATGTTTTCGCAGACTATGACGGTCCATCCATATCCAATGGCTCCCCCAGTCCTCAGATCAATGGCAGCTCTACCACTCAGTCCATCCGGTCCACGCATTCTGACCTCAGCAGCCAGGGCAACAGCACGCAGGTGGATGTGAGCATTCGTGCACAGTGACATGTTTGGGCTTTGTACCTCCACATAAAAGCCTCTACCCTAATCCTTTGTTTGCATCTGTCTGTCTCATCATTTCTAGCTGGCAGATGATGAAGGTGGCCAGCTGTCTGACCCCTTTGCCGAGATGGGCCTGAGTCTCAGTGCTACGGCGGCAGAAGAAAAGAGGAAGGTCCGTGGTAAAGAAAAGAGGAAGGCCCCGCAGATGGACTGGACGAAGAAGCATGAGCTCTTCAGCAATTTCTGAGACATTCTGCTCTAAGGACACGACAAAGGACAGAGATTTATGCAGATCCCTGAATGGGAGACTTATCCTCTTGATATACAGATTCTCTTCTTCTTAGACAAAAAACCAAGATAACCCTTCAAACAGAAGATATTTTCATCCTGGGATTTAATGTGACAGAACTGTTCGAAGGATTTTACTTCTTAAGTGACTTAATAGTTCCTTTTCGTTCAAGTCCAGCATAAAGGAAGTGCTATATGACTTTGTGACTGCAAAAAATATGCTCAGAAGGGAACTTTGTCCTTACATGTACTGCTGTCCTTGGGGAAAGTGCAGTCAAATATTCACAAATTTGCCTTTGTCTTTACTTGATTATCCCATTCTCCCTACTCCTAGAGACTCTTTTTGACAGCTATTTTTATATTTAAAAAGTATAAGCGACTATGATTAAACAGTATCCCATCATCGTGGACTGCGTTTGAGAGACTTTTGAGGACACTGTGACATGAATGATTGTGGATAATGTGGGGATTTTGTCCCACAGAAGTCATAAGAAGCCCAAAGTTTGACAGAAGATCACTGTGAAAGAGTTGAGACCCTCCACCTTCAGCCCATTGATCCCATGTTTGATTGTAACCACTGATAAAGAAAATGATAGTTGAGCATAGTGTATCCTACGTGTATTCGTACCTTTACTTTGAGTCGATTACTTTGATTTACGAATCCCCTACTTGTTATTTAACCATTAGTCGTAATAAGTGTATCACCACTAACCTCTATTTACAAAGTGCTCCAGTGCACACATGCATAACAAAGGGAGGCACCACTATTATTAATTGTGTTATTGAAGGAAATAATAGGCATGAAAAGTGAGGGAGTTTCTCAGGGGAAATAGTGTGAGGGATGAGTTTTGTTGTTGTTATTGAAGGCTCGATGTGTACAGCAGGGGGCAAACTTACACCATGAATAGAGACCCCCTTTTGACACTAAACGGAATAGATGTTTATCCAGACTTCATTCATCATCTTAAAATGTCCCAGAAACATTAAATAATTCAGATGAAGTGGAGAAAATAAACTTTAGATAATTTGAAGATGTATTTGTATTAGACAGCATTATTCAGATTTAATGTGAAGTGGCCTACACTTTATGAGCTAGTTATGTTTTGTTGGACTTTGATTCAAAGGTAAGTTGTTAAATATGAAGGTATGAAGCTCAGCATCATTTTATAAGTAGCTTTGGAAGGGAAATGTAATTGCTGGCCACGTGCTAATAATCAGTCAGTATTAACTATAGTATTGTCTTGTAAATGTGAAGTTTATCAAGTTGATTTGTGCTCAAGGAAGGTCAATATTTTGTGACAGTGCTGAGAGAAACCCCTGAGCCACCTTTCATTTTTTTCTACATTTTGCTAGGAAAATAGGAAATGTACACAGTGATTTAACAAAACATGCAAATATACTTGTAAATACAGTATGTAAGGCAAAAATTCTGATGAGAGTGTAAGTCAATATTTTGTATGACCACCTTTATTTTTCAACATAGCCTGAATTCTTTTAATCCGGTCTTTAAGTCTGACGTCACTAGCCGTGTCTGGGCTCAAACTTCGCTGCAGGTCCCAAAGTCAAATGATCACTATGGCATCACTGAGAGTTGAAAAACTGTCTAAAGTCTTTCATCTGTAATAAAATGATCAGCGTTCTGCTCTACCAGGTGTAACATTGAGTTTATCATCCAAGCATCCGTGAAAACGGAATTTATGAAATTTAACGGAGTAGAAATTAGCAGGAAGTTAGCTCGCTAGCTTCCATCTAAATACAATATAACATGTCCTGACTGCGGGACTTTGGAAACAAATTCAAACGTACGGCTCTGTTATCACTTCCAACATAAATGAAGACAGAAAACTAAACAGCAGTGAAGTTTGTAGGGTTACTGAAGTTTGGCTAGCTGGTATATAATGATGTGCTACGTGACCGCTAGCGACACAGCTATGTGAGCACACACTAACGTTTGTCCACTCGATAAAAGTTAACGTGAGTGTTCTCGGTGGTCAGGAACAAATGTAATCACATGGCAGGATGCTGTAAACGGACCAAACTTCAGCCAGGAGAACGACTGAGATAATCAATCCACAATACAAAGTTAGTCATTCATATACTGCTGCATGGGCTGGGCTGTAGTTACATCGTAAGATTTTAAAAACTGAGCTTAGATAAATAATTAGCGGTAATAAAAGCCGAGGGATCCCAACAGTGATCACTGACTGTTTTAGGAGCTTTTTGAGATTAAATAGAAGAAAATACAAAACATTAAACATGTTAACAACACAAAAGCCATATTAAACACAGACTACTTTAGGCCCGGAAGTAGGATTCGTCACGTCATCACTTAACGACTGGATAGCTTTCTTGTCATTTCTTTCTTCTTTTCTTTTTTTTCTCGATAGGTTGAAAGTAACAAAGTGTCTAAAGATATCATTTTAAACTGGTTCTTTGCTAAGTTGTCTGTCATGTCTACATACAAGATTGGTTTATCCCTTGAGTTAGATGCCTTTTTTAAGCTTGAATGAGTCATAGGTCAGTTTTAAGTGCTTAACAAAAAAAAGAAGGTACAAAGACTGGACTGAAAATGATTGAAAAAGCAGCCAATTTCAAAAGAAGAGAGAAAAATTACAAGAAAATTGGGTCTATGAAAACAAAATGTGAAAAAATGAAGGGTGGCTCAAGTCTGTTGCACAACTCTGTACATTTTCCTGCTTCCGGCCAGATATAAAGCAACTGTGTCCGGAAGGAACAAATTCACCTAGAAAGCCCACTAATTAACTTGTGTGGTCTATTTTAATGATATGTTTTCTTTTTAATGAGCTTTTGAGACAAACTGGACAAAAGATGAGAGCCAAAACACTTTTGTTTTTATCTCTTTAACTGCACATCACTAGGCTAGCTGTTAATGTATTTGTGCTAAGCTAAGTTAGCCAGCTACTCCCTATAGCTTTCTATTTTACTTACAAACAACAGAATGGCATCTATCCTCTCACAATACAAAAACTAAAAGTATGAGTATTTACCATAACATTGAACTATTTAATGTTCAGCTTTTCAATATAAGAGGATCCATGCAAGTACACTCGTAGAGATTGCATATGAAGCTAAATATCTGTATGTATGTATTCTGTAAGTGACAGCCCTGCTTGACGACTGCAAGAAGACAGTACGTTGGAGTCATGGTATCTCTCACCTACAGCTTGAGCAGTTTGTGTGGTGTATTGTAGGTTGTAGGGAGTGTCAGAGAAGCACACATTGAGGTCAGAGATGCTCTGGAGGATCTAGTGGAAGAGACTGTGGGAGCCATGGAGCTTACCGAGGATTATTACACATACAGGGACAGCTGTCATACACATGCTCACACACGTTGGGTGCACAATGTGTGTGGAGAGGAGTTATACATGCCATAATCCAACCAATATTGATATAATGTATGACAGCAAGTGGATTTCTGTTCTCATTCACGACCACAGTCTTTCCACACAGTGTCGTGATTCATCTTCAGTGTCTGTCTGTGTGCGCTGTAGGGCTCGCTCTGTATGTTCTGACAATCAGCAAAGCAGTCTCTTGTTATTGCGGCTCATGTTTGTACAGTAAAAGAATACGGTATATGTGGCAGGTTGCTTTTTTTTTTTTTCAATAAAGTGTGACAATGGTGTTTCCATCACTCTCTCTAAGATGGATTTGAGCTTTGTTTTGACCTACGTTGTATCACTGAAACATTTCTTCTCTCTATTGGTGTTTTTTTTTATAGTCACAGTATCTCTCATTTGCTCCTCATTCCTCTCTTTCCCCCTGAACCCACTCGACCCTCTGTGGCCCAGGATTATGTGGGCATACAGTTTCAGTTTCAGCGTGTTGTCAGAATTCTCCTCCACCCAGCTGCTTTGAGCTCTTTGGGCTGACAAAGGTGAAACCGAGGTCAAAAGTGCGCTTGCGTGCACATGTGAGCGTGCATGGCGAATTTGAGGCTTTTGTGTGCACCGCTATCGTCTGCCTTGAAGAGAACGACCTTTGGCTGTAATTTTTTTCGCTCTTTCTTCACTCATTCCCCACAAAGTCTTCTTCTATGACTATTTCACCACGTAAGCAAAGCACAGGTTCATGATAAGCTACTTTTTGTATTAGTGAGAAATAGCCTTTTTTAGGGTATTGCAACAGTTCAGAACCTGGAGGTCTGGACCCCCAAAATAAATCTGGAGGGACACGAGAATATTAATTGTATATGAAATAACAAAACTAATATAAATCACATTTGGCTTTTCTCTAATCTTGGCTTTATATGTAAAAAATTTTGGCAATACATGCAACACTCAAACTTCAACATAAACAGTCACAGCCACTGCATTAGGTACACCTTGGTAGTACGGAGTTGGATCCCCTTTTGCCTTCAGAAGTCTCTTAATTCTTCTTAGCATAGATTCAACAAGATGCTGGAAACATTTCTCAGAGATTTTGGTTCATAATAACATGGTAGCGTCACAAAGTAGCAGCAGATTTCCCAGCTACTAATCTACTAATGTAGATCCGACCATTCCACCACATCCCAGCGATGCTCAATTGAGATCTGGTGACTGTGGAGACCATTTGAGTGCAGTGAACTCATTATCGTGTTCATGAAACCAATTAGAGACTTGAGCTTTATAACACGGAGCATTAGCTCACAGGAAGGAGCCACCAGAGGATGGTAAACTGTGGTCCTAAAGGGATGGACATGGCAGCATGGCATTTAAAAGATGATCGATTGGTACTGAGACACTCAAAGTTTAGTAAGAAAATATCCCCCACACAATTATATCACCAGCAGCAGACTGAACCACTTTACAAGGCAGGATGGATTCATGCTTTGATGCTGTTTATGCCAAATTCTATAATCAAAGCAGAATTTGAGGCTCATCTGACCATCCAACATTTTTACAGACTTTCCAGACTTTCCTGTTCTTGGCCAACAAAAACAGCCCCTAGTTTGATCTTCTGCTGCTTTAGCCCATCTGTTGTGTGTTCAAAGATGCTCTTCTGCGTACATCAGTTGTGATGAGTGGCTATTTGAGTTATTGTTGCCTTCCTATCAGCTTGATATGAACAATGACATAAGCAAGGCATTTTCATCCAGGGAACTGGATATTTTCTCTTTTTTATTTAGACCATTTAAACCCTAGAGATGCTTGTGTTGGGGAATCCCAGTAGATCGGCAGTTTCTGATCTACTTAGAAAGCCTGCCTGCCACCAATATTCAAAGTTACTTAAATCACCTATCTTCTTAATTCTGAAGCTCAATTGTAACCTCAGCAGTTCCTCCTGACTATGTATACACATATAAATGCATTGAGTTGCTGCCATATAATTAGATATTTACATTAACAAGCAGTTGAACAGTAATAAAGCGTCCAGTCACTGTATATTATTGTGGGTGTATGTAAATTCCCTTTATAATGAAAAAGAAAAAATAAATAAAGGGTAGTCCACTAGGGGGCACAACCAGGATTTAGGAATCCAGGAAGTAGGCCAAACCTTACTTGCTTCAGTCTGCTAGTACATCCAGTGCCCTACCTGATCTTTGTGAAAAGGCAGTGCTACACGTGGGCACATTATCAAACTCCCTGGAGGTTATGGCAAGGCCGAGCAGTGACGCCAGCACATCAAAGGACAGGCGCCGTTCAAAGCACTCTGCAATTTCAGAACAGTAAAAAAAAAGAAAGGAAAAAGAAGCAGGAGAACAGAAGCAGAGAATAGAGCCACAGGTGGGCACTTTCTGTTTAGCCGATGCAAGCATTTTTACCTACTACTGATGATAGATGATTGCCTGTCTTGCACCCTAGTTTTCTGTTCTCCTGCACTGTAATACCTCAGTGTAAACAGTTATTTTCACCTATTTGCAGCCTGTTCTTTTCCAGCCTTAGTTTATATTCTGTTCAGTGTGTGTGTGTGTGTGTGTGTGTGTGTGTGTGTGTGTGTGTGAGTGTGTGTGTGTGTG
>NW_005187460.1:1050736-1067824 GCF_000239375.1 Pundamilia nyererei
GTGTGTGTGTGTGTGAGTGTGTGTGTGTGTGTGTGTGTGTGTGTGTCCTTTGATCCTGTTTGCATGCACCTTAGTGCCACCATCATCCCACCCAACTATGCCAACCATTTCACAGTGCCAGGGCTGCCCGGGATGCCTGCAAGGAGAGAGAGAAACCAGAGACTGACAGGGAGGTGCACAGAGAGAGAGAGAGAGATGGAGGGGAGGGGTGGAGGGTGCGTTCCCATGGCAACTGTGTTTTTGTTAGCGCTCGTGAGTCAGACAAGCAGTGAGTCACAGTCAGGAGGAAACACACACACACACACAGTCACATTCATACGCTCCCACTCACTCAGAGAGAAGCCAAATAAGGACAGCTACATGCACAGAGAAGGAGACTGAGAAGGCAAAAAAAAGAAAAGAAAAGAAAAAAGAGAGGGGAACGAGACGAATAAATTGCTCAAATCCAGAAATAATCAAGAGAAAGAAAATTTAAAAAATGATAAAAAGCTACAAGCGGGTCCAGGTAAATGAAGAAAATACGAGGAGAACGAGGATAGAAGAGTGCACAAAAGTGGAGAGAAGCAAAAAAATAAATAACTAAAAGCCAAAGGGCATGAGCTGCAGGCACATAACCTCTCCCCAGAGCACCCTTCACATGGGCGGAGGCAGCGGAAACACACATACAGACACACCCAGTTTGTGCACACCTTGGCTTAACTTGCTAAACCACCCATTTATTGTCTCACGGCTACACACCGAGGAAGGCCACCTGGTTATGCACAACAAACTTTGCATAATCTGCAGGTCAATGTACACTTTTATTATTTTTTCCTAACAAACTGAAAAAAGCGACACGTTTAGCAAAGCTTTTGACTTCAGATCTCGTCGTGTAATGAAAATGAGTGATTAAACCCGTGTTTCATCATCTTCTGTCCTCTGCGACCAGTCGACGTTCCCACGGCCTGTTGCGATTTTTTATAGCCGTATGGTCCTTTGGGTGGTAAACGTGACTAAAAATTATTTACACAAAGAAGGTGTTTGTGTAGGCAGTAGCAGAGCGTGGCTCACCCCCGTATAAAATGTGTGTTTTGACTACTATTGACCCCTGCTGAGTAACAGAAAGTAGACCACCGCACACAAACGCACACAGATCTCTTTTTTTTTTCTTCTTTCTGCACTGATGTGTGCGCGTGTTTATAAGCTGTCATAAACGTTCACACACTGGAAGACCTAGCTGCTTCACAAAGCTGACTACCATCTTCCACTCACGGGCTTTTTTTCTGGGGCTTTTTTTGTCCTCTCAGTTCAGTTCCCCGACTTTTAATGGTGTGATATACTACTGGAGCTTTTGTGTAAATAGTGAATGAATGACTGCATTTAGTAGTATTTAAAAGGAACATGTGTGATCATTTAAACTCTTTAAAACAAACCGGGTGAAGGGAGGGAAAAAAATGCAACTTTTCCCTTCTTTCTCTCTGCTCTAGTCTTTGACTGAAGTTCAGCTCGAAGCACTCTATCAGAGCTCGTGTTGATAACCTGTCATGTCAGCTTTATAACAGCAGAGATAAGGCAGTAGATATTTCAACTGTCCTCCAACTGCCATGGGTTTGTTCATTTTTTCACAATGTACACAATATTGTCAAAAGTATTCACTCATCTGCCTTCACACGCATATGAGCTTGAGTGACATCCCATTCTTAATTCATAGGGCTTAATATGATTTCAGCCCTCTGGAGCTATAACAGCTTCAACTCTTCTGGGAAAGCTTTCAACAATTTAAGGAGTGTGTTTATGGGAATTTTTCACCATTCTTTCAGAAGCATATTTGTGAGTTCAGACACTGATGCTGGCTCATCGACTCGGCTCTACTTCAACCCAATAGTGTTCTTTTGGGTTGAGGTCAGGACTCCGTGCAGGCCAGTCAAGTTCTTCTACACCAGACTCACACCAATACACAAAGCTTTGTGTATTGGTGCACAGTCATGTTGGAAGAAGAAGGGGCCATCCCCAAACTGTTCCCACAAAGTTGTGAGCATGAAATTGTCCAAAATGTCTTGGTATGCTGGAGCATTAAAGGTTCTTTTCACTGGAACTAAGGGGCTGAGCCCAACTCCTGAAAAATATCTCCACACCATAATCCTCCCTCAACGAAGCTTTACACTTTGCACAATGCACTCAGACAGCCACGGAAGTGACTGGAACACCTGACTTCAATGATTTTAATGTGGGGGAATATTTTGGGAAATATAGTGTGAGTACAAGAAGGTCAAAAAACAGCAAAGCCTAAACTATATTCTCACGTATGTTTAAAATTAATTTCCTGTGCTTCTATTGCAGGTGAGCAGCAGGTGGAGAACGTAAAATGTAAGTGCTGTACTTGTAGAAAGGGTGGGGGTCAGCGGTCACTGCTGAGTGGGCAGGGT
Source organism: Pundamilia nyererei (assembly GCF_000239375.1). NCBI lineage: Eukaryota > Metazoa > Chordata > Actinopteri > Cichliformes > Cichlidae > Pundamilia > Pundamilia nyererei. The sequence goes on from NW_005187460.1 coordinate 1,053,142, forward strand.
TTCTGGGAGCTAACGAGGGAGGGTAAAATGTGTTGTGGAGCTGTGAAAGGGCGCAGGAGAATGTGCACGCCTGTTAACGCACAAGTGATTAATGAGACGGAGGAAGCCAGTCGGCCCGTGTGTGTCACTCCAGATGATGTCAACGGTTGAGCAGAGGAACAGAAACAACCCCGTTGCTACAGACAGGCTTCCTCTCTCCTGCGCTGAAAAATTATGCGTTACACATACAGTACGCCACATTTCATCAGTTCCTCATACAGAGAAGGAACAGCACATCCATGAGGAAGGTTCACAGGTTTACTTTATTCTCTATAATTATTCCTGCCTTGAAGCAGTTTCGGCTTCCTCCTTTTTGCAGCCACAGTGGGCTTTCGTTATTTCTGTCTTGATTTTCTCAATCAAGTCTCTGTGGCGGCTTGTCCTGTTAACGGTTGATTAAAGTTCTGGTAGTCACACTCAAAGTAAGAGTCGCAGAAATTCCCCTGTGAGTTTTTGGGGCCCTGGTTTCTCTTCTGAGGCTGCTCAAAGGTCACCTCTTGGTTTCACAGGTTATCAGTCTATGTTTTTGTCAGCTAATATTGACACGATCGAGCTGACTTAATCAAACAAGAAATCATGAAATCATATAAAATGACTCATAGGATGTTATAACCCGATTATAGCATTTCGTTCTCACTCTGCTGACTTATTTGTGGTTCCTTAGTATTTTAAAGTAGTATGGGAGGAAGAGCCTTCAGTTTTCAGGGCCTTGTTCTGTGGAACCAGCGCCTAGTTTGGAGCCAGAAACCCTCTCTGCTTTTAAGATTGGGCTTAAAACTTTCCTTTTTGAATAAGCATATAGTTACAGCTGGATCGTGTGATACTGAATCCTCCCTTAGTTACGGTGCAATAGTCCTGGCTGCTGGGGGCTTCCCATGATTCAGTGTTTCTTCACTACTCACCTCTTTTAACTCTGTCTGTTTATGGACCACTCTGCATTTAATCATTAGTTATTATTAATCTCTGGCTCTCTTCCACAGCATGTCTTATGCCTTATCTCCCTCCCACTGTTCCCAAGTGCTTGCTCATAGGCTGGGTTTTTTTAAGTTTGGGTTTTTCTCTGTATTATTGTAGGGCCTTTAAAACGCCTTCAGGTGATCTGTTGGGATTTGGTGCAATATAAATTAAGTTGAATTGAATCGTTTTAGGACACGTCTAATACAGCAGTTTCAGTTTGTTTGGGATTTTTATTAATTTCTTCCTCTTTCTATGCTTTATGGTGTTTTAATCATAAATGAAACCAAAGCTATGATTGTGGCTGTGGCCAGCACTAATATTGTTTTCCATCTTCATGGCCCCACCGACAAATAGGTCATTCAACCATATCTGCATTTAATCTTTCCTTCTCCCTTCAACTTGTTTTGCTCTGTCGCTCACTCCCATGCTATGAGCTCACTTCAATAAAATTCACCTCTGTTTCTTCTTCTCTGTTTATGTGTCCTGAGAATTCAACTGTCGACTGAGTTTTGACACCAGAAGCTGAACCCAGAGGGGTTGGCTGGGTGCACGGATGGATGGATGTCTATCAGAAAGGGGGCCACACAGAAAAGTATGGGGAAGTAGAAAGAACAGGAGAAAGGGGCAAAAAGAAATCACAGCACACAAGAAAGTTAGGTAAGTTAATGAACTGGTGTTGAGTAAAGAGACGACAATGAGCAAGAGGGACAGCAGCAGTAGAAGGAGGGGGGGAGGGAGAGGGCCAAAAGAAAGGCAAGCACAGAAGGCAGGGGGTTGTAAAGGTGGTCTTGGCAGCGTATTTTTAGCACACTGAGTGGAAGAGGGCGGTATCTTCTCAAGGGGTTTTTCCAGAGGAGTATATTTAGAGGCAGGGTGTGTAAAAAGACAGAGGGAGAACAGGAGGGATGTGCACTGTACACTAAGGCCTGCCTGATGTAAGAGTCTGCAATAAGACCACACACATTCCCTTTGTACTCTCTGTGCCACTGCCCTTCTCATATCTGCCTCTTCACCGTATACGAAACACTTTACAGTACGCAAGCAGGCCACCGCCTCTGTAAGTCGCTTTCAGGCGTTCACTTATGTTTTTCACTCTTGAACCCGCACGTCCTGGAGTCCTCTCACAAGCTCCAAAACACACAGTAAACACACGCATTCTTGACCCAGTTTTCTAAAGCACAGGAGTAAGTTTCTCGACCTGCCTGCCTGTAGTCGGGCAGGTCGAGATATTTAAAACAGCCCAACAGCTTTTCAGCACATCAACTAACACCAAGGCATACCAGACACCGCAAATCAGACAGCAATTTTCCAAATACTGAGGTAGCTAATGTGGTATAAAGTTGAAGGGAGAGCGGGAGACAGCTGAAAAAGCAATGCTAATAATAATGAGAGAAATGAGAGAGACGGGAGAGAAAGAGAAGTGTGGTCTCTGTGTATAGCTCTGCTAAGGATAATAGCATGCATGCTGGCTGAGGCAGACAGAGGGAGAGAGAGGAGGGGAGAAGAGGAGAGCGAGCGCAGAGCCGCAGTGACGCCATTGTGGTTCCACAGCACTTCCTGTCTACCGCCACAGTGTTTGTGTGTCCTGTCTCCAGGGCAACTACCAATACATAAATACCAGAGAGGTAGTAGGGAGAGAGAGAGACAGAGAGAGAGAGAGCATAGGAAAGAGAAAATCAGGACAGACCAGTCAAAGTCAAGTGGATACATTCGGAGCCTCTTAACTGACTGTTTTGAGCTCAGCTTAGATGTGCTGGTGTGTTCATGGACTTTATGACCGAGTACTGGACCAGTTTCCAGGGAATTGGTCCAGCATGGATGAGGTGTAGAAAAGCTATGACCTCAAATGTCCCAGGACTGGGTCAGGGTTGGATGGGGGAAAAAAAAAAAAAAAAAGAGGCCAGGAATGGGAGGAAAATGCATGATGGCGCTAATTCAGGGTGGAGATGATGATGATGATGATGAGAGCAAAAAAAAGAGTTGACAGGTTGATTAAGGAGGCCACCTATCAGCTGACAGGTTGCTGGTTCTCTAGCAACTACGCCAATACTGCTGCAGATCCAAGCAATATATCTATTTATACGCATTTCATAGTGTACCAGACTGTTTTATTGACGTGAAAGAAAAAATGTTAAAAACAGTCTTTGAAGTGCACGCTCCCTTAACCTCTGCAAGGGGAAAGCGCTCCGCTGTGTACTCCTCTTCGACTCCAAAAATCACATACTCCTTGTATAACTCAGATACAGATGTTTGTGCACTTACATGCAGTACCGCAGATGTAAAAATCCAGCATGGAGCTGCAAAACAACTATCATTTTTATTACCTGCATGAGCCAGAAGTAGCCAATCAACAGCCAGCTGTGTTGTTGTTGTGCTGACACATGCACACAGTAAAGGTAATAATTGCTTTAACTGTAAAGTGGGAGGCACATCTACTCATTATTGTAGTGAAAGGTACAGGTGGGTGTACCTACAGACACCAGTTTTCCACACTCAGCTTTGTGAAAGTTATTCATACACCGCGGGGTTCATGCTAGCCGTATTTGCAATGGGAATATAGCAACATAGCAAATGTAAGCATCACGACAAGTGATTTGGTACAGCTTTGGAAGGTAAAGAAACCTTTTTTTTTCAATGAGTAGGTTTAGTCTTACTTCACAGTACCCGCTTCTCCTTCTCCTTCTTCTGCTTGTTAACTTAATTGCTAATAGTAGCACACTACCATGCTCTCAAGTGATAATTTGCAGATGTTTGGCACGTCTAATATTTGTGTTTATGCCGTTTGAGAGCATGTTAGCAGGCTAAAATCTGAGCTCCATGAGAGAGAGAGAGAGCTTGCCGTCATTGCTCTTCTAGCAAGCCCTACTACTAGCAATGTTGGCACTGTTTTAAAGAAAGCTGCTGTGGAAAACTGTGCCAGCAGCTAGCTCGCATTACCAGTCAGCTTTATCGCCACAACTTTTCTTCAAGCTGGGCAGAGTTAGAGAAGAAGAAGAGGTAGACTGAGGATTGAAGGACATACAGGAGAAAGGACAAAGCTATGATTACTAATCACGTAACAGAAAACGCTTGAGGCAATTAGGTTTTACAGATGCGCTCATTTTTATTGGAGTAAAATTTTCTTGAAAATCTTAATGCAACATTGCAGTGTTATTTGTTCTGCAGTAACAAAAACAAGGGTAGAGCGACTGATTTAAAAGGCCTGGGGGGCTTTGGCACCAATAAGGCAGGCTGAATGACATTTAGGCTTGGGTACGCTAATCATTAAAATCAGTCATCAGATTGCAATGTTTGTTGCAACAAGCAATATCTGGAAGAGGCTAATCACTATGGTAAAGTATATCAATATGATCTTCTTATAATCTCTGTTCAGAGGGCAGAAAGTCGTTTGTCTTATACTTGATGACAGCATTGTTTAGGAAGATTTAAAAAGGACTCAACAAAAGTATTATTTCATGTAGTGAAGGGAGGATGGATTGTTTCAAATCCTTGGGCTGGCTCTTGACATGCAAAGGCAATAAAGTCAAGGTCGTGATGCCCTTGGGGAAAGCATTTGCAGGGCCCAGTTTTCAAGAACAGAATAGTTTTAAAACTTAAACAAATCTGTGAATGCGTATCTCTTTCTGCAGAACCTGCTGCCGTTCACAGGAATGTGCCCTTAGCCAATGTGTCTGGTTAAATAAGGGTAACGCTGATACCTCTCAGATCAGCTGGCACGGCAAGCGGCTTTTTCTCCCAAGTCTCCTGAATATCTGTCTCTCTCCAAAACCATTTTCCGCTGCCTGTTGCATAATTGGATCTAACTCACCATGACAACCAAATGGATGTTGATTTTTTTTCTTTTTCCCAGACCCCGCGGCCCAGATTAGAGTCGCTTACTGTCGTCTGACTCACCGGTGAAGATGATCGCTCAGCTGAACATCCGCTGTGACCCATCAACACAAGTACACACTGTTCATCCGCAATAAAAAAAAAGTGATTTTTATAGAGGCTTACTGAATGCGCCAAAAAATATGAAAAACACACAAGCCGTCCAAGAACACACACAGAAATACATGTTTTGAGTCCCTGTACCCTGAGCTGGGAAAACAAAGCAGACCAAAGTGTGGAGAATATTTTTCAATGAACTACTATTCAGTGACTACTATAACTAAAAATGACACAGCTCAACCATGACTCCACAGAAGTGCCCACAACCCTCACAGGATTTCTGCAGGCCACAGTGAAGTTAGGTTTTTTTTTGCAACATGTAATCTCCAACTGTACAAAAAACAGAAATGGGAATTCACACCACCTCGGCCACAGTTATCTTTCGAAAATGGACTGATATATGTTGAAATATAGACATATGCAAACATGTACAAATGTTGGATTCCATTTCCCAGAACCATAAAGTACAGAGTATGGCCTTGGAGTGGAGAAGACGCATCGTTTTCCAAATACCACAATCCTCACCGTCAGCAGGAAAAGCTCGAGAACGTTACGCACCAGAGTGTTCTCATTAATGTGTGCAGAAGCTTTGAGAGAGCATCGGTTTCATATCTTTCCTCTGTTCTGTTCATATTTTAGACAGACTGAAAGAAGTGCTACCAGCCTGAACTTAAGAGTGGGACATCTCTGTTTCAATTCTGTGTTATCTCAGTCATTACAGTATTTGGTTTGCGTGTGGCAGCGCTCATTGCCGTGCCTGTGAAGCAAAGCAAAAGAGGAGTGTGCACGGCACGCATAGTGGTTTAGACCACAAAATAAAGATGAAACTCATCGCTTAAAAGAGCACGTTAACAATATTCATCTCTCAGTTCACCACCTCAGAGAGGTAGTTTTTTTGGGTTTTTTTGCTTGCTTGACGCAAGCAGGTCATCATTTTATAAGAAGAGTAGGAAAGGAGAAGAAAAAGATAGAGCTCCATCATCATCAACACAAGTTTACACATACCCGTATGTAATCTTTGATAGCTATCAATCAAAAGCTAAGGCCCTCATTAAAACCTTTTGGCTCTTGTGCAAAGCTGTAAATCCCCTTACGAAGACAACATAGAAACTGAGGTCCGCAAACAAAACATTATCCCATCCGAAGATAAACGATGTGTCGCAGGCGGTCACGTGTCTTACTGGCACAGTCATTTCGCTAAGCTTGAGTGTATGCGTTGCCTAGAGACGCGTATGTGTGTGTGGAATGTGTGACGTCTGATCTCGCACAGGGGCGTGGCTCTCTGTACAGGACTTTGCTACTCTCACGCACACACACCCAAAGGCTTCAGGGGAAGTTGTAAAGCTTCTAATAGCCCCTCTCAGAAGCTCATGTTACTGCCCCAGTGTTGCCTGGAGGGTTGGTTGGGTGGGGTGGGGGTCCTACGCTTGACAGGTGGAGATGAAAATCAAACGCTTCCAAAGACCCGAAAGTTACAAAGACAATGATTTTAAACAGATTGTAAGCCAGCATGAGTGATTTAAGTCGTTTTTCAATGCTTCATTGATTATCTGACGTGTCGTAATTGCTGATCCAAAGATCTCTCTCAGTTTGATCTTTATGTACCAAATGGAGCGTGTAGGGGAGGGAAAAATATCAGCCATGTTTTGCCATTTGCTAAGATTGCTGTGATCCTCCATAAAATCTGTTTAGTGCCTCAGGGTTAATAGTTTTATGACCTCAACAGACACTTTTTCAGCTTTGACGTCTCTGATCTGAAATCCACAACATGCACGGCTTTGATCTGACTTTTAAACACTCAGTTTAAAGACTTTTTAACAAGTGTGTCTAACCTCATTAATGTCACATTTAACTTTCTTTTATTTCTTTATATTTAATTTCTTTTTTTCGGTTAATATGGTTAATATCTGCTTATATGGGGATGAGTATAGACATGCACTCTTTTTTCCTAAATTGACATAAATGGGCAAAAGTAGCAAACTCGTCTCAGTGTACATTTAGCTTCTTCCTGTCTGCTACTGACACAAACAGCCCTTGCTCATTTATTAGCAGCTGTGCAGCCAATTATCTCCCTGCCCCCTTTCCTGTGTTCTACCAGCAGCTTCGGCCATGCACAGGGGAGGAGAGGTAGGGAGGCAAAGGGGGGAGGAGAGGAGAGAGAGAGAGAAGGGGAGTGTTCCTCTCCTCTGACATCGTCATAAAGGAATCCCCTCTGCTAGGCTGAGCCCGCCTACTTGCTTACTCTCACCCCGTCTGGCTCCCAGACACACTCGCGTTCACACACACTCCTGTCTGCACGGCCAAAGCAGGAACGGACTGACAAGGAAAAAAGGACAAAGAGTGGGAGACGCGGAGACGTTGCGAGAGAGACGGGAGATGGGATGGGGACTGTGAAGGTCAACTTTTAGAGTGTGACATTGAAGAGCGTGAAGAACAAGAGGGAGAGGAAAAGGAGTAAAAACTGTTGTCTCAGGTAGGTACAGCAGTGGGTTTGCCTCTTCTCAGGACATGATTATTACTTTTATGACTTTATGATCCATGAACACTGTGTACCTTCCTCTGACTTTTTTTTTTTTTTTAAACCTCTGGTCTTCCACAGAGGGGCAATTCAGCAGTTCCTGCAACCTGTTGATCAGGACGGGACGTTCACACAGAGTCGGAGTAAAAGTCTGCCTGCTGTTCAAATGTACTGTGTTGTTGGCACTGGAATATTGCCCCGTTATGAGGTCTGCCACTGTGGACCGGCTCCATTACAAAGGTCAGATGAATACAGTGCCATTGAATGGGATGGTTTCATTCCTCGCTGCCTAACTCGCTTGTTAATTTAAAGGTTATGTACCACCCCCCCGTTTGAGTGATTTCAGGCATAATTGTTTCGCCTCCACCTGTTTCCATACAGCTTTCTGCTTATACAGTATGTTTGTCATCTGTCTGCCCATGTGTGTCATCTGCTTGTCGTCATGTCTGTCAGTCTGTGTGCTTCTCCTTGGGGTGTTGCTGGCAGCACGGAGCGCTAAGTGAGGTCATAAAAAGCCTGAGAGGCGTAATGGCAGTGTTGAGGCCGGAGCCGCTCAAACATTCCTCTCATTGTTCAGGGGCCCCGTAAGTCTGCGAGCTCCCAAACCTCCATGAAAGGAAGGGAATCCAGTGGCTACTGTAGCTAACCCACTTTGAGCTGCATTTCAGGGCTGGCTCTCTGTCTTCCTGTTTGCCGTCCTGTCTGGTGTGTGTGTGTGTGTGTGTGTGTGTGTGTCTGTGTGTGTGTGTGTGTGTGTGTCTGTGTGTGTGTGTGTGTGTGTGTGTGTGTCGGGGGGTGTTGGTATAGACCAAACTGAGTAGCGGAAGGCAAAAATGGAACTGAAGGAGGTAAAAGTGAGGTTGACCTAAAGAAGAAGGATAAGATAAAGTGGTATTAATTTAGCCCCGACAGTGGCGTCTATCACTTTGCTCCGTATGCGTCTGGCTGTGACTTCAGATAACCTCCATGCCAAATGACATGGGAAAGAGAAGGCACGGGTCAAATGTGTTGTTATTTTGCCTTCTGCTTTGAGAAGGTGGAAAAATGGGGTGATGGATGGATGGTGAGAAAGGATGGGAGGAGCAGAAGAATGTGGGGATCTAACCCTCAAGCCTTGGCTTTGGTGGGGTGGTTTGAGTGGGTGGGTGTGCCCGGCAGCAATCTGTAGGAATGGGCCCAGGCTCAGGAAACCGTGGCGTAGTGGAATAAAAGTGTGTGTGTGTGTGTGCAGCTTCAGCATCCACTTGTGCATGTGTGGTTCAGTGGCAGCAGGGCAGCTGTACTCTAAGTACAGGGCTGGTGGTGGTGGTAAGGGTGTTTGGCAATGAATCAGGCTGAGGATAGGATTACACGCACTGGGCTACAGGGAGTGGACCACGGGCTTGGGCTGGGCTCTTCACTGCTGAGGCTAGCTTTACAGCCCAAAGAGACTTTGAGCTTTTCCCTTTAAAAAAAAAAGGAGCTGGAAATACTTCTTTTTTACTTCTCAGACTAATGTCCCACATGTGGCGCGTTCCATTGATTCCAGGCCAGCCAATGAATGGTCGCCTTTAATTTGGGAAACTGCAACATAGAAGGCCCATAGTAGAGGCCTGGGCTCTTGTTTGAATGTCACTAAATGTCACAGCCTCAGCAATGATTACACCCTCGCACGTAACATGAAACAAATACAATCACATGCGCACACATACCCAGACAGACCCTGTCTGGTAGAAAGCAAGTTAAGGTGTGGTGCTGCGTTGTGTTTTAGTTGGCGGGCTTTGCCGTTTCGACTGCAGTTTGGTTGATCCTGTGGTTGATTTTCTGGCGGATTAAAAATGCAGCCTTGAATCTGGATAATTTTTTTTCTTTTGATGTGTCAGCTGCTCGCTCCTCATCATTTAACCGTTTTTAGGCTTTTCCACCTTTTCTTCCCAGGAGTGAGTTTAATAGGCGTAACAGAGAAGATAGCAATTATGGAAAGCAGACGTGGCAAATTTACACCGTAAGAAGGGAATTAACATGTTACTGTAACAATTGTGACTTCATGTCTTGAACTTATAGCATTTACAGAGAAAGATGAAGCTGTGGCTGGAAACAGCTTCATCTGGCCCCTGTGAAAATCAGTGGAAACATAAATGACTTGTGCTCGGCTTTGAGAAACAATTCTTAATGACATGCACGAGCCTGGGAATCGTACTGCTCACTGTTTGCTCTGTTAAGCGGTCCACAGCCTGGAGGTGCGAATGATGTCAGCTTGGTATTTTTACTATTCACAGTTTATGAGAAAGAGTGAAAACCAGCTTACGCGAACCACACGTTTGCCACTGACATCACTGTGTTTGCTTAGTGATAGTGAACATATTGCGTGTGTGTGTGGAGAGTTCGGTAGATTGCGCTTGGCCTGCGGAGCGTGTGTGCATTTCTGTGCAATGCGCACACAAGGACACGGGCAGAGAGAAGATATGTGTTGAAACAACAAGGGTTTGAGATCCAGCTGTCCCAGCAGAGGCTTTTCCACTTAACTGTGTGCCCTTGTGTAAACGGCAATGTCAATTCTGAACTCGAGCCGACGATCTGAGAAAACAGCCAGTGGCCACGTCTGCACTTGGGCCGCCATACGTCGTGTGCATGAACAATAAACACACATACGCACCACGAAACCATCAAAGAACCCACACATGAGGCCATAATCCACGAAGACATGCTCTCTAAAAACACTTTAATTTCACTAGAGTACATCTGCTGGCAGGCATCACTCGGTGATGCTCATTTTCCAACCCTACGCCTCCGTCGAGGTGCAACAAGTTGCCACGGTTGCGAGCTACCAGTAAGATGCAGCCTATATGCCACATACTTGTTATTTCTAATGATAATAAACATCCAGTATGAGAAGCCAGTAGCAGGAGGGCCGCCTGTATCGTCCCCCCCAAAAAAACAAAAAAACAAGGCGAATGTGAGATCCTCGCAGAGAGTGTTTGAGGTGAGGTGTTGGACAGCGTGCGTCAACCAGAATGCCGTCATTACAGGGGAAGGAATGAGCTCATGAACATTAACGGGCTGCGGGTTCGAGTGGGGGGGGGAGCGAGAAACCGATGGAAAAGATGAAAAGGCAGAGAAAATAACACACCAGGATGAAAAGAGATGGCGGTATAAAGGGTTTAAGGTTAAAGGCGGGTAGGAGGTAAAGGGAGCAGTTGTCGCGTCTTTGATGGATGCCAAGACCTTAATTTACCTTCTTTCTTGACAGCATCTTGTTGTGACCGTGTGGAGACCGGCCTAGGCTTTAAAAAGCGCAACTCGTAAAACAGAAAGGAAATTAAGAAGACGTACAACTGGGATCTAAAACGGGCCGCACTGGGTACATTTTTATGTCGACATTTTGGTTTTCTGTTAACCGAGCGATTAAAAAAACTGTCCCGAAGGCAATGTAAATGTACACTTTAGTTTACTGTAGAGTCAAAAAAGTTGATTTTGAAAGTTAGCGAGAACAGACAATGCTATTCTGTTTTCTTCCCAGTAGCACCCAAACACTGAACCTCACTTTGGCCTGGTGAAAACTGGAAAGCTTCCACATGAGATGCTGCTTTTAGCTCAAAACGAAACGATGCTCACAACTGGACTGGAAAAAGTTTGCGTTCTATTTATGGAAGCTCTGTCTAAACACTAGATTTGTGAAACAGACGTGCCCGGTTTAGTGATAACATTTCCCGGCCACTGCCCCAAAGCGACAACAGAGAGCCAGCTAAAGCTTATTTAGAGTCTGGAGTTCCCACTGACTCATACCTTGTACACAGCAAAATATTCAAGCTGCTGAAAATAAGAGCAACTCAAAGGAGGGCGGCAAAATGAGCGGATCAGCCGGGATCTGGAGACTGGAATGGTGTTCATTAAATAAAGTTTATCCTGTCCAGACAAGTGAAATTCAACCAAAAGGAATTCACAGCATTATGTTGTGCTCCGGGGCGGGATGGCTGTGTGTGCTTCTCTTCTTCTTTTTTTTCTTTTAAGGAATACGCAGGATCAGACTTTATGTTTTCACAATGTATAAAAGCAAAGGTTCTCTATGCAACATGAAAATCCCTAACAATTTCTTAAGAGATTTTGCTGTAACTTAGCAGCAGAGGAAACATGCTCCAGTGCTCTTTTTCTCATTTTGTTTTGTCTTTGGTTTTCCCCTGTTCACAAGGGGCACAGATAAAGGGTGCAGGGTAAGCGTCTGTTAAAGGCAGTGCCATTCGAGTGGCCACTTCCTTCTAACCTAATTCTCCATTCTGTCATTGAAAAGCTATTTTTATAAGAGGCCACGGGAAGTCTGGGAGTTGACAAGGACCACGTACAGTGCACACAGGGTTGAGAAAATGCAGTGACTGACCTGCGAATGACAAACATGTGACAGAGCCAGACTGCTCTCTATGTGTATTGGGGGGGTTAAAGAAGAAGGGAGCTGCTGCTTAAAAAGGTGACAGTGATGCTCGAGTCTTATTGTGGTATTTATTACTGCACATGCTTTGAAGTCTTCTTTCCACCACAGACTGTCCAGCTCTATCTGTTGGCCAGGGGAATTCCTGGCAGAGTGATTTTTTTTTAACTAGAGGACTGAATCACATTGCCAGGGATTTCCAATGGCTGACACGAAGAAAGCAGCCTCTTCGTCGCACGCGCGCCAATTTGCCAACTCATACACAGTCACTCATTTGCATACACACATAGAAACGTCTCCTTTCTGTGTCACAAACAGATGCCCGTCGAAGCCTGGCTGTGCGGCAGCAGGACTTAACCCACATGTGAACAGTGAGTGTCTGCCATGTTCACAGTGGTTAAGTTCTGCCGCCACAGGGCTGCAGCCTGCAGGGGACAAGGGAGAGGAGTAAAGGTCAGGGAGGGGCCGCACTGCATCAAAAACACCGCTCTCCACATCAACACCAGGCTTCACATGAGCATGATCTCGTCCCATGACTATATCCTCCCAACAAAAATCTGCTTTTTTATATAAAATGCGGATCTAGCCGCCTGTTCGATGATTTACTTAAGAACCTGTGACCTTCTTTGGCACTTGAACCCAACAACAACAAAGCAAAAAAGCTCTTTATCTGTCACACCATCGCCCATTTTTTTCTGTTATCTCATCGACGCCCTGCTTTCTCAAGCGGTTTATGGGAACTTGAGCAGAAAACTCAGTGAGTCTATTTTTCCTTAAAGGAAGCTTTTCAGAAAGTCTGCCACACAAACCCAGCACCCATCAAAGGAAGTGTCAAAAAAACCAATTTCACCTAAATGACAGCAAATGCTGTGCCATACTGCAAATTTTGGTATCGATCCGATACCAAAATACAGAGCCAGAATTATCAATGCTGCTACTTTTAACTGATAAATGCAGCTTATGTAGGGGAGTGTGTCATGACTTATGAGATGAATTACCACAATAATTACTCAGTACAACAAATCAGCGTTTCATGTGGCTGTCTCTAAAGCACTCTGGATCAGCTTCTGTCCTTTAAATGTGCTACGTACTGAACATAAGGATAGAAGAGTATCGGTCCAATTGTGCTAGTATCCATCTGATACCAACACCAGTATTGGTATCGATACTATCAATATTTGAATCGATCCACTGCCCGCTACTAGAAAGCATCACGTTGCCGGTAACAAGGCAAATACGTCCTACTCCTCAACAGCCAGATTGATCCTTTGACTTTATTTTTACGAGCTTTCCTGATCGTTGCTAAATTGGCAACATGTGTCGGAGGCTGTGTGTGCGCACGCGCGTGCGGGAGTACTCCATGGATGACTCAGTAGTGTTACAAGTCGGCACTGTGATGTGGCTGAGTGGGATGCATGGGAACAGGTATCGCACTCCATTATGAGCGAGTGCCTGGCAAAAACAGCTAATCTGGTGAATTAGCCGAAATTGTTCGGTCTCAGTGTGTCAGAGCCTGATAAATGTCAGGCGTCTCATTAGTGTCGAAGGCTGCTCCCGTTCCTGTTGGGCGGGCAATATGTCATCTTGTGTTGTCGGGTGTATTGCTGGCTGCCAGGCTCTCTCTGGTGTGTGTGTGTGTGTGTTTAGTTTCACTTCTACCTGTTGATTTCTGCATGAGCATCAGTATCTGTTTGGCTCGTTGTTGTGTGTCTGTGTTTATGTGTGTGTGACCACCTCTGTCCCCTCCTCCTCACCCCCCCGCTGGGTCGGTCTCCTGTGCCTGCTGTGCTGATAATCAGTGTGTGACGTCGGCTGGCTCAGTTCAGCAGGAACAGGGGACTGTTCTCATTTCCACACTCTTTCTCTCTCACACACACACAAACACACACACTTTAATGTCAGTTTAATAACAACATTAACACCAGCGTGTTTTCTTTAGTTATGCAGCTCTTTTTCATGACATACACAGACCTTTAAAAGCATATAACCATAAAAGCTTATAATGTATTAGAAATGTTAGAAATTTTTTAAACTGTATTTTTAGGGTTTCTTTCTTTGTTTTTTGTACCGTGATCTATGAAAATGAAAAAATATATCAATTAATTAAGTCTGTTTAAGTATATTTGAATCTTTTTTGGAAAAATAAAACTTGTTTTGGAAAAAAAAGAAGACCTGTGCATTTGTGTTCTGTGACTCATTCCTTCACCTATCAAATAAACCTCTTTAACCTTTGCGTCTCTCACTTGCTCTCCATCACTTTCTTTGTCTTTCTTATCTACGTTGAGGTCGCAAGCAGGAAATCAGATATGCGGCAAATGGCCACCAATCAGCAGGTAAAAGTTACACCGCGCCTGCTTACGTTCGCCTGTGAAACCAGAGAGCGAATGAAATCACTCAACTCTGGTTTTTTTGTGTGGCGGTGAACTTAATTTGTAGGCTATGTTTCTATTGTGTACAGAAATTCATATTGCTTAAATCCAAAGAGCTTTCTGTGCCATTACGCAACAATAACCTTTTACTTCCTACAGATTTCGCACAGTCTGTCACACTTACCACACAACTGAAAGATTTGTGACAACAGAGGTGTGTGGGTCTGTGTGTGTCTGTGTGTGTGTGTGTGGGGGGGCAAAATCAAGAAATTGACAGGCAGCAGTTTCAACTTTCAAAATAAAGGAAAAGTGCAAAATTCATCACTATTCTAACTCAAAACTACACTCATAATTCATCAATCCTGTCCACATTATAAAGAAAACAAGCACTAATGTGGAGAAGGGGGAAATAAAGAAGGGCACTTCTACACAAAAACAATTATATATATATATATATATATATATATA
>NW_005187460.1:1067874-1069228 GCF_000239375.1 Pundamilia nyererei
AACAATTCTTATGAGAAGAGGACAAAGGAAAATCTTACACTGTTTTCCATTTTTTCATTTGTGCTTTAGTTAGGATGTAGTTTTTGTTTCCACAGCGACCTGAAAGTGAAAAAAGTACAGTGAGAGCTATGAGTGTAAAGGTTTCACATCTCTCTTTTTTTTTTAACTGTTTAATCATCACCCTTACCTCATTCATGGACATGTCAGAATTCATTCATTTAGCTAAATGCAGTTACACCTCGGTAATTTTAACAAGAGCCTGTGAGAGATATAAAAACCCTCATGCATCTTCTCCATGCAGAGTCCAGGTTTATTTCAGTGCTGTTAGCCATTTATTTGTTGTTGCTCTTTCACACCGTTTTGACCACATCCTCAGCCCATAGACATTTTATAAAAATACTTGTAAAAACACCCACCGAAAGCCTACACAAATACAGCAGGAAGTGTGACAAACATGACTGTATTGCAGGGTTAAGTTTTTTTTGTACATTTTTAACTTGAGCTAGCTTTCAACCTTTCCTGAGCTTTGCCTTAAACAAGGTATAAAAAGTGGTCTTACTATAAATGAGCAAAAGGGTGCTTTTAATAAAGTACTAAAGTATTGCTAGAGTATTTTTATTAAATAGAAATCAGTTCACTTCTATATCAGTTTCTCTCAATTTGTACCCCTTTAATTACTCTTCCACATTGTTAAATTTATTATTGCTCTCCTATCAAATTTCGTTACAAATTATACTTTTTTTTAAATAACAAAAGAGACACTTAACAAATGTGCATGAAAATGTTAACCAGCTATTAATATTAACTTTATTTATATGGCACTTTTCAAAACACGGCGTTACTATGGGTTATTTTTCCACGCAGACATGAAAGATGTTTCACGGCGGCAGCTTTAGAGAGCATCAATACTATTAAACACAATTTGTAATCATTTAGAGCAGGCATGACAAACTCACTACTTTGATCTTAAGCGTGCCGGATCAGTGAAACTCCTATTTTCTGTCAGTGTAAAGAAACTAAACTACACAACTGTGAGATGAGGAAAAGATGTGCGATTTCAATAACACGTCTCGGTTTTTGTACATAACAGAAAGATGCTGCTGTTGAAAACAAAAGAAACCTGTGAGCGTGGATCTTTCTGTAAGAAATAAATGTGTAGAGTTACTGAAAATGGCATTGCTCAGACTATCCTGTGATTATAAAGTACACATTTTTATTTATGTATTTTTTGTTTACCATGAACCCATTCTAAAAACAAACAAACAAATAACTGGAAAACTGGAACTTTTCTATCATTTAATTGTTTAGCTGTTTAGCTTTAATTATGTTTGTGTAACATGAATAACCCAAGGTT
>NW_005187460.1:1069538-1075094 GCF_000239375.1 Pundamilia nyererei
TGTAAAGGAACTGACTACTAGAAAGCTCAAACCAAAGCCCGTCCTGATACCTGGGTTGATAATGCGGTTTTTCTTGCTACAACAAATCTGATGAAGAACGATGACGGTGCAGCAACAGACACATGACATCCGGATGTTTGTCCTTGTCCAAGCGGTTGCCAGAGCAACGCAGACACATGGCCGTCATCAAACTCAGCCAGCTGCGTCACTGGAGGAGACGGCGGTTCAACTGACGACTTCCTGTTTCTGAGAAAGCAAGCGAGGTGTGTGCAGTGCCCCCCCCCCCGTCTCCACCACTTCCACCTTCACCTCTGTCCGTCCATTTATCACAGCTCCACCCCCCTTTCCATACATTTATTGCCCTCCCTATCGTAATGTTTATCTTTCCGTCGCTATCAGCCGCCCCTTTCTCGCTCCCTCAGCACGCCCACGCAGCTGCACTCCTTCACCTGCCGATACCTCTCCGGGTGGACCAATAGGCTGCCGAGATGGTGTTCCCGTGGCAACAACAAACAGGTAAACATGGGTGGAGCGAGGACGCCGCGGCTTTGCAACAACGTGCAGAATACTCCCTCGTATGTAGGCCACAGGTTTGGTTTCATGCTTTTTTTTTTTAAAGGAGTTTTTTCTGTTCGGGGATTTAAAGTAACTGAGGGAATCTTTCTAGAAAGTTAACCGAACTATAGGCCTGTTATACATAAACATTATATTAATATATACATATATTATTTGCTCTGCTAAAGCTACCTTACTGCTAGCTTAAACTTTCAGTAGCCTAGTTGAATGATTAATTGGTAGTGAAATCAGATTTTAGTCCATTTAATTTGGTAAAGTGGTAAAGTGAATTATTTATATTTTGTTTTGTTTTTTAAATAAATGATCCAATGATATGTTTTTCCATGTATAAAGTGTCTTGTGTATATCATATTTTTCCCATTCAGTCACACGTAAGAAGAAAAAAAAAACATTAACAAGGTGAAAACCCACTCTGCGTCATGCGTTATTCAACTCCCTGAATCCAGAAGGATATCTTTGTATTTTACATCTACTTGTGAAGACACGATGATAATCTTCCTCTCTCCTTTCAAAAATTCCTGCATACAGATCCGGATAGACATCAAAAGGTAATTACTTCTAATCTGGGCCGAGCCCAAACTCCATAACTCTTTGAGTAATCCTGCAAGCATACATCCTTGGCGGAGGTTAAAAGACAGCGAGGGAAAAGTGTTATATTCCAAAGAGGGGATGGTTTTTGGACCTTTTGCAGGTTGGATTCGGTCTGAGAAGCAAAGCTCGGGGCAAATTAATGTGGAAAAAGTCTGCAAAGCAGCTAGTTGAGCTAACTGAAGGTGACTCAGACAGACATTTTTATCAGCACTTCCCTTCTCTTATCTGGAAATATGGTGACCGGACACTTGAAAAAAAAAAAAGGGGGGGAGGACACAGTTTAAAGAGACCCAAAACGGTGAAAATAAAGAAACAAAGCAATGGGAATTGGCTCTTGCATACACTTGGACACGACTTTACTCAGAAACCAATGTAAATATGTAAATGGCTGCATATTACTTTTCTTTTCCCCTTTCACTCCTCACTGATCCACCCCACCCTGCAGCTGTGCAGCAGGTCAGTGCTCCCTCTCCCTCTCTCTCTCGCCCTCCCAGTCTGGCTCTTTGGTTCTCACCATAAAAAAGCTGCCAATCTGGCTGGAAGAAGACATAATTGCCATTATGACTGCTGCGGCCCTGCACATCACACAGTATGCTGATTGTTCCTCAGAGCAGGAGGAGAAAGGGGGAGGAAAACACTGTCTGCTCTGTGCAGACGCCACACAATATTATCATAGCGTGACTACAGCTCATCCACACACACAGATACACACAGACAGGGTCTCTACTCACTTTTTTCTTTTTTCAGCCCACTCAGACTCTGTAATCTTTCAGCTAAGCGCAGAGCAAACACGGGTTTCTATAGGGATAAAAATCCATACACCGCTGCCTTTAAAGAAAAAAAAGAAAGAAATTGTAACTGTCAAGCCCTGGGTAAACACACACTTACACACACAGTGCCACCACCAATAGGAAAAGATAGAAGGCCTGAATGGAAAAGCAGCTTGTACCAGAACAGGAACACCCAGTTAATGTGTGTGCGTGTGTTTCTGAGAGCATATGGAGCTGAGGTTTTTGGGAAAGCTGACCTTACCCCGTGTCCAAGTCCACTTCTTCAGCTCCAAAAATTAAAAGGTCACACATTAAAAGTACTGACACTTTAACAACTCCATAATATAAATAAATAATTTTAAAATAGCTTCAGCGAACATGTTACACACATCCTGGTGTAAAAGCAGCTCTGTGCAGAGGATGTGAGAGCACTGATTAGCTGCAGGAAATATCCATTCCCACAGTAGTAAACTGATGTATTTCGAAGGGAAACGTCTTTATCCTTGATACTTGATTACGCGGCTTATTCGGCTGACGGCACAAAGAAAAGGGGCCAGGGAGTCCCACCTCCAACGGGTGGAAGAAAACTGTGCTGCATCTGCATGCGCGTGAGAAAACAACCCCACGTGCACATGCCGCTTGAGGGATTTGAAGGTAGGATCTCGCAAGCCGCATCAAAGCCATTAGACTCGCTCAACAGACTTTATTCAAGCATTTGCCGCTCGCTGAGCAAGTCGAGCCAGATTTCAATTTTCTTTATTTTTTGTTTTTTTTCCTCTCCCTGAAACCTTAAGTTCTGCCCGAAGCAACAGAGCGCAGAATTTGTTTTATTTGCTCAGTTTGGAAACAGTTTGATGAAGGATTTTTGAATCTCATAACTACAAAAAAGGGGGGAGGGTCATAAAGTTGAAGGTTTATTTGATTAAAAGCACTGCTCTAGTCTCACACAACCCACCACAACTGTTAAGGAATATTACAGCAGGCCAGGGGCCAATCATATTTATCAGGAAAATAAATTGTTAAGCATTTAAAGGTCTATAAGGTCAAAAGGCCACTGACACCAGGCCTATAACTGCATATTTTACTGCATTCAAACAGCTGTTCTTCAGGTGTGAATAGTTACATTTTAGAGTCTGTGCATCAAACAGAGCTAAAAACCTTTTAAATTATTAATATTAAGTAAATTAGAAAATAGTCTGCGGGCCAGCTGGCACACTATGGCATGCCCGATTTGGCCCCGCAGGCTATAAATGGAGTATTGCTGCCATAAAGACAGCTTTAATGACACCGTTAATGTTCGCTTCCCTCACTTTAATGGAGGTTTTAATTATGCGTTTTAGCCCCGAGGTCACAGAGGTTTCGGATATCAGAATATCTTCTATTCAGAGGTATGCAAATGTAAGTTTGAATTGTTTCAAGTCAATCTTGTAAACACGAGGAAAGTAATTCAGATCTGTGCCTTTACAGAGATGTAAATGTGAAAGTTTAACAATCAGAGCTTCTTTATTCATTTATTGCTTGAGTACCTAATAAAGTGACCTCTAATCAATGCTTAATAGCCACCTCTGTGTTCCTGGATGAAATGCTCCTGAGCCACTTCAAACTCTTTCTGCAAACTTTTTATGCAACAAGGATCGAGTCATGTGAAATTTAGTGTCATATGACAAGTCCTCCGCAGCCTTTCCTCACAGGACTACTGCACAAAGTCTCTGTAAAAGTGCAATAAACCTATTTTAAAACAGAGACAGAACTGATGATTTCATGGTTTATTAAGACATACAGGGACATCTTTCATCCTGTAACCATGACGAGAAAGTAAAGGTTTGCTTAATATAATAGAAAATAAGAATTATCGACCGGTGTATGTGTGATGCCACAACTAAAATGAAATAAATTAAAACTATATATACACACACACACACACACACACACACACACACACACGCTAAAACCAGTTACATTATAGACATAATCGTCTCTTTGGTGCATGCATTAGCATGATATCTATGACATTTCAGCTTTCTGAACAGTAAGAAATAGAAATGCTGTACTTGTTCAAACAAGTAAATACTGGAAAGCATTAAAACAGGAAAGCATCACCACCGTTTCCCATTCAATAAGTCGTTCAGTTACAGCACTGTATGTATGACAGTACACGGTCTTGAAGCTGACCCAGGATCAGGCTGAAGTGTTCAATTTGACAAACAAAAGGCGTAAACCAGAGGAGCAAAGACAGTAGTTTTTAAACAAAGCAGCCAATTAATCCATTTTCTTGCCGGCGGCCAGCTTGTCGACGTGTTGAGCGAAGGTCTCGGCCACAATCAGAGGGAAGACCAGAGAGGCATCGGCGTACACCTGAGAACCAAGAACAGAGCCGCTGATCACTTTTCTATTATGATAAAAATCATATTTTTTAAACAATGATGCTGTATTATTGTTTTTCACTAAAGTGAAACCAGACAGTTTTCCTAGTTATGCTTTTCAGTGCCTTGGATGCACTCTGAGTACAAACACTGTGCAGACGCTGCCACCTTGAGGCCAAAATGAGGAACACATCTCCTAGTTGCACCACCATTGACACCATTTTCCCCGTTCTGTTTGACTTGTTCTCGTTCCTTCGTTGTGTGCAAAGAATCTGTTGCTCTGCTTTGTTACCTCGCTGCCATTTCTGGTCAGGTATGAAAATATATCTAAACACTTTGAATGCCCCTAAAACACATTTCACTGGAAAAGAAGGAACTCTCCAAACATGGAACAATGAAAGCAATAAAAACGCAAGTCGCTCAGATCAAACAGAGAGAAATTCTTTGTTATTAAAAACTCACCGGCCACTTCAATTTGCACATCTATTCATACACTGCTGAACTACCGAGATTTACATACAAGAGAGTGATCTCAAACTGGTTTTCGGAACAGGACAATGAGTTCACTGTACTCAAATCACCAGACCACAGTCACCAGATCTCAAACCAGCGGAACGGCTTTGGGATGTGGTGAAACAGCAAAGTCTCGTCAGAAAGCCGACAAATCTGCAGAAATGTGTGATGCTATCCTGTCAATATGGATCAAAATCTGTGAGGATAGTTTCCAGCACCTTGGAGAATTAACACAGTTTTGAAGGTAAAAGGGGTCCAAACCAGCAGAACCAAGGCTTATCTAATAAAGTGTCCATGACTCTATATTAAGCATGACAAAAAAAAAAAGAATTAAAAATTAAAATACTGGTGGCTCCCAGTACCTCCCCCCAGCTTCTTAATAGCACCTATGGTGTAAATGTAAAAGTTCAAGGTGATTTTCAGAAAAGACGAGCTCTGACCTTGAGGTTCAGGTCACTGAGATCCAAACTTACTGCACTTACAGTATGAATTTGAAAATCCCGTGTTCACAAACCCCCTGATAATACCCCATCAACCTTTGACAGCTACAGGTAAAAACCCAGTAATTTAATATACTAGCTTAGCTTCTCAGACATTACTCAGTAGTCATGAAAACAGAAATGTTTGGATCAGTCTGGCCCGCAGTTATACGATCTCAACCCTGCTAACCAACCAACTCTAACCCAGTGGTTCCCAAACTTTTTTTGCTAGGCCCCCCTTTGTTTTACAAGAAAAACGTATGC
>NW_005187460.1:1075746-1079226 GCF_000239375.1 Pundamilia nyererei
TTGTCACAGCAACTTACAGGTAGAAAATCACAGTGAATCTGTGAAGTAACTGCAGGCTGTAACTGTTAAAGCAGCTACAGTGGAAATACTCAGACAGCCCACGTTCCTCAGATTTGTACTCAAGTAGAACCTCTTGGGTATAACCTAATTTATCAAACTTTTTCAGAAGTGAGAAAAGTTAAAGCTAAAGAAAAAAAAAAAAAAAAAGTTCGAGCTAAAGATAAAAGAATTTAGTTACCATAAGATTTGCATTGGATATATGATGTTTGACCAGCCCCCCTCCCAGGATGATCATCCCAGTCCTCTTGGCAAAAACCGCCTGGCTGTTCAACCTGCGAATATCTGAAAATAAAGCGCGCATTAGCAACACGAAACGACTAAAAACCTGCGTTTTAGCCAGCAACATCGGCGCCGCTACAAACCTTCTACGATGTCCAGAATCAAGCCGGGGTTCTTATACGAGTGGAAGTAGATCATGTCGCCCAGAGAGCCGTCTGTCAGAGCGGGGCTGAACACCGGGATGTTATTCTGAAACGCAACACAACAGCACATTTAGCCACCAAACAGCACAGACAGTTCAAAGTAAGCAAAGCAAGTGAGAATAGGAGGTGCATAACCACCTTGTATGCCCAGTAGTAGACAGACTCTGTATTATTTATCTCCTTTCCAAGTCGGTGGATCATTTTGGAGGGAGTCCAGCGGGTGCCCTGGAATCGCAGAAACTTCTTATTATTCCTAATTCTTTATAAAGTTGTATATTACATATTAAACCTAAAAGTGCATAAGACTAACAACTATTGTTGCAGTAGGCTTTGGGGTGCAGGGAGAGACTCACCTCTGTGTTCTGCTCCAGCAACATCTGGTCCAGGATGGGCATCAGCCAGTCTTCAAATTTACAGTAGTTATCGTTGGGCACCACCAGATTACCAATTCTACAGCCAGTGAAGACAGAGGGAGACGGACAAGGACAAAATCCAATACATCAGCAGGTTTTTCTATGTGAACCAAGGTCACAGATCAGCACCTGCCTGTCAAATCCTTGCACCAACACAACATGTGCCATTTGTGATGAAAGCATAAAGAATAAGAAACTTGTCCACGACTATGAGGTCAAACACTGTGTCCTTGGGTAAGAAACTGTACCCCGAGTTGCCTTCAGTACATCCATCGGGGTGATCAGAGTGTGAGTGTGTGATTGGTAGATATTAGTGCTTCGGCATCGATAAAAGGACTGTATGAATGTGTGTGTGTGTGTGTGTGTGTGTGTGAGTGAGAGACTGGGTGAATGAGGCTTGTGGAAAGGTGGGATTATATCATGCGTTATATAAGCACCAGTCCAATCCATTTAGTTTACTGGCACTGCTTCCTCTCTGTGCAGTGGCATTGATTCTAAGGCGAATAAGCGTGTTTTCTTTAAAGTGGACCTATTATTGCTTTGCCTTATATACTGTTCATCTACACCGTTTAAAAAAAAGTTTCAAAAGGGGAAGTCAAACAGAAGAAAGCCAGGGGGATGAGCTAAAACAGAAGCTGAAGGGTGGCCACGACAAACAGTTTTATATTTTACTATTAATATTTTTATTTTACATGTTAGCTTACAGATAAACCACAGCAGCGCTAACAAACCTGTTGATGCCTCTCAGGCGGAGCTCCTTGCCAGGGAGGCTGAAGTCTCCCAGGTAGGTGTGAGCCAGGCACTTGATCAAATCCTCCTCCACGCCTCCTGCTGTGGTTACAATAACATCCACCTGAGGCAGAGGAACAGATTCTGAGAAACCGGGTGACTGATTTAGAGCTTATGTGGATCATTACATAAGACGTGTCATTTTGTACCATTTTGTGCTGCGCCAAATAGCGGATGCTTTCTCTGACTCCGGAGCTGATGAGGTTGGAGGTGTACCCCAGGAAGATGGTGCAGCCTGACTTTGGGGTTTCCGACTCATTTCCTTCCCCTTCCTCCACTGGTTCAAGACGCTTCTCGATCTGTGGTGGTCAAAATCATTGCTGAGCAACAGATAAACAGATATTGCAAACATACAACGTGGATCACTGTGGCAACAACCACACCTTACAAGTGAGGCCAAACACAACAGCGTCGAGCAGCTGGCTCCAAAACCACCGCTGGCTCAATGTCAACTTCATCAAAGTCAACAAATTTGTAATTTTACACTCCATCTCCAAGTTTTGAGGTAAACAGAACGCAGGAGAAAAGTCAGGTTGGATTGTGGGTGTGACACATGTGCCCAGTCTGGAGTGACTGATAAGTTTTTTTGAATGAGGAGGGCGAGTAAAAGTCTCTCAGTATCAGTGGAGCAAGACTCCAGGAAGTTAAAAGCTTTTAGGGTTCTTCGTTTTGTTTTTTTAAAATAGTGACATATTCATATCAATATGATCCCTATGATTCCCATCAATAGGACTCCTCTTGTACTGCAGTGGAAGAAGAAATGCCAAAAGATGCACATAGCATAACCTGGGCAAGCAAAACCAAAACTACTATAAGACAGGAGAACGTGTGGGTCCAGACACCTTGTAGTCGTTTACTGAAAGTTAATAACCCCCCCAAAGGCATTCCTCTCACCATGGTGTTGATCTCCTGGATAGCCAGGGCTAAGCTGCTGGCCTGGAAGCCCGTGGTGAGGTAGGACTTCAGCACCGCATGGAGATCGACTCCCTGGTTGAAGTCGTAACCTCTGATTTTCGGCATGTCCTCGGGGAGATCGCAGCTAGGCTTCAGGACAGCCTCCATGGCAACTGAGGGGGCCTGGTCTGCCATCTTTTCTGCAAAAGACAATCACCAAATAGAGGCTCCTTGAGATTTCCACAGAGATGGGCCTTCTTGGAGGTTTTCAGCATATTTTAGGTAAAAAAATAAATAAATATAACACACACTTGCAGATCCAGCTTATTCAGGATGAGATTCATTTGAATGTGCAAATGTTGGGAAGAACATTTTCCTGAAACATTTGGTTACTGGAGTGTTTGCATGTAAAGAAACTAAAGTTAGTGGATTCCTAGTAAAAATTTGAGTAACTGAATTCCTGGAAAGGCTAGCAGCATGTTTCTAAGGTGGATGTCCATCCTGCAGATTCCTTTAAAGTGCACCTCCTGAAGTTTTCCTGATTTTCTATTCATCATTCATTACAGTGCTAAAAACCTCATAGTAAGGTCAACATATGTAAAAGTAATCCGTGTGAACCAGAAGTGGAGACTATAGACTGCTTTGTTTCTGCTATTTCTTTTTGGGCCTCTGAATGATGCCAGTGAGGGAGGATGTCTTAATCAGAATACTTTATTAATCCCGAAGGAAATTAGGGTTACAGCAGGCAGCACGCTAGTGGCGCATGCGCACTTACAAAGGAACCTTCTGACCAACTTTACGCAAACATCACATTGGGGAGACATGTCAGAAAGGTAGGCTGATAGGAAAAAAAACAATGAAAAATACATAACATGAGGTAAGAGGAGGAGAAAAAAAAAAAA
>NW_005187460.1:1079831-1087691 GCF_000239375.1 Pundamilia nyererei
TTTTTGCTCAAAGAGCAGGTTCTGAGAACTCACCACCGCAGTGCACTTCCCAAGATTAATTAATTTGGTCAGCTCTGGCTCTGTGAACAACAGCTCCTCCCATCTGCTATTGAAACCTTCTGTTTCAGCCAATCAGAGGGCAGCCAATCAGAAGAAAGCAGGTTTTTAGGGAAGCATTGCAGGCCAGGTACAAGATAAAAAATTATTATTTTAACTGTTATTTACATAAAGATACTCTAGTAAAGCCCATAAGTAAAAACATGGAGCTGGAAATGAGCAGATAGCGGGTCTGTTGTATATTCTCGTCTCTGGTGGCTCAAAATCTCTTAAATTTCATACCGTAGTTGAAGTGGAGGAAAATGACTTTAATACGTTTTTGAGGCGTGCAACAAAAAAAACAACTATGTATATTTATTACCACAGCACTGTACTGCAGTTACATTGCTATAGATCTGCTGCACAGAGACATACGGCACAGTTTACTCAACTATGCTGTAACTTTACTTGTTAAGACTTCACATAAACATATTGCAAGCTTATAAAATCAACTATCTGATTTTATGAGTACCAACACTGTCGTGAGAGGTGACTGGGCATTGATTTGTCAGGATATTCTAATACTTTGTTTGAGGATTACATATCTGGTGACTTTTCGTTACAACACATGCTAATGTGAGAGTAAGCAGATGAATATTTTAAATGTAAATGCGACTTCTGGCCATCACATGGGTTTTGATCAGCTTTAAACAAAAAATAACATCGATTTCACAGCCACAAAATATCTAAACTTTAAAAACCCTATGGTTTAGATGTATAATTCCACTTATTTTTGGAATAAATGTCTTTGTATAGGGACTAGCCTTTATTAAAAGAGCATGTGGCGTTTAGCAGGTGCTACAACATCAATGAAAACATACAAAATCCATGTGATAGACGTTAGCTAGAAGCTAACTCTGAGTCAAACTAGCTTGAATCGCGACTTAACATCTAAAAGAGAAATGAAGACATACCTGTTCTTGAAGAGGCGTCAGGTGATGAAGAAGGCTGAGCAATAAACGGCTGTCACTACGCGCAAAAAAACAAATATTGAAGATTTGTATTCCCCTAAACGTCGCATGGATCGCCTGTGAGAAACGAGCTACTTCTACGGAAAGTGAAAAGGGACAAATGTGATCCAGGTTGCCCTTTTCTTCTTCTTCTTCTTCAGTCAAGTTTAACGGCAGCTTGCATCCAAAACTGTTGCATTACTGCCAGGTTGCCCTTTTTTTTTTTAGCTACTCTACCTTTGTGGTGTTCACGGTGTTTTTCTTTCACATCTTCCGCAGATAGACAAATAGTAAAATTTTAGATTTTTTTCCACCCCTTCTTAGATCTCTACAGAATTCCGTGAACTTTCCCATTGTTTTGAGTGTCGGTCAGTCCAGTGAGAGCTAATCGCAAATCCTTTTTATGCTACACCCACCAGTTGCAGTCAATCATGATCACTAATGAGAAATTAACAGGCCTTGACTATTTCAAGTCATAAGACATTATAGAACCCTCAGCGCTACTTATTAAAGATTTAAATGAGTGTATGTACATATTGGGCCTGTATGTATACTGTTGACACTGTGTGGATTAGAGAAAATCCTAAATATAATATAACATAAAATCTTCTGTCAAAGTACAGACGCATAATCTTGTTTTAAGGGCAGACCACATCTCTGAAGCACAGCCTCCAGCAGTGCCTGTGAAGAGATGTGATGTTTGTGACATTTCCACCACTGTGTTGTCTGACCTTTTCTATCACAGTCTTTGAACTGGCCCCAACAGGGAATTAAAAAACAACAAACAGAGGAGGATACAGGTCAAAAGGGAAAGCCAGGAGCATCTCTGAGCAGATGCTCCTGTATAACCTGAGCTGTTTAGATCAGGTAAGTGACTGGTGTAACTCATTTTTCTGCTGCTAACTTTGGTGTCATAGGAGTACGTTTTTGTTGTTTTTCTGTGTTTTTGCTCTCAAGACAATGTCAGGAAAGATGTGCAGCAGCAGCAGCAGTGTTATTCAGGCACAAAAACTGGTGGATCAACTTCGGGTAGAGGCAAGCATGGAGAGATTCAAGGTGGGTAAGAATCTAAATCATCTGTTAATTTGCTTTATAGAGGTGGGCAGATTGATATAAAAATTAATTGTATCGATACCAATGCTGGTATCGGTATTGGATTGAGACTAAGCATGATATGGTCGATATTTGTTTCCATCCTCTACGTTCAGTATGTAGATCACTAAATTGTATTAAATTAATGCTTTTGTGTGTGTGGGGGGGGGGGTAAAAAAAACCCTATAATTTAAACATGCGCTATGAATGATGTCTTAATCTTTTTGTGTTTATTGTCACATCAGTTTTATTTAAAGCCTGCGGCACATTTAGACAACAGAAGCAGATCCAGAGTGCTTTAGACACATACACATTTACATCCCAGGTCTCCCAAAAACAGTTACAAAATACATAGAAATCTGAAATGGTCATTTCAGTGGTCATTAAGATGTGTTCAGAATTTGAAAATGTATGATTCATCTGGTTGAATTTATGACACACTGGCCTCCCGACATAAGCTGCCGACATAAGTTAAAGGTATCAGTATCTGTATTTAGCTGGTATTGGATCAATATTAATTTTTAGTATCACACAGGACTATCATTTTATACTTTAATTGCTAAATTGCCAAAGTACTGAATATATATATATGTATTTTTTATAAAAACTTCCCATGCTCACTGTCCAACAGTTTTTCATACTTGTGTCTAAAATCCAGTCAACTCTCTGCCCCTGCAGATCTCTCTGACAGCAGCAGATTTAGTCCAGTACTGTCAGGAGCACAGGCGCAGTGACCCCCTGCTTACTGGCATAGCTGCTTCATCCAATCCCTTCAAAGATAAGAAGACCTGTTTGATTCTTTGACAGCTCCCAGACGGCGCTGTGAGGAAAACCTCTGTCCGAGAACGCAACCACGAACATGTACTGTGTAAAAGATACTACATGTTCTCATCTGGAAAATCACGAAACAATCCACACACTTGATTTTTAGAACTTTTAATGCTGTCTTCTGTGGAAACAGTCTCTCAGCATGTTTGTAAATGGATTTTTGGTCAATAGTAAAAACACACACAGCATATGGACACAAATAATAACACTTTCCTGACTGTATTCAATTAAATAGCTATAGAAATACAATCAGTTTGTCACAGAGCAATAATTAGTTTACTGTACATGAAATGTTTAAGTAATTTTTCTTGTATAATGCCAGTTTACATATGAGATTCAATAAAGGTATTATAATTACAAACATTTACATGTCTGTGGTTTCAGTGCTGTTTGAACACTTAAAGTGTCCTTAAGAGTGATTCAGTGAGTTTTGGCACAAAATGAACATTTTTGGGGTAAACAATGAAAATAAACATTTGCTTTTCCTTCCATAGAAAAATCTTTTCAGTGGATCAAACAAGATAGAAATAAAAAAAATAAAAATATAATGTGAGGGTTTGTGACAAGACTAAAATACCTGAAATATCCTCCACCACATATTTACAACTAAATTAAACAACTGAAAGCAGTCATTTCAAAATAGTTCACTTAAAAATTAAAAATAACCTGATTGGTCATCATCTGTCGTCATTTCTTCCCTTCTGTGTTTGTCTGTTTACTCAGCACTTACATGACTGTTGATGTAGCCAGCCTTCCAGGCAACGGCAGCTTCTTTATTTACCTTTGTTGATTTGTATAGAGACACAGAACAACACAACAAAGACCAGGGTTCCTGTTTTCATTGTTACCATGTATTTTCTTCCACTTCATTTTCGAGGCCTCCACACTTGCACCCTGACGTCACCGGACGCTATAGCAAGGACTCCGGCCTCCACGCTCAGCTGAAAGTTTTCACACAGTGCAGTGAGAGAAACGAGAGGGAGAGAGAAGACACATGAACGATGAAAAGAAGCCCACATTAATAAAGTTAAAATATCATCACTGATGCCCAGAAAGAGAGAACTGTCAGTACTTTTGCGATCACTAACATTGAATTCCTCCAAAACAGTTCAAAATGTGTCATCCTTGATCAGAGTATGACCTCCCTAAAGGAAACTATAGCAACCCCTTCAGCTACTGCAAAACTGACAGATCCTAACCAAAACCAGAAAGAGAGCAAATATAAAACCAGTTTTAAAGTCTCTGCATTGGCTTCCTGACAAGTTTTATACGGTGCGTGTTTGCTGGGTTGATTTTTTTTTTTTTGCACATGTTGTTGTTCTGTAAACCATTCTGAGCTACGAAGTTGTATAAAAAAGTTGCTATATAAACAAAGTGTTGACTGACTGCACAGCACTCACCCCATGGACTCCAGTTTGATAGTGCAGGGTGCTTAACGTCCTCGGAGGCGCGCATGGTATATGAACCTGTAGCGCAGGCGGAAAAATTACAATTCAAGACTTTCAAGACATTCAGTAGCAAAGTTCCAGCAGCTTAAGGTAACGAAGAATTCTCTCACCTTGACGGTGCAATCAGATGAACAGGTGTAGAGGCTACCGGGGGATCTGTGGATGCCGGTGATCAGAGCTGTGTGCCCCACATCAAACTGAGAGACAGGCTTTAAGGTCCCCGCCTGCATGGAAAAGGAGTGGAGCATGCCGCCGTTGTCTCCTGCCCATACTTCACAGCCACTGTAGCTCATGGACAGCAGGTAGGAGCTCAGCTGTAAAGTGGTGGGGTGAGTGGAGTTAGTGGCTTGGTGTAAAGATGGATATGAGTATGTTTACAAAAACACAAGCTCTTCAAGAAATCTACCCGAAGTCTCTTCAAGCCTTTGCCCGCTCTGCGGTCATAGACAGCCACAGTGCAGTCTTTGCTCCCTGAGATGATGTATTTGTCATCTGCACAGAGGCACATTACGGCGTTACTGTGCATACGGATGCTTTTCACCAGTGGTGCAGCAGCTGTGGACAAAAACAGACAGAACCCACCTCAGCAAGTCATTTGTCTAGATAACTGCTTTGCATTTACTAAACTCTTGACTCTCATGTGCACTTTCTACACAGCAAAACAAGCTTCATATAAATCCCTCTCACCTCTGGTGTCATACATGCTGACCCGCTTGTCAAATGTACCAGCCAGCAACATGTCGGGCTGACAGGACAAGCAGAGAACAGCAGCCCCGGTCCTGATGAGGGCCCTATCTGCACCTCCTGCCTGCAGGTCCCACAGCCTCACAGTGCTGTCAAAGCCCCCTGAGGCCAGCAGAGGTCCTTGAGATGCCAGGCACCAGACCCAGCCTCGATGGCTGCTAAAATCACCCTGCCGTCCCATCGTTTGCAGCAGTGATCCCAGCTCCAGATCCCAGAGCTTTACGTTCCAGTCTCTGGAAGCTGTGGCACAGACCTTCCCCTCTCCCCCAAGAAGGAGGACCGAGTTTACATGGGCAATGTGGCCTGTAGGCAGGGTAATGCATTCCAGCGCTGGTGGTGGGCTTGGACTTCTTGCCTCTACATGTTGCCCATTACCCAGATTCCTGTGGTCTGGCAAGTCTTCTTGGTGATTAAGAACTGCGTCTCGGCCCTCGTTGGCAATAAAAACCCTTCTGTGGTCCATTTCTTCTTCCATTAGTGCTGCAGCATCACCCTCTAGTCTGTCTTCAAGCTCTTCTCTCAATCTCGCTACTTGGTCCCCACCTAAGACGTGCTGCATTTCACCCTCTTCACCTTCCACTGCCACCTCCATTGCCTCATCCGCACCATAAGCAACCTCCTGCACTGCCACTCCGACCTGACCCTCTCCACCATCATCCTGGCCTCCCACACCAGGCTCCCCATCCTGAGGCATCGCTTGCTCCCTTCTCTCCTCATCCTCCTGGTTTTGTCTGGCTACATGCTCAACTTCACCTGACCAGCAGGTTATGAGCTGTTCCATCTGCAGGCAGGCACCAGGCCAGTCAAAGTCCTCCCTTGGCCCCACTGGAAAAGCAGCTCTCAATCCCACCAACCTCTGTGCTCGGAGCTGCCAGGAGGTTCTGTCCTGCCCCACGTTACTCAGCGCATGGCAGACCTGAAACATGAAGGGGAAGGCATTGAAGGACATTTAAACATCTGCATGAGACAAATGTGGCCATGTGCCAAACATCTGTATTTTCCTGATTCATCTTTAACCCTTTCCCCCCCCTTTTGGACGCCTGCTATGGGTAATTTTTGTTTCTCTTTGTTGACCTGAGCAGTTTCTGTCATATTTCAGGGCTGCTTCCAGAAGTTTGCGAGGGTGATCTCTGCCCATGCAGCTTACTAGGGATACCCTTCGAAAAACACAGTGCCCATTCTAATGGTTGTCAAACCAGGTCTTTATTGACATATACAGAGGTGTTAAAACTCATCTTTAAAGATACCGGGGAGCCCATCAAATGTTGTCTTTACAAAAATAATCAACCGTAAAAAAGGCTTTCAAACTAACCTTTGGCAGCACGTTGACTACAAAGTGAACAGGAAGATATGAGACAATGTGGGTTAATATCTCCCATGGTAAGGACAACAAGCCACTGGACTCAGCTGAAGGTGAGGGGCTGATATCTGCTGAGGATGAGTGGCTGGTGGTCAGCAGACTGAGAAGATTAGATAAACACAGATTAATTATTTTCTTCATGACACTGTGCCACATGAAAACCCAGCTGATTGTGTGAGGCTCACCCATGCAGGTCAGGCCTGGTGGCTTCAGTGCTCCTCACCTGGTCAGGAAATGGCTGCTCACCGCGTACACCTGCCTCGCCTTCCTGCAGCTTATCGCTGACCTCAGACATCACCTTTCTCCTCCAGAAGGCTAACTCATGGACCTTAGACTAACTTTATTTTGTGTTTTAATAAAGGTGGAGCTCTTTAAGCTAAGCTTAGCCTCAACTACACTGATGATGTTCGTATTCAGGGAAACTCTGCCCGAGGAAAGCTTTAGATAGCCGTCACAAATGAACGCTTTCCTTTCCTTGATAGCTGCTAACTGCAATAGAAATACGGCTTTAAAACGCCCAGATAGCGGTTATCTTCCAAGTGTTGGCTGCTACTCCCTAAAAACAAAACCTGAAAGCGTTTACCGCTTCTTAAAACTTACCGCCTGAGTCAGCGTTACTAAAGCGGAATATAAATCGAATTAAAGGCTAATGTAAGGCAGAAGCACCAATTGTTGTTTCTGTCCTATCATCAAACACACACACACACAAACATTCAAACGGCAGTTCCGATGTCGTCATCAAACTGTGCAGCAGAATTACAATTCTATTGGTTGCGATTGGATCAGCCGGTATGAGGGAGGGGGACACCCTCATCGGTGATTGGTGGATACGTTGTCAACGCGACCATCACGGGGAAGACTTTCCTAAAAGCTTTTGCCCGCTATATGTTATCAGTTTTTGTATTTCGCGTGATGGAGGCTTTCTAGAAAAGTTAATACATTTATTTCTGAAATAAATGTATTGAAATAAAATAATATACACATACTTACATATACATATATATATACACACATATATATATATATATACATACATACATATATATATATATATACATACATATATATATATACATACATATATATATATACATACATACACACACATATATATACATACATACATACACACACATATATATACATACATACATACACACACATATATACATACATACACACACACACATATATACATACATACACACATATATACATATACATAAGATTATGGCTCTTAAAGTACCACTCTTATGACCGACATTAAAGTAGTATGCGCCTATTTAACACCATATACAGTTTACACATGACAATTTTATTTCTTATATGAATGAATTTATTT
>NW_005187460.1:1088744-1106440 GCF_000239375.1 Pundamilia nyererei
AAAAAAAACCAACCTGTGGACAACTTGTATTTATGTATCAACAACATGGTGAGATGTGGCAAAGCTTTTTATTTTCTTTTAACTAATTCTTTGTGGCACAGGAGCTGCAAGCATGCTGGTGCAGCCTGTGACCAGCAGGGGGCCACCTCATCTCTCAATGGCTGCCTTCCAGTTAAAGCTGCACAGGATGCCCTCAGTTATTCACACTGTGGAGTGCTGCGGCTTAAAGTGGCCACATTAATTAGCAATAAACAAAACTACCAGAATTAAAGGGTTTATTCTAAAATACATAATCTACAGACAGAAGATGATGTGAATCCAACTTTGATCAGGCAGGAGCATGTGTTAGAGATGTCCATCAGGCCTCAGACTGATTGGCGACCTCCGGTGGCTAAATGTGAAAAACCTTCAAACCAGAAACTAAAAACATTTGCTGTCAAAGTAAAAACCGGGCCTTACTGATGCAACAATTTCTTTTCTGTTTTTTCCCTTCTGTCCTTTTTTACTTTTACTTTAAAGGGAACAGTTTCAGTTTCTGGTTAGTGGTGAACTTGGCAGTTTCACCAGCAGTGAGCAGTCTTCAATAGAAACTATAGACACAGAAGCCACCTGGAAGTATTCAAAGCAATTTCGAGGTTATCACTAGAACGCTGTATAAATCCCCTTTGTGACGAATTTCCACCTGGCAAACGCCAGAAAACACTCGTGAAATAGACATTTTTCCTCTAGCGACCGGAAGTTGCCAGGGAGACCCCTGACCGGTCTCTTGCCCTGCGTGGGTAGGATCTTAATCATCATCTCTGAAGCTTTTGTGCACCCTGTCCAGCTATTAACCACCAGGCAAGTGGCCTAACTTTACTCCCAAACATAACTTTTTGAGTAGAGCTGGTGTGAAATTATGTCTAAAAAGTACTTCTGGAAACACCAGGCAAACAGCCATATACAGCTCCATTACAACCGTCCACACCATGGACAGTGATGAGAAGATAAAGCAGAGTAAGATAACCAAGATGAGGGAACGTACTATCAGGACTCAGTCTGTTTATCCCAGGCATATCCTACACAGTATCAACGGGTGAATATATGGCAACGACAATCACTAGTTTGATCATAAGCTGGAGAAGTACCTTATCAGTCCAGCAGCGCGTTGCATTGCCATTGACAAGCACTTATAAAGGTGGGTCCCTAAAAAGGGACCAGCTACTAGAAGAACAAGAAAAACGAAAGGAGCAAGACCTGTCAAAAAGCATGCAACATTCATGACAAGGTGAAGCCTCGATGGCTCCAACAGCCATCACTTAACAGGAAGCTGTAATGAAAACTACAGGGGGCGAGGGGGGGGGCGACATCCTCAGACACAGGTATGGATTGACGACTGCAAAAGAAAAACACTACAATTAAGATGTCTCCCTCCACTTACATCCTAATCAGTCCATTTTATAAGGAGCTACATTATAAAACTATGTTAAGAGGCCTCAAGTCTTACCAAGTCATCGTATCATTGCTTAACATTATCATTATGCTTACCTCGGCAAGCCGTTAACAGTCCTAAAAATCACTTATCAAGACAAAACGCTAGGTTTCAAGTTCAGTATATTACTGTATGCCTTACATTAGAAATTCTAAATTTATTACAAAAGAGAGAGAGAGAGAAAAAAAGTGCATTTATACCAGTAAGAACCAATTCATTCTTGGTGATGTCTTATAGCTCTGTTTTGCAAATACTCTATTTAAAAAGAAAAAAAAGAAAAAAGAAAGCAGCAAATATGATTCTCAGCTTGCCTACAGTATTTAAACTCCTGTTGCAGTGTTGGTTTCTTCCCCAAACAAAAATGCGCACGGGTTGATTAAACCTGCCTATAATCTGCTCTTCGCACATGTGCGCGCTGCCTCCGTTTTAACTACATGGACACTGATTAGACAATATGCATGAAAAGGGAGGACAAAAGAACCACACACGTGACGGCTTTACGTTATGGCAAGCCTCCCCGTTCGGACGACGACTAGCGCGATAAATGGAGAAGGAAAAAAACAAAACGATACAAAAACAAAACCCATTTACTCTAACGTGCATCACTTAAGAGGTGATCGTATGCCATGCAATATTTTGGTACTGCGGTGGTAAAACCTTAAGAGGACAGATGTACTGCATCTCTTTGCCTCCGACAAGGGAAGGAAAATAGCTACAAGCCTGAAGATTTTCAGCAACCAAGGGAAGAGGAAGTAAACGTGAAACGGAGGGAGAGAGGAAAAGAAGAAAAAGACCCATGTGTATGCACACGAAATGCTTTGATGATTTTTGCAGTGAAAGGTGCAAAACAAACTGTGTGCACATTGTTACATAGTAAAAGCGCCTGTTTTTATTATTTAGCCTCTGGCACGAGCCTGTTTAAACACCTGTGTGGGGTATTTGGGACTGTGGCACCCTATGCTGTTTCAGATAATTCCTTTTTGTTTTGTTTTTAAAAGTGTACCTATCTGCCACCCCCCCTCCCCTCCCAGCCGTCATCTATGTCAGACTAATTTAAAAATAAAAAATAAAAAAGAGGAAAAAAAAAAAATATCGAGGAGGGGGGGAGGTCGAACTTGGCCTCCGTTTTGCCCTCACCTACCTAGAATCCCTGCGGTGCTGTTGGCGAAAAGTCACTTTTGAGCATTTTGGATTTAGTGAGGCGTTTTATCCGAGAGGTATGTGTATATCCCCAGTTTACCCTCCCCACACCCACCACCCTCCTCCCACCCTCCCTCAGAGAGACAAACAGGGCAACGGGGGAGGGGAAATGGAGGCTATCCGCAGAGTGGAGGGTCAAGGCCAGTCACGTCCCTCCAGCTCTAGTTTCTCCCCACGTTCTGGGCAGTGCAATGAGTTCCCCTGTTACCCTCCCCTTCATTAACCTGGGGGACAAGCAAACACAAGAACAGAGGAGACACTTTTAAACCACATCGTGTGAACAGATGCATGCAGAGCTGATAATGAAGCGGTTAAAGTGCGATTCTGGATCAGAAAAAATGATTTGGGAACAAAATGTATCATTGTTTATCAATGAGCTGGGTGTTTCATCACTTCCAGAGGAGGGCTGAGGGGTATTTCATTTGGGTGACATCATTTGGTGAACATACCTAACAGGTCAGTGTCCTGCGTGGACCAAAGGGGTGGCCGGGTTAGACGCCGTAGCAGGCTGACAGGCGCTCCTTCAACAGAGGAGGGAACTGCTCAGAGAACTGCTGCCAGTTCTCCTCTCCGACCTGG
This sequence comes from Pundamilia nyererei, assembly GCF_000239375.1. NCBI lineage: Eukaryota > Metazoa > Chordata > Actinopteri > Cichliformes > Cichlidae > Pundamilia > Pundamilia nyererei. The sequence goes on from NW_005187460.1 coordinate 1,091,995, forward strand.
TCCTTGAAGCCATGCAGGATCTTGGAAAAACAAATGAGACTTGATAAATTCTGCAGCAGGCGTTCAAATCTGAAGGTCAGACTTTGTGGGCCAAGTCTTTCGCAGGCTGATAGCAGACTGTCTTATGGCAACCTTAATGGTAGATTTTCTCACTGGGTTGCTGTGCTTGACAATCTCAGTTTGCAGCAACTGAAGCGAGATAACTTGATAAATCATAACGTGTTGTTGACATATTCAAACAGACTGGAAAATGTTAAAAGTCACCATAATATATGGAGGGGTGTCTGTTCACTGCAACATCAGTTTATGGTCTCAGTTGCTGGCTTCATGTGTTATTCAATACACAACACACTTGTTCTGACTGTAAAGACACTAAAGAGATAGCTGTTCAGTTTTTTAAGCTAAAATAGCTTTGACATTTATATCACAAATAAACCAGCTAGTTAGCACTAGCTCTTTAGCTCCTCCTTACCGTCCAAATAAAGTCACGGACAGCATAACAACCACACGACGACAATCAAAATTAAAGGCAAAGTTTCATAATGGCAACCCACAAATTAATGTGTAACCTTAAAGTGGCATCATCCATTTTCAATATACAGTTTTTGTACATCTAGCTATGACCTTGCAACTGCAGCTGCATCTTGGGCCGAGCACCTAAAACTAATTTAAAGACCCCTCCACGATCTGGATTGCTCAAAGTAGAGGCCTAATGTTTTAAGCTTTAGCAAGAGGGGTTTCTAAGGCTACCATGGGTATTAAATGCACCCAGAATTGATTAGTATTGATTATTATTATATTATAGTACTCATTATTGACTGATCAGCTTGACTTAGTGATGTACCACACTTCTCAGACTTCAAAGCCATCTGCACCATGCCGTCAGATTTCCGATGTCTGATTAATGATCATCATAGGTCGGTGACCCAAAACTACACAAGAGGGAACGTTTTAATCACAAACGCTGGTCCATCCTGCAGACTGTCACAGAAATATGATTTTTGATGAAGTATTTACCTTATAAAACATGTCCCTCAGGTCGTCCTTCGGGTTCACCCATGAGGCCACAGCATCACAGAAGAAAATAAAGTCCTGAACACAGAAGACTTGTTAACTCAGCACTTGCCAAAGTAGACCTCCCCTACTTCTCTAACCCCTTTAAAGCAATATCACCTTACCTGCACCACTCCTGCAGGGTTCACGCCGATCATCACACAGATTCCCCGGAAAGCAGAGTCCTTCTCCTCATTATCTCTTATATTCCTCAACGACGTGCACCTGTGAACAGGAGCAATGTGGCGACAGAAGAATGAGTTCAACTTGGGTTTTTTTTGTTTGTTTTACAGCAGCTCCACTTTGAGCAATTTTTCAACTATTTTCAACTATTTTTAGTTTTTCATCTTTTTAAACTAACAAGTTAAAGAGTTTTTACTCATGCTGTGAAAGTAGAACGTGAAAAAAAAAAATCAATCATATATGGTAATATCCATACTGGGACTCACCATGGCCTAATGAAATGCTGCAGCTGTGGCGCCACTTCCTGAGGACACACGAAACCCAGCCTGCCGATCGTAATGGCTGCATAGAGAGACATAAAAGAAGCCGCTAAGTCTTCAATATCAGAATCAAATTTAAGAGACACACTTATCCACTTATCATCATTCTGTAGCTGATTGTTTACCTGTGTTTTCCAACAGAGTCTTGGGAGTGTTGGGTCTATTGATGATCTCCACCAGGTGTGGCAGCACCATACCCCCATACGGCTGCATTTCTGCACCTGGAGAGACACAAAGAAGAGAAGGAGGCAGTGAGCATCCTGCAGTGTGGATACAACATGGTAACGTCTCTAAGTGTGTTAAAGCCAGGAATTCATTGCCAATCAGGCACAAGACAGAATCGGACCTGCTTCAATCGAATAAAAAGGAACACGTGAAAAACCTAAAGCTGAAATATCAAAAATACCCAACACTGATTTAACTTTCTTCAGGGCTTCATTGGTCATAAGTTACTGAGAAGAGCTTTCAGGTCCTTAAAAAAAAAAAAAAGAAAGAAAGAAAAGGGAGTGTCTGAACACTTATCAGCAATAAAACCATTTGCAGTTACCAAGCCCTTAAAACCTAAACAAGCCTTGGTGTCGTCTCTTATTAAATTCAATAGAAAAACTAGTTTCTTACTAAACTATTAAATAAGATTTGTGAATAGTAAAAATCCATTTTGAGAATCAGGTTCTGAACACGTCTTTGATTCAAGTTTGTCTCAGCCAAAATATGTCGCCCACACTGAGGCAGAGTTTACAATTCCTGAACGTACGAGCTCAGACTGCACAGGCCTGCATGCAACATGTACTGTGAATGATCTGGATCAGAAAACATTATGGGAACAAAATGTATCACTTTGTGTCAATGAGCTGGGTGTTTCATCATATCCAGATACTGGGGGGTGGGGGACGACAGGAAAACCATCCACAGTAAGATCTGTTACTTACCCATTTGCATGGAGATCTCCCCTATGGCCCAGGTGGCGTTGTTACACACGGAGATAAACTCTGGGTTCAGGTTGAGCCCAAGGATGGGCATGAACTCAGCTGGAGAAGAGAAATGGACACTAGTTACAACAATGATTCACAAACACACAGCTGGATATTCATTTCAGCCTCCTATTTTTTACAGCTCATCATTAAAGACATGAGCTCATGAGTGGCTACAACAATCACTAAATCTGGGTGTTCCCTGGTAATAAAATGAGAGGGCAGCTAGTAAATCAGTCAAAATGTGACAAAGTTGCTCTGATAACGCACGCTCACCAATACAGGGCTTCACGTGGAGGAAGCATGCCTTTGTTAGATCGCCCAGGAGAGCAAAGGAGCTCTGCCTCACCTCGGGCATGGTATCCTGCAGCAGAACCACATAACTTGGTGTTACACAGGGATCACAGAAAACTCAGGGGGAGAAAAAACCCAAAAAAACCAAAACAGAAAAACTAGTTTTTGCATGTAGAAAAATAAAGAGAACTTCCATCACACCTGCATGCACTGGAAAAGCAGGGTCATGATGTTAGAGCGAGCCACAAGCTGTTCCACGTGTCCTCCCAGACCTTCAGCCAGGCCGCTCAGCAGATCCAAGGCCACAATCATGAAATCCTTGTCAGGAGCTTCATACTGGTCTGGATGCTGGTTGTACATCTATGTAGACAGAAAGAAAAATGTGAATTTTTAAGCACCAGTTCAAGATTTAAACAGACTCCACCACATTTATTCTATTCATGCTTGCTCTCTCACCATAGCCTGAGCAAGTGTCTTCTGGACTAATGTGACACAGCGCTGATAGACGGGCTCGCAGTAGGGCAGAAACCCACTTTGCAGGGCGGTGGCTACTGACGACAGACACTGAAAGACATCCGGACAGCACAGTTTTGTTTGGGTTTTCTTCTCCTTCCTCTAAATGACGTAAAGCATTTTTTCTTCGACATACTTGGACATGTCAAACAGAAAACAGGATAAACCCTGTTTCTAAGCAGCGCTAAATTTACTCACCTCCAGCAGAGGGAAGAGATCCTTGTCTTCGTCCTTCAGCTCGTTCCACTTTGCAATAAGAGGGGGCATCAGCTTCTGAATGTACTCCTGAAAAAGCAACACAGTGGTAACAGCTCAGGCTTTCTGCAACAAATCAATGATTCCCTGTTATTAGTCTCCTCCCAAAGCTAAGCAACCCGATCGACTTGAGTAAATTCAAGACAAATATACAAGATCCAAATCTCAAACTCACAGGCTGATTGAGATGGTGACCCACTGAATCTGCCAGAGTTCCTATGGCATCATACAGGATGAGCAGATTCTTGTGCTGGTACTTCCCGAAAGCAAAGACCAGAGTGTCCAGAATGTAACTCAGATATGGCACCAGCTCTGTGCATGCCTCTTCCTCCAAGGTCGCAAATGCACTGAGAAAAAAAACAAGATGATGAAGGTCAATGCTGAATCTACACACACAGTCTTGTGGTCCAGGAATACCACAAGCAGGATGTGGATCAGAGTACAATATGGGAACAAAGTGTATCATTGTAAGTCAATGAGCTGGGATTTTCATCACGTCCACGTTAGAAGGGAACAACGATTGCAGCGTGGCTCACCTGCAGGCGGCTTCCTGCACCTTCTTGTTGCTGTCCAGGATGCGTTTCAGGAGCTCCGTCATGAGCGGTTTGAGATATGAGTCGGGGGGCTGGGAAACCACCCAGTGTGCATAGCGACTCAAGGTCCAGCAGGCAATGGAGCGGACCAGGGCCTTTTTGTCACACAGACACTGGATGAGGTGAGGGATGAGCTCCGGCAGGTAGGGCACCATGCCCTGCATGCAGCCTAAGCACAGAGTGAAAGCACGAGTGAGAACGACACCAGACCTTCTGCAGTCAGCAGAGCAAATCTACTGATCCTAATAATCATTCGCCAGCAGTATGTGGCATAATGCAGCTCTTCCCTGTGAAATTCTGTCTCACACCAATGTGTACTTGCGATGTGCATCAATTTAGGCGTTATATCACGAGAAGACTGCACAGCTTATTTGCTTCAGAGGAGACGATACAAATGTAGGTTTCTCTGCTTTATGCCTCTTAACCAACACTCAGACTTCAGATCTCACTGCATACATGAAACAGAAGCAACTCAGTTCTGTTTTAGTACAAATCTACTACGTCACTTGTTGTAAACAGAAACCTCAATCGCAAGCTTAACTGATGCTTGCTTAATCCATCGCGCCCACTGCGCTCCACACTACTGAGGATCAGAGCTTAACTCATACTTATTCAACCTTGCTGCAATAAAGAACGCTTGAGGAGCTCATTCCTACAAACTCTGTGAAACTAAACACTTCTTTCTGTGACAGGTTCATTCTGACTCTCTTGCCAATCTGGGCAGTCATTAATCCATCTGCAAATCACTCTTTATTCATGCAAAGTTAAAAAAATTAGGCTGAACAGTTTGTAAGATTGCATTTGCATTCCCTCTTTTGCTCATGAAACAGACCATTTACCTGCATGCAAAGCCCGACAAAACATGATTGGTTATTATAAGTCAGACATTCCAACACAGACATCACTTTATACAGATTACTTTTGACAGATGTGGTTCTGCATAAGGTTGGCGACCTAATTAGGCACCGTTGAGGGAATTCTAGGTATCAGTTGAAATGGGAAAGTACCAAATCCCAGTTCTGCATCCAAAAGATTCGAGAAGTCCCCTCTCTACGTTTCTGCCTCTTTCCCAATTGAGAAATATGAAGACTGCTTTAGCAATTTCAGAAAGAACAGTTTGACACAAATTACTTTTCCAATCAGGATTCACCACATCCGCAGATAATGCCAGTAACTTTGAATAAAGCATAGACGGCACTGTGGGGGTGATTTCTTAATCAAATCAGGTGTCCTGGTGATACCAACCCTGTGCTAATGAGGCATGACATTAGAAATCTATAATGTGTCCTTCAGAACACCAAGTGAATGTCTGCATGAACATGCAGACAGGCTTTTTGCACACTGCATATAATAAGGTTAAACCTCATTACTAGATCTCAACTAGGGACAGATAACCATCTATGCATAACTGGAAACATTTCAGGAAGGTGTAGCTCGGGTTTTTGCAGCTCTGACCACTAACCAGAAAATCTGTAGATTGCATGAAAAATGCGTGTCCTTTCATCTTACCCTCAGCTATGGCCCCCAACACCAGGATACCAGACTCCTTGATCACCCAGTCAAGGTGAAAGAGCAGGCCTTTCAGGAGAGGCAGGAGGTGGGGTAGCAACTCGTCACGGAACACGTTGGCCAGCACGTCCAGTGCTGCTGCAGAACATTTCCCTACATGAGAAAGAAAAGTTTGGTTACAACCCGACACCTAACCTGCCGTTTCTCTTATATCACCTGAAACTACAGCAGGTTTAACTTTTCTAAAAACTCACTGCATGTACTTCCTGAATGACATCCACATGTCCACTCACAGCTTAAAAGGTAATAGATCTGTGCTACATTTGGGAAGGGGCCAGTTGGCATATTAATACCTGATATACAACATAAATGGAAACCAAAGTACAACCGGTCAAGTCACTACACTCACATTCTGGCAAATAATGTGTTTCTCCACCACTTACGCAGATTCCAGTCAGACAGCGTGTCGTCATCGTCGTCGTCGTCTTCCTCGATGTCCTCCCCCTCCTCCCCCTCGCCTCCTTCATGCTGCAAAGTGACCGTGCGCGACTTGTGGAAACGGGGTTTGATGTCCTGCTCGCTGTCTGGTACCGCCTCGTCCTCCTCCACGTCACCCTGGGGGAACGGTCAAAAAGCCGATTGATGGCAAAGAAGTACAGCTGGGTATCCCAAGCATTCAAATACCTACGATAGCACTCACCTTCAGTAGTATGATGTCTATCTCAGAATACTTCATCCCATTTACCAAGATAGGGATCAGTCTATATTAAACAAGTGAGACAAAAGAGAATATCCTTGATCAAAAAAACACAGATGGAAATTCACACTAATAATAGACACATACTAACAATATTTAACAAGCTACTCACTGCACTAGGTGTCCGGAGAGCACCTCTTTACAGATGGGTTGCTCTGCTAGAGTCAGCCAAAACTCGCAGGCCTCCAGAGCCACGTTCTCGTCAGGGTCCTGGGTTCGCTGCAGCATGTACTGAAAAGCAGATGTTTGAGAATGGGAATGTGTGATCAGGTGAGTGGGAAGGGAGGAAAAAAAACAAAAACCAGCCTAAGAAGAAACTTGAGAGAAATCTGGATCAGAAACATTAGGAACTTGAGGTATCATCGTGCTTCAATGAGCTGGGTTTCTCATCACATCCAGATGGGCTCCAAGTTCCACGTATTTACACGAAAATGTGGCGTACGTGTCCTTTTACTTCCACTGTGTGCTCCACAGCTGGTTATCTGGTTGTCCTAACACTCACCTGGATGATGCTGTGCATGTGGGGGATGAGGCGGTCGATGCGGACCTCCAGTAGCATGACCAGGGCTCGGCATACATTCTTCCTGACCTCAGAGTCCTCATCTGCTGCCAGCGCAAACAGGCTCTAACAAAGGAGAAGAGGAGCAAAAAGAAATGAGTGTGAAGTAGGCACAAAACTAACACAGCAGCCTGATACCGAAGCACACACAAGCCCACCTCTATGAAAGTGTCAATGTTGTCCATCAGGGCTTGGGCTCGGCCGATGATGAACTGGTTCACGCAGGCTATGGCATGGGATCTGCAGAGCAACAACAGCAATGATCAGACATTGTAGTGATGAAGAAACTGGTTCAAATGAAAATGCCTCAGATAAGAACCTTGTATAACTTACATGTGCCTTTCATTTAAACAGAAAACACCGGAAGGCTATAGGTCTACATAACGTAAAACAATAAATCTGCTAATAAATAAAGGAGTTATGAAAAGATCTGATCAGATAAGCACATTAAAACTCGCTTACATGCTCACAATGGTTCCTACCGTAGTATAAATATTGTAATGAGGAAGAAAACTAACCATATACAGTCAGGCAAATGTTAGCATAAATCACACCCAGATTCTCTCTTTCTTGTACCTAATCTTGGGGCTGCAGTGCTTGAAGAACTGAAGGAATTTGGGTATCATTATGTTGAGGGGTCTGTTCAGAGCGTCGCTGTCCAGCAGCTCCGATGAATCCTCGCAGATCTTCTGCAGTGCGCCAAATGAGCCCTGAGACACGGACATACACAGAGAAGCTGTCAAATCAAACGCAAACGTACAGGGACACAGAGGAGAGAACGAAGACCGCATCAGACAACAAGACCGGAGCAAACAAGTTCTGAATGCACTGCAAAGACTCTGCCTATCAGCTGAGAACATCTTTTTCATGTCAAGCACATGTGCGACTATGAAATCGTCATCATAAAAGGAACGACTGGAGATATTAGCTGCTCCAACACAGATATTACAACTAATCCTGCCTGATTTTCATCTGTTTTATTATTATTACTACTACTATCACGACATCTACTGCTCCATTTCAAAGTCCATGCAGAGCTATATCTGGTTCTTCTCAGGAATCATTTGCAAACTATGACTTTCCAGTTAGCCTTGTTGTGGCTGTCTGTGTGGGATGAATTCAAACTTATGTCTACTTCAAGGATACGCGCCTCATTCAATTGTCAGATACTTAAACCAGAGCAACTATCTAAATGAGTCAAATGCCAAACAGGAAGTGCAGACCTCGCACGTGTTGTAGTCCTCTGAGTTGAGCAAGTTGCAGAGCTGAGGCAGCAGCTCGGGCCATGTTTGCAGCTCTCCTTTGGAGGCAATAGTTGTGATCAGGATGCCTACAGGAGAAAACGCAGTTCAGGTCAGTTGTTCACCACTGACAAAGACCGCAACCTTTGGCCTATGCAGAAGCTCTGGATCAGACAGTATGAATACAAACACCTTCACAGACACTCAGATGGATTTTATGCATCATTTCCAGAGAATAACATAAGGACACACAGGGATTAAACTGGTTACTCTGTGTGTAAATAGATGGTATATAAAGTTATAAAACCAACACAACCAATAAACTCACCAATGGTGGCACGGATGAGCGGCGAGGGATCGCCGATGTTGTTGAGGCATTCCTGCTTGATGAAGTCAGCAACGGCTGATGGGAAGTTCTGGTAGTGGGCTTTGACATTGTTCTTCAGTATCAGACCACTCAGAGAGCGAGTCGGCTCATCTGAGAAGAAGAGAGGGCAGTTAGAGACCAAGATGCCAAGCCATCAGCGTGAATTTGGAGTCTGATCACTACATCAAAGTGCACAACGTTTTCCACTACTCAATCCTGAGGACGTGTAATCCAACTCTTCATCTTACTTTAAAATCTGTGTGCCCTTCATTGTGGAATTCAGAGCAATCACTCTTAGTCAAAGTGAACGCAACAGTTTTTCTCAGTCTATTTCATATATAAACTCTTGCAAAGGTGGATATTCATATTCAAACTAGCTCCAAGTTTCAAATCATTAGATCAGCCAATCGAAAGGTATTCCCTGTGGGCCAAAAGACAGGCTTCAGGCTGCTCTAAGCACTCAGATCTCAGAGGTTTTTCCTACTCTTGGCACTCGCTCATGCCAGGAACAATATTATTTATACACACTCTGAACACAGAAGCACCACTCACCTATTATTATTATTATTATTCAGACCTTCTGATTGTGAGGGACAGCCAATCAGAAGAAAGTCCGCTCAAAGAGAGCAGACTTACTCTGAAGGGAAAGGGATGAATGCAGAGCTGCTGCAAAGCCAGATGTAAAATCGATAAGGATTCATTTGAACCTTGAAGAGTTCAGGGCTGCTCTGGTAGAGGCATGAACAAATTCCTAAATTTTTTACCAAATATAACAAATCTATATCCCTAAACTAAGACATGTTGTATCCAAAGCAACGGTGACAGCACGGTTCAATATACTTGTCCTGTTACATTTATTGGTATATGTTTAAGTGCTACGTTGATTAAGCAATTGATGCGTCACTGCTGTCAGTCTGTGAGAAGAGTACAAGTGGCACAATTCATTTTTTTGCCCCCTCACACTGTATAAACATGTATGCAAGGCCTCTGCTGGGAATGAGGCTCCAACACAATAAGTAACATTCAGTGCATCCAGCTATTACGTGCAACAGGAAGCACTAAATTCTCACCATAATGGATCAATGATCTGAGGGACATAAGACGCACGTGCCAGACTACTCACCTTCAGTTTTGAGTCGTGTAAGGACAAAGATGAGATAGTTGTTAAAGTCAGGGAACTGGTTGAGTTGTTCGAGTTTCTGAAGTGGCAGTTAAGGATCATTTCACTTTCAAATCACCCTTTCAGTCTGAGCCAAACAAAGCTCAGACTGAAAGGGCTTCTTATAGATTACTCATTTATGTTAATCGCACAGATGTGATGTGACATTTCTTCCATCATGTATTTTTGGTCAAAAATATACTGTAAGTGAAGAAAAGTAGACAGTATAGATGCACTTAGTCCTTAAAGATGACTGAGGTGTCATGTCACAGTTGCTACCTCGCCTTTGCTCTCGCAGCTCCTACAAAATCCTCAAACACTTTCATTGTTATACTACATTAAAAGCAATAAAGGATCAAAATTTAATTAAATACCATTAACCAGTTTTATTATGCACACTCAGAACAGACTGAAGTAGGATACTTGTTGGACAGCTCTCTGTGTGACTGTGTTAGGTGACTGGGAGTCTTTGAGCAGCTGTAGGACCTGCTGAAGTCCCTGCTCATCTGGCTGCCACTCCATCCTGACACACACACACACACATACACACACACAAATTAATCCACATTTCTCTTTAAATTCAAAGGAAAATATTAAGAAACACGTAAGCAGGTGAGGTCTCTGGATCAGACAGTATGAATACAAACACCATCAGCAACAGGTCAGATGTTTTTTAATGCATCATTTCCAGTCGACATGCACGTATATAGTTGATATAGGCAAAAAAGAAGGATGCCTGTACATAGAAGAACAAATCTTCACACAGGAGTAATGCAATGGACCTGAAACTACCACAGGATGCCAATCACGTTGTACATTTCATCAGATGGTCTTCTGCTGGGCTTTTATCCAATCAATCACTACTTAAAACAAGATACCTCTGCTTAATGACATGCAAAGTTATTGGAACCCAGTGAGGGTTTACTGTAGTTACTTAATGCATGCATGCACGAAACAGCTGAAGGAGAAAAGATCAGTTCTAAAACAAAACTGCGCAGGTGTCGGTTGGGAGCTCTCTGGCCGCCTTCATAGTGGGTTAAAGGGTGAAACGACCCGGCGGCACCGGGACTGGTCACCCCCCGTCAAACACCTAAAACCCTAATTGCAGCATGCGGCACAAAAACGAGGACATCAGACAACAAGACCAGCTAAAATCTCTGTGACCCGGCTTAACTGCTCCAAGTTAATCCTACCCCCATCCCCACCCCCACCCCACCCGGTCCTCCGGTCTGAGTTGCGGAACCGCGTTGCGCTTCGATATATATTTTTTTCGCTCGAATTTCAACGCAATGCCGTAACACGTGGGCCCGAGCCGCGCGGTTAGCCCGTTTTGGGAGGTAGAGGGTCACACTCACTCAGCTGTGGCTGGTCAGAGTGAAGAGGGGAAAAAAAGTTCTCAGGAAATGAGTTAGCAACGAAGCAACGATCGCCATGTCCGGCTCCAGGCTCATAATCATGTGGTTTACCTTTACAACATTTAGCTTTACTGGCTAGTTTTCTCCAATTATAAAATCCATTATCGATTAGCTTGTAGATTGTTTGCGCTATGGACAGCTGACCCCACTAATACCCAACCTGCCCTTCTTGCTAGGGCCTGGTCGACAGGGCAGTTCCCGGCTGGAGGCTCACAATGTGGTCGGCATGAAAACAAGAAAATTCTGCCGTTAGCTATCCAAAGAAAGGGCCGAGCTGAGCAATTATTTTGCAGAACAATAACAGCCATGCGGTCGTTTTAAACATAGCGGTTAAACATACGGATGTCAATCAGTATTGGGTAATAAGTAGGTGAACACGCTTTGTAAGTAGGCGCTAGCCGCTAAATCGTCAGGCATCGGAGTTCGACTCACTCTGCTAATGCTAATACTGCTAGCAAGGCTAATGCTATTTAACTGAAACTTGCTTTGATTTTGTAAAACGCCTTACCCGATGAGTAGGAGTGATCGAGGTATTAAGAATTCGTTGTTAAAGTGCAACCCTATTAGGAGTGTACGTACAATATTAACTTGAAAGTTGAATAATCAGTACTGGGCCGCTCTTCTCTTCTTCTTCGTAGCGGTTCCTCTTGTTCAAATGAGCACGCCGATTGAAATTGACCCTTGGCGGCTTCCGTCACACATTTGACTGACTACGCGAGATTTGTCGTAGACTGAAAGGCAACTAGTTTTACTATCCATATTTGGTTAAACATAAATAAAAAAAAATACATTATTATACAAATACAATAACAATATATAATACTATAATTAAATACTACCGCCAACAAAAAATAAGCATTTTGTTTTAAATAAACGTTGTATGCACGCAAGTTGTTTTTTTTTAACTAAAAATGGAATTAAAGACGACCTAAAAGATGGATTGTGCATTAATTAGGAGTTAAATGTAGAAATAAATGTAGTATAAATGTAGTTAACTGCACAGAAGTTCGTTTTTTTCTTTCCTTTAGGCGTCAGCACAGCAGAACATCTGCCACTATCTCACTGTGTTCCAAGCTCCCTGTCACACCAACCCTCTGCATTTCCTCCGTCACTACATTCACAGATCTTTTCTGTGGTCACCTTCTTTGCCAGATCCATCTTCAACACTATCCTTCCTCTGTAAATGTCCAAAAAATCTTAGCCTTGTGCCTCTAACTTTGTCTCCAGTGCTGTCCCTCTAATCTTGTCCATCTTCACTTATTTTGTTGTTGCTACCATCTCCAAACAATACATGATAGCAGGTTACTACCATCTTGTAAACCTTCTCTTTCGCTGCTATCCTTCTGTCATAAAGCATCCCTGACACTCCTCTCCACCCAACTCTGATCTTAAAACTCAAAACTTAAATCAATCAATCAATCTATCTATCTATCTATCTATCTATCTATCTATCTATCTATCTATCTATCTATCTATCTATCTATCTATCTATCTATCTATCTATCTATCTATCTATCACAACCAACTTAACCATGTGTTACAATTATGGCCTTTTGGGTTTTGTTATTAAGTGTAATCTCTAATCATTACACCTAAATTGTGTGTTACACCATATTCCTCCAGCATGGTGTTGCTTAAACAGTCAATATTAGTAATTTAAATCAAATGTGATGGCTGTACATGTATTTGACAGACATTTTATTTATCAAAATATAAAGTATATTGTACAACAATGTAAAAAACTAAGAAAGATGTTAATATTTCCAACACACTCAAAATCATTTAAAAATCAAATTCAAAGGATTGTCATTTACCCCACAACCCAGATTGGATTGGAATAGAGTGGATGGATGGCATTTACAGAACATATGTGTGAGTAAATAGCAACAAATTCAGACTCTTTTTCCAGTGACTTCATACAGGTCATGGATATGATAAAATTAGATTCAGTGTTACCTAAAGACGCTTTATGTGAAAAAACAAACAAACATCTGTTTAAAGCACAGTTTTATAATTGTACAGATAACTTTTATTTTTATTGAGTTTCCTGAGATACTTTATAATACCATAAAGTGTTTTAGCAGGTGGTGTCAGTATAATTTGTCACTCTGTGCACTTTGATTAGGGTTAATATGCAGATTCGAAATAAATTGTAAACTACTGCACATCCTGCAAATGTTTCGACTCTTAAAAATACTGCTGTTGGTGTTGTCATAGTCAGGCTCAATGCTGGGCAAAATGTGGGATGCAGAGCGAGTCGACTTTAACTGAAATAGAAAAAGTAGCCAAAAAATAAACAATAAACATGATATGATTAGATGGAACAAACTAATGCAAAAGCTGAAAACTGTGACAGAGAGAGACATAAAATCAGCTTCAGCAGACAAATCTTTCCAGTGACCCAAATGCTCTGCAGGCATCTCAAGAAAAGGGCTATCCAGAGGTTTCCCATCTTAAACAATCGTATATTAAACAAACAAACAAACAATGTGCCAGATGAGGTGTGGCGATATAGCCGATGTTAGAGTACTTCCAAAGGAGAGGGCATGAAGTGTTTCTCATAGCCGGATGTAAACTGTTCTTCCTCTGATGAGCTACAGAAATCCCCTGTCTCCTCATAGGGATCATCCATTTTGTTGTACACCTCTCTTCCACCCTCCCTCTGATCATCTGGGCTCTCCATCTCTGAGGACTCATCTCCCGCCACTGGCCCTGTTAATCCCTCAGAGTTCTTGGGCTGTGTCTCACTGACGGGAATGCAGATAAAGTCCAAGGACTCATTAAACTACAGAGAGAGAGAAAAAAGGATTTGAATAAATAAGGGAGCCTTTAGTTGCAAAGTGTATATAAGACTGGCAGAATTATGACATCATAGTGGAATAAAAAACCAAAACTAAACATGATATGGTCATATACTAATGCAAAAGCTGCAAATCATGACAGAGTTAGACTACAGGCCATTACAAACCAAGCACACAAAATTCTGAATTTTTGTGATCTGAACTTGTCATCTAATGTATACAAACACCAAAAGTGATGCATTTTGGGAGAAAATCTGCCCTCAAAAAGCACACAGTGAAAAAAATGAAGTTGACATCAAGCGATGATGAGCTGGTCAGGATGTTTCTAAACTAGAAAAGTAAGAAACTGAGATCCTGGGTCCACCCAATTCTCACGAGAAGGAAGCAGCAGAGAGAATTTCCTGGTTTAATCCAGGACTTGAAGCTGTATCACAGCTGCTTGATGAGACAGAGTAC
>NW_005187460.1:1107267-1121656 GCF_000239375.1 Pundamilia nyererei
CTGGCAGAGTTGGGAGCACATCCGATGACGCAAAGAAATAATTTCAGTGAGCTGACTGACCTGGACCAGTGCTTAGCTGTATGTCTGAGGTAAAATAGTATTACTTTACTATTTGTATACTGGCTCTTTTTAAATAAAGTCAATAAATAACAACAAAGAAAGAAAAAAATGAGAATAATGTCTCTGATCAGGTGTGAGGCTTTGATAAAACTTACTTCTAAAGGAGAGGGCATGAAGTGTTGCTCGTAACCAGACGTGAACTGTTCTTCCTCTGATGAGCTGCCACTCGTTTCCTCATCGGAATCAACCATTTTGCTGTAGGGCTCTTTTCCATATCTGCGGTCCAACCTTCCAGTCTCCTCTGGGACAGCATCCTCCCTCTGATCATCTTGTGAAAACTTGTCTCCTGTCACTGGTCCTACTAATCCATCAGGGTTTAAATTTGGGGACTTTATTTTTACAACTTCGAGCACAGAGATCTTGGGCTGTGGCTCACAGACGGGAATGCATATCCAGCCCAAAGGATCATTAAACTACAGAGAGACAGAAAAAACAAAAAACAATTTCTTGATTATCATTGAGCCAAGTTTATATATCAGTGACCTGTATGCATCAACTGGTATTGGTCTTGATTTAGCTTATTTTTTGTCATTAGTAGCCTTGGGATTGTTTTGGAGCCAGACCAGGACACCATGAGCTCCTCTGTATAGTAAATTATGCTCCAAACTGGGTCATGCAACAGGGCAATGATTCGAAGCAGAGCAGCAAATCTGCAACCAAATGGCTAAAAAAGGAAAGACTCAGCATGTTGCAGTGGCTAAACCTGATTGAAATGCTTTGGTGGGAACTTAAGAGATCTGCGTTTAAAAAAAAATTCCCACAAACCTCAACCAACTGAAGCGACGTTCCCCCACAACACTGTGAGATGCTGATAGCCATACAGGAAACAATCAGTTTAAGTTGTTGCTAAACGTGGCTCTACTCTACTTAGTTTCCCATGGGATCGCATACAGTCCTGTGACAACTTTCTTTTTCACATCACAGAATGACTGCTGTTGTTTCTGTAATACAGATCTATAAAGAGCCATTTTGTTAATTACTTACAATACCAGAAAGTATCTTTTAAAGGATTTTTGAAACCATTATTAAAGTTGTTTTTTTATATAACTTAAGGCTTTTACTATAACAAATACAGTAAAAAAAAATTACGACTTTTAGGAGTCTATAGAAACCTCGCAGTTACGTTTCATTCAGTCTAACCTGATGCTTCATCTGTTTAAAGATGTGACTGTTGCGGGGATCAGGCACTTTCTCATAGGTGCACGAAGATATCAGTGGACATGCTTTGATTGGTCCTGGACAAACGCTGCCAGAGACAAGACAGTAAACAGCAAATATGTTAGACTGGGAGATCACCTCATAAAAAGGTATAAGTAACTATGTTAATTGAATGTTTTGTGTCCTTGATATACTGTGATTTTTTTTACTATATTTCTCATGTTATTCAATATTTATTCAGAATAGAAAAGTATTTGTTAACAGTACGTAACACAATTGTGATGTGCTTCAAATATGATGTCAGAGATAAGTTTAAGATGATCGTCTCACCTGAGTAAAATACAACACACACAAAGGACCACAACAACAGACAGAACTGGTATCAATAACCCTAAAAAAAGAGGGAGAAGCGATCATTGTGAGAGAAATAATAAATAGTTCATATCTTATAACACTGCACAATCCATTACACCCTAAGTTAGTTACATCCAGCAAGAAAAATAAAGAAAAATCAACAACAACTTCAAACATAACGTCAAACCCATCCTACCTACCATACATATCTTGCTGGTGGTTTATTTTGAATGTTTCAGTGGCATTCGCTTCACGTCCAAATTCAGTAATAGCTCTCATCCACACCTCATAGTCGCCTGGACTGAGATCACGGAGCTTGAACGTCTGATGATCATGGGAAGCACTTACATTGAACACTGAAAGAGAGAAAATGTCTGGAGTGAGGTTACGTGTGTAATCGAAGTTATTGAGTCTTTATTTATCAAATATGTCAGAGCAGGAAGTCACTAATCAGGTGTTAATCATTAATAATGCACGTATGTCAGACAGATGAAATTAGTAGGATTATACTACTGTAAAATCATCACCTATGATGAAATGACTAAAGCACAAAGGCATTAGGCTACTATGATTACAAAAATAAAGAAAAACACTGAAAGTAAACTAAGAACTCTAAACTATAATCAAAAACTGAAAATTCGAATTATTAGACCAGAGTTTATATTCCAAAAAATCCAAAATCAGAGGTCCAATACTACAAACCACGGCACATTCCTGTCATGTCATTATGGGTGCCACAAAATGCACAGAATCATGAGCTCCTTGGGTTCTGCAAAAGCTTTATCTAAGAGTAAAAAAGTATTTGTGACACTAAAGGAAACTTCAGTGAATTAGCCCAGACAGTTAAGCGCAATGTGAGTGCCTGCAGGGGAGAGGGGATGGAGGGAAGTTCTTCTCGAGTATGGTACATGTCAATTGAACCTATCGTTCACATCCTAAGGCAATGTACAGTCAGAAGCACAATCCAAGTGGCTGGAATACAGTGCAGGCACATCTGGGCCACGTAAGTATTAGTCCACACGTCCCAGTGGGACACACCTCTGAAAATGGAACAACAGGGCTAAGGTCTTGTGGGACTTCCAACAGCTGTTGGCCAACCAACCAGATACTGTGGTGGTTGACAAGCATCAGGGGACTGCAGCTGTGATAGATGACGTGATCCCAGCTGATAGCAATGCTAGAAAAAAGAAAAGGAGCACAAGACGACTGCTATGTACTAGTGGCTGAAGGAATAGGCGTGGAAGTCCAAAGTGGACCCAGTGGTTGTTGGGACCGTTAGGGGGTGTAAACTGAGAGAGTGGCCTTAGCAGATTCGGGGAATGTCCTGGGAAGAGTTAAGATACTGTGCAGAGCCCTCAAAATCCCAGACCTCTGGTACAAGACCTGAGCTTAAGGCAGAAATAATACATCAGGAACACATTTAAAGCCAAGTCCTATATTATGCTATATAGGACTAATTCTGAGATGTTTGATAAATACAACCCAGAAAAATCTTTATCCTGTTTTCTGTCTTTTTTCCCTTCATATGTAATGTGCTTTATATTTTAAGCATGCATGCTATCTTCTTTACTAACTATGAACAGTTAGCTTTGCAAAAATCAGCCAGAAATAACTGAACTGTAACATAGTTTGCTGCTATATACCTTTTTGCGTATCCAACCATTTGTATCCAATTTCGTAGCACCAGATCCGGGCAGTCTGCTCGGAGAGAGGAATGCCTTTCCAGTGAAGAGTCACCTCAGTCTCAGTGAGAGTTTCCACCTTAAATGACGGCACTGCTAACAGAGCTGATTAAGAAAAAAAGAAAAAAATTGTTATGATGAGAGAAAAGAGGCTACAGTGGCCTGAAACCATCAAAGGAACAAAGCAGAGAGCGCCACCTTTCTGACGAGAATATCCAATCTCTGTGGAGAGATGGAGGACTTCGTTGCTGTTCAATACCTTGAACACCGACACTTGGTATGCTTTGTTCTCCTGAAACTGACCTGTAGGTGGAGACATACAACACACAACAGGGTTCAAAATGCAATCAACAGTTATCATAACAACAACAACTCTTTTAATTAATGAGGTTTGACACATTACAGACCTTTAAAAAATGTTCCGTTCTGGCTTTTTTTCACTCTTATCCAGTCAAACTCTCGGCCAGGTGGAGATCCTGCCTGTTTATATTGCACCACGTATTCTTTTAGCTCGGAGACGTCAGACGGTGGGTCCCAGGACACGCTGAGGTTCTCTTTATTCATCTTGAGGTTAACTTTTAGAACATTTTCTTCTTTACCTTAACAAGAGACCAGTGCTTAAGGTTAAATGTATCCCCTATCGGAGATGGTTAGATGCCGCTAGGGGCTTCAAAGCGTCCTGTAGTTTTTATGAAAGTCTGCACAGTCTCTTACCTGTTGTTGATATATTCAGAAACGATTCCTTTGTGGCACCTTTAGAACTGTAGGCGATTATGCTGACTGATGACACATCCTTCAGAGTGGCGTTGAGGAACCATTTTGTGGTACCGCTGCTGCACAATTGCTCCACAATTTCATGCACGTACTGCCTGTTTGGCTCGGCCGTGGACATCTGCAATTTAGAGCCGTTGCTGTAGAAAACTGTGACGTTATATCCATGAATGAACCCACGTGCCTGAGAATCAGAGAGACTCTGGAGGGAATGGAGAAAAGGCGAGGAGAGTGAAGGATGAGTTGGCTCGTGGTGAGACAGAGTGAGCGAGTTAGTTCTCAGCCTACCTTCCAAGTCAGAAAACAGTCAGAGCTTAGAGGGGAAATACCGCAGTCCCTCCATAAATCCACTTCTCCAACAGGGTCTGAGTGGCATTGCAAGAAAGAGACAAAGCCAGGGAGATAAGGCAACATTTTCCTTCTAGCTGCACAAAAGACATGCCACTAAAACAGCTAAGAGAACAATTAGTTTAATGCAAAACTACAGTAATCAGCTACAATTCAAGTGGCTTCCCAATTCTGATGTAATATGTGAAAGAATGTTAAAGAGATTTTTTTTAACAAAAAAACAAAAAAACCCAGAGAAACATGAACCTTTTTTGAATTGTTCTTAAATGCTAAACTTGGGAAAGTGATGCAATCCTCATGACATTTCTTAGGTTCCACTAAAGGTGCCATAAAGATCTAAGTTATTATTATTATTATTATTTTTATCATCATTATTATTACTCCAAATGAGGACTCTCACCTGACTCTGAGCTCCTAACGCTATGGATCTTACTCCAGTCGCTCTTTAATCCTGTACCACAATCACAACGAACTTGGAATTCATAAACCGTAAAAAGGTCCGGTTCCTCCACTGCGTAGGTGCCACGTAGTTCATCCTCAAACTGCACAAGAGGAAAAAAACAAGCTTGAGCATAATTTCACTGGATGACACTTTTGTCTCTCAAACTATACAATTTAACTTGCCTAATAAGCTTTTTTAAGGACTTTATTTCATGTATTCATTTGTTAATGGGGAAGAAAACCCCTAAACGCACTACACCTTTGGCCAGTCTGTTTCTCCCTTAGTCCGATATCGAATGTCACAGAGTCCAGAAGACTCTATGCAGGAAGTGATCCACATAAACTCCAACGGTTCCGATTCGGCTGTAATGTCTTTAGGTGGGGGTGGCTTGGCTAGCAGTGAAAAAAAAAGTTTCATCTTTAATATTACTTAAATGAAAATCAATCATTTGAAGATAAACATCAAAAATTTTCCGCTGCGGTATTAGGAACTGATCATTATTACTGCCGTTTGTGGTGGCGTTTGTATTCGTGGGACTGACTCACTGATTCCTTCGACTTTAAAGACGACCGGCTGAGATTTGTTGGAGCCATTCTGGTTAACGGCCTCGACCCAAACCCGAAGTTCTCCTCCACCGGAGAAGTCCTCTCGAGGAATGCGACCGTCTAAACTGGTCCCACCTTTCACATGGCTGTCGCTGAAAGAAAAGACCAGACGAGACATGACACCAGGAGAAGTTCAAGACAAATTCAGAGAGGGGCATTTCTTATTGTTTACAGCTGTAAAAAATGGGTTTTATTTACTGGTTATGAGCTGGCTCCCAGTGCAGGGTGTAGTTAGTGGGGATCTTAGGGTCTGACTTTGGATCCCAGGTGCACTGTATGTCCACATGGCAGCTTGTCTCGTCACATGGTCTAAAGCACTCAAGATCAGAGGGAGGAGCTGGCGGATCTGAAAAAACACAAAGGACAAACACAAGTCATTGTTACCAATCTGGGTTTTGTTTGTAGTCTTTCTTCCTGTTTTATTTTCAGACCCACTTTCATTATGTTTTATGTTTCATGTGAGTTCATATCTGCTTTTTTGTTTCACCCGCTTCCCTTTGTGTGTTTAGGATGCTTTTGTTCTTGCCCGTGAGAGATAGAAGGAGGATATCCCTCCTTTGAGCTCCAAAGAGGCAAACCTCTCACTGTTCTCTTCCTCCCATTAATGCTTCCTCACTCCTACTGTTTCCTCTGTCTTTCCTCTTCCTTTTCCTCATTCCTTCCTTTTCCATATTCCTTTTCCTCATGTTTGTCTCTTGCTCAATAAAAACAGTTCTTAGTTTGTACACCCTGAATTCCTTTCTCTACGTCTTCCTCTCGTGTTCCATCAAGCCAAGATGCAAGTAAAGGTGATGAGAAAAAGGCATGCTAACTCATATACAGTCATTTTACAGTGAAATCAAGCCCACACACCTACAAATAATGATTTAGAAAGTGTCTCTGTAATAAACTAAATACATGGTTTTTCTGACAGCTGTCTAGTTTGCATTAGATTATGATTTGAAGTTCCGCTTTCCATTAAAGACAGCTGCTGCATTATTAGCCTACCCCCATCCGCTGAACCATGATTCCACACCCTCCCATATCTGTCAACACAAAGTAGGGGGGACACGTGGGCAGACGATCTTTCAAGGCACAGGCATAGAGTCCATGGGGCACTCAGGGAACACATCGCCCCAATGAAAGAAGCAGAGGGATTACTCCTATAAACCTCAGAGGTAGGTCTTTTTCCAACAGTGGGACTTTTTTTAAATTAAAAAAAAACAATATCAGATATGAGTTTGTACAGTTTATAAATGAAATCTTTTGTGCCAATTTGGTGAATGTCTATGTTGTGCACACACATCCCATGGAGGAGCCACGAAATAAAATGAAGAGAAGGTTTGGTGTCAGTATTTTTATTTTTTTTTAAACTCACGCAGCTTTCAGCGACTTTCTCGCCACAGCACGTAGTTCCTAATGTTTTGAGTTGGCAGAGTCATCACACACCAAAGGGATCTGTGTCTTCGGCTGGACTTGAACTGTTAACCTTTTGCTTGCCAAGCAAATGTTTTAACCACTACACTAAAGACGCTAAAAGCATCAGTCCCAGCAGACAGCCCCAGGTAGTCCCACAGTGGGCAGGTCTGGGTGAACCGTGGGAAGGTGTAGGAACGGTAAAGCCACACTTAGTCCACATGAACCCGTAAGGGGGTGGGTGGGGCTTATACCGACAAGGCAGGGAGAACATTACATTACATTTCAGACTACTTACTGCCAACTGTGGGCTGCCAAACAGGGGTCATGTTTACAAGGATTACGATCCACTTTTTAAGCCCAGGTTTAGAAGTACTGTTGCTACTTGGATAACTGACAAGGAAATTCTCTATAACCACAGGCTTTGTGAAAAGTTCTGAATGTGCAGAAAGTCTTGAACATGAGGTGAATATGAGCAGAAACACATATTTCTAATATTGAATAACATAATTAATCCCTGACATGAAGGGGTGACATATTTAAGCATTTTATACTCTGATTTTCTGCGGATCTGAACTAAACACTAAAGAGGACAGAAAATAAAATACATTTGTATCCATGTTGAGCCCTCAGTGTCAGGGATAATACTAGAACAGCGGTCCCCAACCTTTTTTGCGCCATGGACCGGTTTATGTCCGACAATACTTTCACGGACCGTTCAATACAACAAAATAAAACCAGCACCGGTACCAAAAAAAAGAAGATTTATTCATAACACACAGGAAAAGACCCAGGGAAACCGAGTTAACGATAAAAACGATAAAAAACAACGCTAAAAACCGATAAAAACTCTGGAAACCATAAATTTTACACCCGAGCCTCAACTCTCGTGGCCCGGTACCAAACGACCGTGGCCCGAGGGTTGGGGACCGCTGTACTAGCTGACAAAGGTCAAAAGTCTGTTTCAATTATAAACTCAGAGGCCACTTGATTAGTTAAACTGTTACATGCTTCTTGTTAACACAAACATCAAATCACATATAAAATCAGCATCCTCTGATCCGGGATGACCGGATGCTAATGCTCAGTTCAAACTGAGCATTAGCATGAAGGAGAAATGTTATTGCAGTGACTTTTAATGTGGCTGTTGGTGCCAGATGGGCTGGTGTGGCTGTTTGTCAAACTGCCATGCCTGTCATCTAAGATAGGAAACTGAGGTCAAAATTCACACAGGCTTACCAGAATTGGGTAATAGAGGAGTTTCTGCTTCCTCATTCAGATGGCAGGCTCAGAATTTGGCATACAAAAGCATGGATTCATCCAGGGTTGTATCAACAGTTCAGGTTGCTGGTTGTGTAATAATGTGGGGAAAATTCTCTTAGCAGTCTTTGGGCCAGCCTACCTGAGTATTGTTTCTGCCCATCCCTTTATGACTACAGTGTACCCAGAGTCAGGTGGTTGCTTCCAGCACGATAAAACACCACATCACAAACCTCAGATTGGTTTCCTGAACATGACAAATAGTTCACTACACTCAAATGACCTCCACAGTCACCAGATCTGAATCTGGATGTGCGACAGACAAATCTGCAGCCATTGTGGCAATATGGACAAAATCTGTGAGGAATGTTTCCGGCAACTTGTTGAATCTTTGCGAGAAGAATAAAGGCAGACTTTGATCCAACCCAGTACTAGCAAGGTGTGCTTAACGAAGTGGCAGGTGAGGTCCACTCAGTGCCTGATTTGTGTGTTTTCCATTACTTTAACTAGATCTTTTTAACATAAAGTGATGTAGAAAAGTATCAAACATTTCTAAAAATACGAACAAAGTACAGGAAATTCGGCCAGTGATGCACAAAATCTTTCCCAGATGTGTTCCACAACTTGTCCTTTCAATACTGCTCAACCAAAAACCTACGCTGATGCAACACAGCAGCACGCTGAATATAAAAACTCCCAGCTCACAGAATGCAGGAAGACAGAGGAGAGATGAAGTACAGAAAAAATAAACTGCAATGAGTTCCCACCTCGTTGTCCATCTAATCAGCCTGCACTCATCCACTTCAAGATCCCACATTACTTAAACCACACACTGTTCCTACCGTGCACTCTCCCTTCTCCAAAATCCAGCCTTAGCTCCCTTCTCTAGTCACTTTCTGGCAGTTCTGTCAAACCTCTCTCTCTTGCTACACCAGTCACCTTCACTGCTGCTAAAACCCAAACACACTAACAGCACGAGTATTTGTAGAGTGATGGCAGACACTGTTTAATGTGGTTCTGTGTCTTGCTAGTGGGGGCTAATTTATCTTTTTATAACAGCTTTACTGTTAAAAAGCTCCAGATGTGTTTTAAATCAGCTCCTTTGTCTCATTTCCTAGGAAATAAAACTAATGAAACAAAAGACAAAGAAAGGAAAGTGACAAAACGTCTGCAATAAAACTATATTTGGTCATATCCCTACGAGTCACAGTAAAGCAAACTGACCCTGTGTGACAGACTGCGAAGCTACAATGACTCACAAACTCAGACACATGTAATGAGTGAAGAAATAAGAGTGAACACGACTGATTTACCGTCAGTTCCAACCATATTCTCCACATTTATTATCATTTAATAAGATTGCATAAGTTAAGGCTTTTAGCAAAGGTGACTATAATTGTTATAAAATGATACAGGAAGTGAGAGATGATGAAGAAAAGGGGGAGAAAGCAATAGATCTAACACTGTTCTCAACCACAAGAAAAAAAATGTGCGCGCATCCGTCTATCTGTGCGCACACACACACGCATACCTTTGATTTTACTCATCGCAAGATTGCCACCTTTACACGTTTCTTGTAAGCCTCTACACTTTTAGCAGTAACCCGTTCAATATATGCGGACTACTGTAGGAAAGCAGATTGCAGAACAGGAAATGAGCAGTTTGTGCAGTTTGGATCCAAAACAAGTGTAGTCTAGTCAATTATGACCACTTCTCTTTAAAAACAGCACAAACAATGAGGAAAGACTGATAGGCGTGATAGATGGGCCACCAAATAAATAAATAGTGAGAATAAATAGTAAAAATGTGTTGAGATTGATGTAGTGTCCTCAGCTTCAGGAAAATGTGATGCACATAAAGCTCCCGACTAACATTTTCTGTTATTGTACAGGTCAGTCCTTTACTAAGAACTAAAATACTCATTCATTTATGGATAGCATTTGCATGTGCCTAGTTGAAAAGTGGAAAATAATGTGAAAATTAAGCTTTAATATACTTGGTCTGCTCTTGGTTAGTCTGCAACCATTCGCTTGTACTGTGCAAAAGTCTTGAGTTACCCTCTTTTCTTTGTATGTTGCATCTGGGGAGCCAGACTGTTTTGTAACCTTTGAAAGTGGTCTAGTTCTCTTGGAACATGTTTCTTTCTTTGG
Organism: Pundamilia nyererei; assembly: GCF_000239375.1. Lineage (NCBI taxonomy): Eukaryota > Metazoa > Chordata > Actinopteri > Cichliformes > Cichlidae > Pundamilia > Pundamilia nyererei. Next base: position 1,117,553 of record NW_005187460.1, read on the forward strand.
TTGTTTGTTCCTTTTTTCACTCAGGAATGTCCACACACTATTTTTAGGGCCACTTAACACTGACCAAAGAATCATTCAAGCATAAAAAGGGATCAAAGTCAAAGGACGAACCAGTGTTGTGCCTACATAAGACACAGAACTGAGCAAAAACCCATTTTTTATTGTATTTAGCTACTTTTTTACAAGCAGCCTGTCTAATAAACAAATAATTTGCTTGTATTTCTTTAGTTAAATCTAAGAAAAATATCAAATATAACCTAGTTTGACAGGCATAAAATAGGATTTTTGTAAGATGATTCCAAAAGAGCTTTTAGCTGAAAACATGGCATATTTAGGCATAGTGTGCAGTGTGTCCTAAAACAAATTTGAGGAAGCTACAGCTACAAAACTACAAAAGAAGAACTGTCAAGCCTAAAAAACTCTCTACAGCAGACGGACACTACTGGAAACTCATATCCTCAAAAACAGGAAAAAATGTGACCAGAACAAGCAAAATGACCTGAGAGATGCATCTGACCCTTCAGCTGATTCATCTACTGTTCACTGAAGCATTATCAGAAATGGTCTCAATGGCTGAAAATTCTCAATAAGGGTGAAACAGGGAGAAAAAGCTGAGGGATGCCAAATTACACCAGAACTGGACTGAAAATCAGTGGGAAGGATGGGGTGATGATTCTAATCTTAAAATGTATAGAGAAGGTCAGGACAGCAGTACCACAGTGAGTGTCTACAAGTTTAAGTTTAAGATTTTAAACCAAAGTATTACTAAACAAAGAAAGCAGTACAAAGAAAGAATTTTTAAAGCATTAGAGAACAGGAAAAACAAATCATTTAGGGGTTATGATTAAGCAAAACCTCTCAAAGTACAGAATTAATCAAATAATCAGTAAACATGACTGTAAAGAAAACAGCACTGCAGATAGCATGGCATTTAAGTGGGTTAGTGTAACAGGGTGTTAAAGTGTTGTGGTTATTACAGTTGATAAAGTTGTGGGGTACAAGGTGACAACACTTCCCTTTGAATGCAGGCGCAAGTACTTTTTATGAGTATTTGTGCACAAGCGCTTTTGAACAGGCCTACCTGCTGCAGCAGCAGAGACACTGGTCACCAAGATGGACAGAAGCCACCTTGTTATAGGTCTGGCCATCACATTTAGACAAGGGCATCTAGTGCCTGCGAAAAGCCCAAATTCATCAGGAACTCTCACATACAAAATAACAACAACAACAACAATAATAATCAATCACAAGACATAGTCAAAAACTCTGTTGGTCTTACAGAAAGAGTTCACGCATTGACCTGTAGCTGCAACATGTGGGGTAACTACATCCGTATCACAAATACAACATCTGGCATAAATAGCCCAACTGCAGACAGACTGACAGTTTCAGACTTCCTCTTGGGTGCAGTGGAGCGTAAAGTCATTTTGGTGATTAACAAAAATAGGCGTATTGCCAGATAGGAGGGAGCAGCTTTGTGATAAGTACCGAATTACCAGACACTCGACATTTTATTCAGTGTCAAATTCTATTAAACCTTAATTATGATCTCTTTTTTTTTTCTAAGTAAATATTAAGTATTATTAGGGTACAAATGATTTACCTCCGGGTGAGACACGCTGAGATGTGAGCCGCCCATGCTCTGCAGGAACACGCAGCTTTTGTTTTAACTGAGAAACTTGCTGTGAAGTTCAGAAATTTCTCCTCTCCGCAGTTACCGATTCGCTCCACCCAGTTGCTGGAATTGCCAGTGACGTCAACTCACCCGCGCGTGCTCGCCGGCAGCTAGTCGTGTCAGTTCTTCCCACACACTAACTCGCTGCAGGTCCCGAAACGTGTCTGTCGTAGCTACCCTGTATTTTTTTTTTTTTTTTAATTACGCAAACGCTTTTCATAACTTCAAGAAAAGAAAGAGAGATATCACGTGACAAAAAGTAGCGTAAGATATTTAGGTTACTGAACTTTGAGGTAGTTTTGTTTTGAATTTCTGCCGCTCAAACGTGAGCACGTGTATGAAAGTGTCTAATTAAAATGACAGCTACTAACCTGAGTGTATAAAGCATTTTGGGCTTATATAAACTTTTGAACACACCATAATTCCCTCTGTTTTAAAGTCGGTTACCTGTTTTAAGAAACACGTTTGTGTCTGCTTGTTTCCTTTTTAAAAGAATATCCTGAAGGTCGTTTGCAACCTTTAAAAATCATTATAGGAAAGTTCTCTAAACGTATTCATGTGAAATCTATGTGTCCTAATGGTCATTTGAATTAAAAAATATATACACTAGCCATTTTATTACAAATCTGTATGAAGTGGATGGTGTTTGTGATAGAGCAGTAGAATAGTAATATCAGTTTGCTAAAGCTAAACTGTTAGCTAATATAACATTAGACCAACTAAAAAAATATGTGGCACATAAAACACAAATCTCAGTAACATGTGTTAACCTGCATCAGAGGCTCTTCGTGCATGCATTTTCAGAGGGTAGGATGTTTACATAACATGAGATATTGTTCTTTTATGTGACCCCTTGTGAACTTGTTGACCTAGATAAATAGCATCAGTGATCAAAGCTAAAAAAAACCCCAAAGCTAACTAAACTAAACCTAATACTGAAACTAATAAATAGTAAACTGAAACTAAACAGACATTAAAACCTAAACTGAAAGCAGCATATCAACTGTGGAAACCGACTCTGCAAATATAATTTCCCCCAAGTAAAAGTCGTTTTTATGCTGCAGTGACTTAAGTATCGTACATTTTAATGTTTGCCCCCCTTCCACCAATTACAGCATGTTTTTAAGGAAGTGGAAATGCCTCAAAAGCTAAGTAGGCCACAGCAGCATATTTCATAGGAAGCAAAGCTGCTGTGTAAGCATTGGGGACTGAGGTAAAAATACACATCTACCTGTCACTTTATGTTTGTTATAACACAGATTGTAATGAATTTTCCATTCATTTATCCCTCCGTGTCATGTGACGAGTGTGTTTGTTAGTTTTTTAATGAACTTGTTCTCAAATGATTTTAGCAAAGCATTTTATTCCCTTGAGCTCTCATCAGTTGCAGCAGAGAAAGTTACTGGTAATGTAAAAAGAAAACAAGCAAAGACGTCATAAAACAAACGTGTCTCTTTATATATCATACTGGCCACATAAAGATTGATACTGAAAATTAAAGACATTAAACAGACTTTACTGAACAGACACACGCAGGATATAAAATTCACAAAAAAGTGAATAAAGAAGAGTGCGTGTGCATATGTGTGTCTCTGTTTGTTTATTAAGGTGTACAACATGCCTGGCAGGCAGCGCGCTCAGATTGCATATATCGACCCTCAGCAGAGAGAGCTGATCTCGCTCTTGCTGCAGCCCCACTTGCAGCAGGCGTTGGAGAGACCCACCACCACATCGCGGCCTTTGCGGTCAGCTTTGCGAAGCGCCTCCAGTATCTCTTCGGTGATGAATGAACGGGTGGAGCGGCTGAACGCTCCCTCCTGGTTGTCTCTGGATGCGGAGCTTGGATCTGTGTTTCTCTGAAGGAGACTCTCCACCGCAAAATTGTGATTCAAGCCCTCTGAGAGTTCATCCTGAGGGGAGGTGAAGGGGTCCTCTGAAGCATCTGTGGGAGTAAAAACAATAAAGTATGAAGGAATGGGTTTCTCTTGCATCCAAGCAAAATATGTGCATTATTTGCATTTCATTATTGCTGGAGAAGACACGATGGAAGGAGCGACGGTGGGATGCCACTGGATCGTTGCCAAGTATGCCTGGTGGGTTAGATGCTTAAATGTACATTTGGTGGTTTATAGCTCAGAATAGTAAGCGCACATCATTATAGTAAATGAAAACCAAGGCACTTTGATTCAGAATATCACATTTTCAGCCTTTCAGGGCTGAGAGCAATTACATTTTAAGCTGTAGTCATTTACTGAACAGTTCATACATTTTTTTGTAAGTAATAACATAATTCAGTGGATACACTCAAATTCAATCTTAAACAACAATACAGATAGATAGATAGATAGATAGATAGATAGATAGATAGATAGATAGATAGATAGATAGATAGATAGATAGATAGATAGATAGATAGATAGATAGATAGA
>NW_005187460.1:1121676-1128604 GCF_000239375.1 Pundamilia nyererei
ATAGATAGATAGATAGATAGATAGATAGATAGATAGATAGATAGATAGATAGATAGATAGATAGATAGATAGATAGATAGATAGATAGATGTGAAATGCAAAAGTCACAAAATTATAGTTAATAAGGTAAAAAACAGACAAGAACAACAACTATAATAATACTACCATTAATTATAATAAAAAGCTAAAAATTAAGTAGGAGTCACTCGGTTTTTGTAATCTGATCATATGTAATCCATTGCTAGCTAACCAGCCATTCTAACCAGCCAGCCAGTCATTCTACACTTAAAATTTCAGGTGATTTCCTTCCATCATTTCTCTGGATACCTCCGCATGATCACAAATGAGCAGAAAAAGACCAGTTTAGATTATTTACATAGTCATGGATGGCACATTGCATGTCTCTGCTCAGCTGAACACTCAAAGCGCTTTCTACTACCAGTGTCATTCACTCATTCGTATAGAGCTTTTATCTATGCCTGAGTGCTTTCTGACATTCACACACTCCGACAGATGCATCAGGGCAACGTGAGTTTCAGCATCTTGCCCAACAATACTTGAGACTGGAGGAGTCAGGAATCAATCCACCGACCTTCAAACTGGTAGAAAACCTGCTCTATCACCTGAGCCACAGCCACCTCGATTCACAAATAGAAATTTTAAAAGTGGTTGCAAAAGGTAAAAAATAAAGTGAAATATCACCGGGCTTACCTGAACTCCTGAGTGACCGTCTCCATCGTGAACCCCCGCAGGTGAAGATGACCGCCCGGATGAACTCGCGGCCACATAGCTTCACCCCATACGCTGGGTCATCCATGGGCTGAACGCCAGCCACAAGCAGACACACAGCCAGCACCACAGCTTTCCACATAGTCGCGAGGCAAGAAGTGGGAGGAGAATATTTGGTTTAACTCGCTCTTTGCATAAGCAATGACTTTTTAGATGACCCAGGCGTGCTTTATAAAGGTGTTTGAACCCCTGAAAAGGAGGAGATGCATACTGCGCATGTAGGCCTCCTCTGAGAGAAGAACAGATCTGAACAGGAGATACAGTGGGAGACCTTTATGGAGACAAAAAGAAGACCAAAGGTGGCATAGTTAATGAGTTTGTTAGAGGAATCTATAATCTAATAGTTTAGGCAAATGTTTGTCCCTCTATATAATAAAATGACCAGACCAGAAAACCCATATTGTGTACAGATCACTGACAATGACAAACACAATTAGACTGTTATAACAAGATTACTTGATTGCTGTTTGGTATACTAATTATAACCATTTTTATATACATATTGTATATCAAATGTGAACAAAAGTTTACAAACACATGTATACATCTCCTTTAGCACTTAAAAAATACATATAGTGTTATTAATCAGTGTATAGCACATATTTGTGTAGTTTTCTGCACAGACCATTGGAAACTGAATGACTTTTACATGTTCAATTTTTTTTCCAAACAAATCCAATTTAATTCATATAAAACTGTATTATTAAAAAACAATGCCAACACACTGTAAAAAAATATGGTCCCTAAAGAATTAACATGTTAGTTCTGCCGACGCATGTGGCCTTTAATTGTCTTGATGACATTTAACAATATTACAGCCATACATTCAGGTTTTTGCAATCCTAGTTCATTACATCACCTTTGACACAGTTAACCTACGTAAAAATTCTTTATGTAGAACTTACCTTTTCTTCAGGAAATTACTCATCCTGTTAGCTCTTTGCCAAAAGGTGAATTGAAGAAGAGAGACTGGACCAGTGACATTTCCAAAGTCTGATAACACAGAAGTCTTATTATGAGTCAGAGACAAATAAAACACATTCTTATCTGTATATCCGCATAGCCAAAGGTCACTCATTTAGGAAATTACAAAAGGGGTGCTGAATTTGTAATTAATGTGATGATACAAAGCTAACAAAATGACATTTTGGGAAGGTATCCACCATGACACTTGTTAAAACACTGTCATGCTGGGGCAACCTGTGGAGGTCAAGGGAGCAATATCAAAATGCTACAGACCACAGTAAATAAACCAGTGGTGTGTGGGAAAAAATGTATAAATTATGTTGTATGATGAGAACATTAAATGAAATTTAGGGCAAGAAATTTGCCTTTGGCTCACTATTATGCAGTCATATGTCACATGCACATATATAATAACCTGTAATGTGTTGTGATGACAGGTAAAAATGCAAAATTCACTGTTTATTTTTTAATTCTGTTTTCAAAACTTTTTAATTTGTCTTTATATAGCCTTGTATTCATTTATTTGTAAAACACTTTGTAATGTCTTGTTATGGACTGATATTTACATTATTGTAAAAGGAGAGTAAAGAAAAGGAAGAAACATATTAAAATAAAACAACACATCAATAGCCCATTCTTCAGGTAGGCTACTAATGGACCCTTGGGTAAGTCACTGAATGAATGTAGCCAGATGGATCAATTTAAATGACAGTCCATATAGGCTGTGCATTGATTTTATTCCAATTTAAAAACAAACTACAAACAATTCTATTACTTTCACTGGGATTTAACTGGGAGCCTCCACCTCTGGGATTTTCCACAAATGGGCGTGGAAGGCTTTGTAGTAAAATTTTCCTGGAGCTGTCACTTTAAGACAATTTGGCAGCTCTCAGCCAATCACAACAGCAAAGGGGGAGGGAAGGGAGCGGGTGGGTAGCAACAGTTGCCCTGGTGAGGACGAAGCGCCATAGCCACGGTAGCCCTGGCGACAAGAACCCAGCAACGAGAATCAACAACAACAACAACTGAAACCGCCATAAAAATAAAAGAAGATATTTTGCCAGTGGGAAATACACACGTGGAACCAGAGGTGAAGCTCTTAACATGATCTGTAGCATTTTATGTCCTCTAACGCTTCAGCTGAATTCTGCTATTGCTTTTCCCCCTTGTTGTTTCAGTAGCCATAACAGGCAACTGCCTCCCAGTGTTAGCTGGGGGTTAGCCTGCAAGCTAGCCGTCATTCTGATAACCGGTCGGGCTTTCTAGTGTGCGATAGTTTGTGCCTGCTTGCTGCACATCTGTGTGACTCTGAATTTCGCCTGCCATGACGACGCAGCCATAGATGCATACCCAAGCAGGCCGTTGTTATGGCGATGTCAAATGCAAAAGGTACAAAATGGCGGTTGTTGTAGAGACCAGTTAGCTTCCTGATCCTGCTATCTCGCTACACAGCTAGCATCAGTGGCTGTCACGACAGGCTAGTGCTTGCCGCCGCTCGCAGCCAACGTCTGTTTGACTATAAACGGACACTCATCTTGTTAACGGTGAATTATGTACAGTCAGTGATGGGTTTGCACTTTATGTTTTTCTCCGTTAGCTGACTAGACACACATATGGTGCATAAAGCTAGCGACAGCCCCCATCCCTTCCAAAATAGAAGGGAGGCCAATTTGGGATTGTAAAATTAATAGAGGGACGTGTTTTGTGTTAGTTTTGAGCAGTTAAATAAATTGAAGGCTGACTAAAATGCCGTTCTGTCTTTTAACGGAAAGTTTAGAAAGCTGTGGCAGGTGGCGGACATTTAATACGTAAGGGGCGTGGCGAAGGAGGGCGTTCTGCAGGTGCTTTCTAGGTTACAGTTCACTTTCACCTCTTTGTTCACTGACGCAGACTCCTAAGTGTACACCTTTACAGGTTCAGATTCATAACAAGCTCCCTACTATCTAACTGAAAAGAAGAAAACACACATTTTCAGTTACAAATGTTTCTTTCTGCTGTGTTTATTTGACTTGAATTATTGACAGCCAGAAGTTAACTATCTGTGTTATGGTATTAAAAATGTGGATTACGGTGACAGTGTACATGACATAAAGCAAAATAATAGACGGCACTGTAGCGTTAATACAGTTTGGTAAGGGATTTTCCCTAGCTGTTCTACGGGCATGCCTATGTACATCAAAGGCGGTGCGATCACATTACAGGTAATGAGACACCAAAATGCTTGTTCCCATCAATGCTCCTCCCCCGCATCCCCTCATGAGTTGCACCACTGAGAGGCCCTGGCCACAATAGTACTTTCAGACACCCCCCTCGAGCATTCATTTACATCTAGGCGAGAAATGAGCATGTAAAAATATCTGTGTGGTGTATGAGCTGCTTATTACAGGCTAATATTGTTAGAAAAGACGTGATCTAATGCTGATTCCTATGATAGAGTTTAACCTCCTACCTTCTGTTTAAATGTTACCTATGCAATTGACAAGTTAGACTCCTTATTCATGATTGTTTACATATTTGCAACCTTTACTGGGACCTATGATGTATATATTTTGGTTGTACTAAATTTGCCTCATTGCCTTTTTTTTTTTTAACACAGCATTGTCTACTACAGGGTGGGCCATTTATATGGATACACCATAATAACATGGGAATGGTTGGTGATATTAAAGTCCTGTTTGTGGCACATTACTATATGTGAGGGGGCAAACTCCTCAAGATGGGTGGTGACCATGGTGGCCATTTAGAAGTCGGCCATCTTGGATACAACTTTTGTTTTTTCAATAGGAAGAGGGCCATGTGACACATCAAACTTATTGGTAATGTCACAAGAAAAACAATGGTGTGCTTGGTTTCAACATAACTTTATTCTTTCATGAGTTATTTACAAGTTTCTGACCACTTATAAAATGTGTTCAATGTGCTGCCCATTGTGTTGGATTGTCAATGCAACCCTCTTCTCCCACTCTTCACACACTGATTGCAACACGGCAGGAGAAATGCCAGCACAGGCATCCAGTATCCGAAGCTTCAGGTGCTGCACATCTCGTATCTTCACACCATAGACAATTGCCTTCAGATGACCCCAAAGATAAAAGTCTGAAGGGGTCAGATCGGGAGACCTTGGGGGCCATTCAACTGGCCCACGACGACCAATCCACTTTCCAGGAAACTGTTCATCTAGGAATGCTTGGACCTGGCACCCATAATGTGGTGGTGCATCATCTTGCTGGAAAAACTCAGGGAACGTGCCAGCTTCAGTGCATAAAGAGGGAAGCACATCATCATGTAGCAATTTCAAATATCCAGTGGCTTTGAGGTTTCCATTGATGAAGAATGGACCCACTATCTTTGTGCCCCATATACCACACCAAACCATCACTTTTATTGTTCCAACAGTTTTGGAGGGATCCATCCAATGTGGGTTAGTGTCAGACCATTAGCGGTGGTTTTGTTTGTTAACTTCACCATTCACATAAAAGTTTGCCTCATCACTGAACAAAATCTTCTGCGTGAACTGAGGGTCCTGTTCCAATTTTTGTTTTGCCCATTCTGCAAATTCTGTGTGCTGATCTGGGTCATCCTTGTTGAGCTGCTGCAGTAGCTGGAGTTTGTAAGGGTGCCATTTGTGAGTAGCTAATATCTGCCGAAGGGATGTTCGACTAATGCCACTCTCCAGTGACATGCGGCGAGTGCTACACTGTGAGCTCTCGCTGAATGAAGCTAGGAGAGCCACTGATGTTTCTTCATTAGTGACAGTTTTCTTGCGTCCACATTTTGGCAAATCCAACACTGAACCAGTTTCACGAAACTTAGCAAGCAGTTTGCTAACTGTAGCATGGGAGATGGGTGGTCTCGTAGGGTGTCTTGCATTGAAATCTGCTGCAATGACCCGGTTACTGCGTTCACCAGATATCAACACAATTTCGATCCGCTCCTCACGTGTTAACCTCTTCGACATGTCAATGGCTGTGAACAAAGAGAAACTTGTAAATAACTCATGAAAGAATAAAGTTACGTTGAAACCAAGCACACCATTGTTTTTCTTGTGACATTACCAATAAGTTTGATGTGTCACATGGCCCTCTTCCTATTGAAAAAACAAAAGTATTATCCAAGATGGCCGACTTCTAAATGGCCACCATGGTCACCACCCATCTTGAGGAGTTTGCCCCCTCACATATACTAATGTACCACAAGCAGGACTTTAATATCACCAACCATTCCCATGTTATTACGATGTATCCATTTAAATGGCCCACCCTGTAGTTTGAAAACAAACAGCTTAGGTTGAAAATGTGTAACTTGTTGTCTTGTTTTCTTTTTTCCCCAGCCTGATTCCCTGCTCTTGTAATGGCCACTACAGGCTACGTAGGTGAGATCCAGCCAGCGGCCCAAACTCAGGGGACTGCTGTCACTGTGACAACGGGTCAACCTGATGCCAGCTCCACCCCTGTAACTGCCCCACAATTTTTGGCTGAGATTCAGACTACTGTGGCTGCTCCCTCTGTGGTCACACCCACAGGCCAAACTACTCCCACAGAGCAAGCCGCTTCCATCACCACCCAAAAGCCCGCTGCTAGTCAGACCCAGTCCACAGTGCAAGCCCAGCCAGCTCAGACGCAGTATGTGACTGCAGAGATCCAGGGCTCCCCCACGCAGTCAGGAAATGCTCAGAGCACTCCACAGTACATCGTTGTTACTGTCACAGGTAAAGGCTTTCTGCACTAACAGTGCATGTGATCCCAATTAAATATTTATTTTATTTATTTATTTTTTAGAAAGAGGGACAATACATATTAATGAACATTTTAACAAATGTAAATATGCCAGATTATAGCCTTAGGCTAATTTCCATCTGCAGACCCTCCGGCAGGTTGGTGTTAAACACAAGTTAGTAAAAACATACAGAGACACTATTTACAGGTCATGTGACAAGGACAAAAACAGTGATCACATTATACTACAGGGAGTGCAGAATTATTAGGCAAGTTGTATTTTTGAGGAATAATTTTATTATTGAACAACAACCATGTTCTCAATGAACCCAAAAACTCGTTAATATCAAAGCTGAATGTTTTTGAAAGTAGTTTTTAGTTTGTTTTTAGTTTTAGCTATTTTAGGGGGATATCTGTGTGTGCAGGTGACTATTACTGTGCATAATTATTAGGCAACT
>NW_005187460.1:1129810-1159503 GCF_000239375.1 Pundamilia nyererei
ATGTCATTAGACCACACCCCTTCTCATTACAGAGATGCACATCACCTAATATGCTTAATTGGTAGTAGGCTTTCGAGCCTATACAGCTTGGAGTAGGACAACATGCATGAAGAGGATGATGTGGACAAAATACTCATTTGCCTAATAATTCTGCACTCCCTGTAGCACAAACAATGACAAGGAGAGTGGACACAGAGGACAGTATAGATAACAACAACAATAACAACAATAACAATAACGGAAACACATCAATTATATTGCACAAAACCCAGTATTGTACATTCCCTGACCATCGTGATATTGCGTTCACCCATTGCACTAACAGTTGTTTCCCTTTTTGTAATACACTAACTCTTTTTCCCGTCCAATATAAAACATGATTATTAAACATGATCACATGTCTGTGTGTCCCTCAGCCGCCCTTTTAAGTGGCTCTTAAAGATGGGGAGACTTGTACTTTCCCTCACTGACAGTGGAAGACTATTCCAGAAGCTCACTCCCTGATATGACAAAGCATTCTGTGAAAAGGTGGTCCGCCTGAATGCTAGTTCACAATCACCTCTAACAGTGGCTCGAGTCAGTTGAGACCCGGCAACACTGGTAGACTTTTGTTTAATAAAATCACTCATTGGTGGAGGCGCCAGACCATGTATAACTTTGTATATTAGACAGGCAGATTTAAATAATTTGAAATTAGTAAAATTTAAAAACTTGTATTTTTCTAAAATTTGACAATGGTGACATGAAAAAGGTTTTTTATCTAATATTTTCAATGCTCTTTTGTAGCATACTTCAATTGTCCCAATAGCAGCAGAGCTCGTATAGGACCAACTTGTAATACAATATTCAATATGAACCAGTATCATTGAGTGCAGGAATGTAATCGCTGCTGTGTCTGTTAATGATGTGCAGATATGTCTAAAGTTCTGTATATTAACATTTACAGTTTTCACTACTTTTTCAATGTGTTTTTTAAAGGATAATTTAGTCTAGTAGCACTCCCAAATACTTAAATTCCTCAACATTAATTAATTCTTGTGCACCCAAGCAAACTTTTACTGCAGCCACGGTTGTTTTAGGTTTACTAAAAAACATTGATACGGCCTTTTTAAAATTAAGGCACAAGCATGAGTCATTCAGCCATTTTTGTAAATCATGTAATGCCAGTGAAAGCTGATGGGCTGCATCATCAGCAGTTTTGGCTTGCGTAAAAATTACCGTATCATCCGCATACGTATCGGATGTGTCCATATTTTTGCACACATTAGGCAAGTCATTTACATAAAGTGAAAATAACAGGGGCCTAGAATTGAACCCTGGGGGACACCTTGCGTACAGTAAAGATAGGGTGACTTGCTATTCTTTATTTGCACGCATTGTTTTCTATCTGATAGATAAGACTGTATCCATTTAACAGTGTGATTACTAAAGTTAAATGTCGACAGTCTAGACAAGAGCTATTATATCATAACACAAGTGTCCTAGAAGTTCCTTGCTTCAGACTGTGTAAATATGTCTCTATCTGCCACCCCACAGTCATATAACACATCACAAATAAAGATCTGTTGGCGCAAGGCCTGAAGTTAACCAGTCAGAGGTGTTTCACAATGGATGATGAGAATTTATCTTTTTCAGACTCATCATTTTATTTGACAAAGCAGATTTGATTTATAGGGACAAAATCAAAAAGGGTGAGGCGTGGAGTTTAATGCACAGGTTCTAGGAGTGGAAGGTAAGTAAACTAGTAATTAGCTGCAGCAGAAATACCTGATTTTGCCCGACTTATTGAATTCGACTTGTACAGTCAAGTATTTGTAAAGACAAAAACGCTCGGCTCACATACCGGATAATCCCAGTTTGGTATAAGGGTGTGTGGCGAATGAAGTAAAACTGTGTTACAGTCACAGGCTTATCCTCTGTGGTCAATTTTAATTGTGTCTTTAAAAGATGTTTTTTTATTTTTTATTACTATCATTAGTTTTCATAAAGGTTTTTCAAGCAAAAAGTTGACAAATAATTAAGTGCAAATGTTTTTTTAGGTGGGGAGATTTTTGATTTGTGCATACTTTTATGTGTTTAAAGACATGATTTTATCTGCTTTATTACACCATTAGTGTTACCACTTTATTATTAATCAGCTGTAGCAAGAGATGAGAGGCAGTGTATGATCAGCTTAATGAAGTAGAAATAATATCACTAATTTGTGCAGGTACTAAGATACCCTCTTTATCTTTCAGAGGGTTCCCTTCACTCAAATGACAGTGTGTCAGACTCCAGTCCACCTCCAGCTGTGGTGCAGACTGGAGTCCCCACACAAGTTGTTCAGCAGGTGCAGACAGCTCAGCAGGTAAAATTTGCACACATACATGGTTATGTCCGTCTATGTTATGTTATGTTGTTTTCTTTGCTCTTGAATCTTCTCTTCATCTCAATAGAGGTCAGTGGTGCAGGCCACCTCCCAGATTGCCAAAACTGAGCCAGGCACACAGCTCAGCGTCACCAGTCTACAGCCTGTCCACATCACCCAGGAGGTAAGCCAAACTCCCAGTGGAGTTTGTCAGTGGTGATGGCATATACGTGATGTCTGAAAATAACTTATGCTTTCACTAACCAGTGTGTAAATGCGAGCTAGTCATCACAGCTTCACTTCACTAAATGTGTGATCAATGTGACTTGTGATGCGTACAAAACTTTGCAACTTCCTTGTGTTTTGGCTCAGTATTAGTCAGCTCATCGTTTCTGTGGTCAAATCTGCAACTTTTCAGCTTCCCCTTAGCACGGAGGTGACCGGTTTAGTCAGGGATAGGAAACTAGAAGATTGGCAGCTGCGTCATGAGGCAGAGGAGTCAGTCTGCCTTGCCTGGATGTCAGCAGACTGCGTAAACGGCTACTGCTGCAAACCCGTCTACCTCCCCTTGGATGAGTATTGGCAGTCACTGTGCATGCTCTCTGTGCATGCTGAGAGAGAGATAGGCTACCCTGCCATCCTCAGCTCAGGTCCCAATCAGCCACCTCTGCACACAGCAACCGCCGCTTTCCAAGTAGGTCAGGGACACGAGGGAATCTGCTGCTACAAAGATGAGTGGACAGAGAAGCTGTCAGTATAAGAAATGTTTGTAGTGCAAAAACAAGGCCGGACATGAAAGATATTAAGTTTCTAAAGGATGAAAGAGTTGATGTGGTTCAACAAGATGGCTGAGGATTTATTGGATTTTGGTGTGTGTGTGTGTCTGTGTGTGTTCGCGCTCACTCCTTAGGTCCAGCAGCAGCTCACATCAGTGCCAGTGCAACATGTGTACACCAATCAAGTGCAGTATGTTGAAGGAGAAGACAACAACTACACCACCAGCACCATGTTAGAATGAACCTCATTTTCTAACACTTGTCCACACAGAGTTATTGTTTTCTTTGTCTTACTTCTTTCTTCGGCTGCTTGGTTTTGTAACCCATCTTTGCATGTCTCTCATCCAGTCGCTCTGGCACCTTCCCTTACACCGACACCCCTTTGTACACCCAGACCACCGCCGCTCCATATTACGAAGGTCAGCCGACTTCCGGCACCCAGGCCTCCACGCCCGGCACACCTCTGACTGTGTCCGTGACAGCCGGCACCACAGCGGGCGTCTCGATGTTCGTGGCCCAGCCTACCACCGCGGCGGGGGGAGGGGCCACAGTGGTGACGGCAGGCGGCACGACCAACGGGGCCGGAGAAGGGGCAGGGACCAACGGCGGCGCGGCAGGCAGTTATGTGATCCAGGGGGGTTACATGCTGGGCAGCGGCGGCAGCAGCAGCAGCAGCGGGTCGGCAGCTGGCAACAGTCAGAACTACTCACACACTGCCCGCGCCTCTCCGGCCACTGTGAGTATTACAGAGGGCGAGGAGAGTAGCGTGCCGTCGGCAGACAAGAAGGTATGCAGAGGCGCCAAGCGCAGGAATTTCTTCTCGTTCTGTTCTCATCCACACAACCCCCCCTTTTGGTGGCGCACACTGATGACGTCATAGTTTGAGTTTTGTCAAAGTGGAAAACACAAGTGAACAATTTGGAGATTAGGAGCAAAAAATGTTAGCTGAAATTTTATTTATTTATTTATTTTGCTTTAACTGTGATTTCCTCAAAGAAAACAAAACCATGACCTCATCATTTTCATACCATTGCAGTGCATGTAATGAGGGGCATTTTTAATTTGCCTGAAATGCCTTGACACTATACTGTTCATCCCAAATTCATCATATTGAACCCCCATACAATGGCCATAACCAAAACATGTCTGGCCGGCATCCCATCAGTACTCCAGGTCATTGATTCATTGCATACCAAAGTTGTATGCCACGGCACGCAAACAGATGTATTTGTGTTTTCATTCCTGAATGACAGACGGACTGTAAATACGAATGGATTTGCGTTTGTATAATACAAATACTAGAGAAAGTTATGTGTGTGTGTGTGTGTGTGTGTGTGTGTGTGTGTGTGCGTTTGTGTGCATGTCATGTACATGTATCTGTTCAAAGGTGTGATATGTGTGGTAATAGTTGTGCATTTATGTTTTTCTGTATATCTGTATATACTGGCTTTGCTAACTGCACCAGCTATTTTCTTTGTTCCATTGCCTGTGTGTCAGGTACAGTGGTTGCTGGACAACTATGAGACAGCTGAAGGAGTGAGTCTGCCCCGTTCCACCCTTTACTGCCATTACTTGCTGCACTGCCAGGAGCAGAAGCTAGAACCTGTTAATGCTGCGTCATTCGGGAAACTCATACGATCTGTGTTCATGGGGCTACGCACACGGCGTCTGGGCACTCGGTAAGCTGTGTAGTCACCCAAACTCATAGGGTAAAAAATATATATGCAACCCATTTATATCCATTAGTAAAGAGAGAGGTGAAGAAGACAGGACAGACAGGGTCGAGTGGGTGGAGACAAATGTTAAAGGTTTGTGAAGGAAAATGTTTACAAGTTGGTAGAGGGAACTTCTATGATTTATGGCTTTGAGATGGTGATGCTGACAAAAAGACAGGAGGCAGAGTTGCTAGGATTTTCATTGATAGTGACCAAGAGGGACAACTTAAGTTGAGTGGTTTTGAAAGTTAGAAAGTCAAGGCTAAGATGGTCTGAACATCTGCAGAGGACGGATAGTGAATATATTGAACAAAAGATGTTGAAGATGGAGCTGCCAGGCAGGAGGAGAAGAGGAAGACCACAGAGGAGAGATCAGACAAACACATCACACATTCCACTGTGGCCTTTTCTGCTGCAGTGATGCATGTCAGGAGCACAAACCCAGTAGTCCTCCGTTCATTTCACCAGACACCAGTAGTCTCCATGTAACTGACGTGCGTAATGCTATGCATGCACACACCAATCAGGCATAAGATTTGACTACTGACAGGTAAAGTGAAATCACTGATTGTCTCTTCACCGTGGCACCTGTTAGTGGGTGGGATATATCAGGAAGCAAGTGAACATTTTGTCTTCAAAGTTGATGTGCTAAAAGCAAGAAGCAAAAGCATTTCTCTGAGTTTGAAAGGGCCAAACTGTAATGGCTAGAAAACTGGGTTGGAGCTGGGTTGTTATCAGTCTCCAATGGTAAGCATCTATCAAAAGTGGTCCAAGGAAGGAACAATAGTGAACCACTATTATGATGAGAGTATCATGGGCGGCCGAGGCTGATCCTTGTGGTTCGATGCAGCCACGGTACCGTTCCTGTAGCTTAATCCTGGTTCTGATGGAAAGGTGTCAGAATGCACTGTGCAACACAGCTCGTTGTGTGTGGGGCTGCATAGCCACAGTACACCCTCTCATGGAAACAGTACTCCCTGATGGCTGTGGACTCTTTCAGCAGAATAACGTGCTCTGGTTGGTTTGAGGTTTGAGGAGCACAGCAACAATTTTGAGGTGTTGACTTGGCCTCCCAATTCCCAAGAATTTGGATTGTGCTAGTTAAACAAGTGCGATGCATGGAGGCCGCACCTCGCAACTTACAGGACTTAAAGGATCTGTTGCTAACCTCTTGGTGCCAAATACCACAGCACACCCTCAGGGCTCTAGTGGAGCCCAAGCCTCGACATATCAGGGCTGTTTCAGCAGAAAAAGGGGGACCAACACAATATTAGGCAGGTGGTCATATGTTATGCTTGATTGGTGTACCTTAAATTAGTTTCCAGCAGAAATGCAGTTTTTTTTGTGTTGTTTTGTTTAAATTTTTCTAGGAACATCTATAAAGCTCTCTGGAGCATTGGGAAATGTTTGCCTTGTGTAGGAAGACATGTGGGTAGTGATGAAGACAGACAGCATGTGTGTGGGAGAGTGAGTGAGCTAGTGAAATGACTTTTTAAAAGTATTTAGTGCTATGGGTGCAAATACTTTGTGTTTTATGAAATTCTAATTCAGTGTATAGTAAGACTATACATGTGGCTTGTATGGAGTTAACATACATTTAAACAGACAGCATAAACACTATGCTCTCTATAGAGTTAGGCTCTTTTAAAAATAAAAGTCAAACCACATTTGTCTTCCTGTTAGGGGTAATTCTAAATACCACTATTATGGGCTGAGAATCAAAGCGGGCTCTTCTCTTCTCCGGCTGATGGAAGACCAACAACACCTGGCTATGAGGCAACAGCCGTTCTCACAGAAACAGAGGTATCCACAGAAATGTCTACACATTCAAGCGCATCTTCTCTATCATTACACAGTTGACCTTTTTTCTACCTCATACGGTTTTTGCCACCGGCTCCTGTTTTTTCTCCATCTCTCACACCATGTCTTCCATTCTTCTCGCGGCTCTGGGCATTTGCTGCTCTTATTATAAGACTGAATTACAATTTCATTTCACTTCATTATTTATCACCTTTGTCTAGACATGAATGCCTGATGTGCTTTTTCGCTCCCTACCTATCAGGTTGAAGCCTGTTCATAAGGTGGAAGGAATGACCAATGGAACGGCAGCAGGAGCAGGTCAGCAGCAGCAACAGCAGCAGGGATCGGGCCACGTGGATATCAGCACCCAGGTTCAGCAGTACCAACAGTTCCTTGGTGAGCTTAGTAAACAATGAACACACTTGTTAGTGAGTGCTGCTTTTTTTTTTTTTTTTAAATGTTAATTTGGTTGAGTCACAAGAGTGAGCAAGCAAAATATTCTTGTAAGCTCTCAGGGCTTGTTGTGAGGACCTTGCATTACATTATGTGGTTGCTTAGAGTGCATGGGCTGTGCCTGACACAGCACCAGTCTTTGAACTTGCTTTTCCCTGTGAAGTAAATTGTTAATTTGGCCTGACAAAGTGTGTCTCCTCATCTTTAGGTTTTAGGCTTTTTGGGAAGCCTTCATTTTTATTAGCAGCAAGGACCTCCATGCCCTGTTAACGGACTGTCAAATCCAGTAACAGAATCTGCTGTAACAGTTTATTACAAGTATATAAGGCATGGTTTCCTATTTATGTAAGCATATAGCACACAGGCCTATACTTATGCTGCTGTGTTTACTTGAATTGCGTAGTTCCTTTGTTTGATAGCATGATGGGATTTTTACACCTGATATATGTTTAACATTTCTATATGCTGCTGTGCTGGCGGTGCAGTGGTTAACACTCAGAGCCTCACAGCAAGGAGGTTCAATTTCATCACCAGGACAGGATCTTCCTGTGTGGAGTTTGCAGGTTGTCCCCGTGTTTGTCTAAATTGCCCATAGGTGTGAACGTGAGTGCAAATGGTTGTCTATGTCTATGCCTATGTGTTAGCCCTGCAACACACGAGCAACCTGTCCAGGGTGTACTCCACCTCTTGCCCTAAGACAGCTGGAATAGCCCCCCCCCCCCCGGCCCCCTTTCAACCCTGAATTGGATAAGCAGAAGAGAATGGATGGATGGCTATTTCTATATGTGTAAGGCAGGATGGTAGTTAGCACTGTTGCCTCACAGCAAAAAGGTCCTGGGTTTGAATCTAGCATATTTGGTTGTGGCCTTTCTTTGTGGAGTCTGAATGTTCTCCCCGTGTTTGCATGGGTTCTCTCTGGCTTCCTCCCACAGTCCAAACACATGCAGTTAGAGGGGCTGGGTTAACTGGTGATTCTAAATTAGCCATAGGTGTGAATGTGAGTTTAAATGGTTGTGTCTTTGTGTGTTTGCCCTGTGACATACTGGCAATATGTCCAGGTTTGTTCGAGACCTACCTACTTATCCAATTCAGGGTCTTGAATTGGATAAGCAGATGGAAATGGATGGACGGATTATATGTTTTTAATCTGAACATAATGTAAAAAGACAATCTCATTACCAACATTTAAATGCCACATCCCTCCTACTATGAGCTAAACCACAACAGGCATGTCCATCTAAGCACATTTAGTGGCATTCACATAAATGTTGATTACTCTGTGCAGTTAATGGGATTTCTCTCTTAGTATCCACTGCTCCTTTGTCCTGTGTCCAGATGCATCCAGAGCTCTCCCAGAGTTCCCAGAGATCGATCTCCAGGGGAAGTCTCTGCCAGAGGGCATTGAGCTGGAGCACATAAAGAGCTTTCAGCTGCTGTACAGAGAACATTGTGAGGTAACCGAAATTGGAACCCACTGACTATTTACTGAAGTTTTTCCTTTGTGTGTAGTTCCTTTCTGTGAATCACTGGAGGACTACTCTAAATGAAATTACACCAATTATAACCTTTTAGTGGGAAAAACCGACTGTAATTTGATCAAAATGTCAAGTTCTTATAGATGTAGTGGTGAAGATGAGTTTTAAGGTTAGGAAGACCACGTTGAAAGCAAAATCCAGAAATGCAGAATGTTGTTTTCCTCTCCTTTGTTCATTCAGTTGCCCCACTACCCCCACCCCAATAATCTATTTGTCCTCAGTCTTCGATTCTTCGATGTATGGATTATTTTCTTTCTGTTCTTTCAGGCTATTCTCGATGTGATGGTTAACCTGCAGTTTACCCTAGTGGAGACTCTGTGGAAGACCTTCTGGAGGTTCAGCCAAAGTCAGGCCGGAGATGCCACGTTGGCCGTGTGAGTGATTGTACTCCACAGGCAGGCGTTCATTCAAGATCCAGATTGTGTCCTAAGATAGTAAAAACATTTGTCTGTTGCCGTAGCATTACTATTTCCATACAAACTGTGTGTGCGTGTGTGTGCGCCTCGGCAGTCACGATGAGTCAGAGAAGCGTCTCCCTAAGTCCTGCCTGGTGTTGCTGTGCAAATATGAGCCAGTGCTGCGCTGGAGCCGCGACTGTGACAACAGCCTCTACCAGGGCCTGGTGGAAATCCTCATCCCTGATGTCCTCAGACCCATCCCCAGTAAGGCTCTATAGGAAGACTGATTATGTAGTGAACCATGTAAGCATGCTTATCCGTGCCTACAGAGTGTGTTTATACAAATAAAGAGCTATTCCTAAAACTCAGTGCCAATTTAAAGTTGTTGAAATGAGCCAACTAGGGAGCAAAGATCCTCCTGACAGCCTTTTGGATGTGTAGTGAAAGAATACACTGTTTTCCATCACGTGTACCCATTGCGCTGCCCTTACTGGCAGCTACACTTATTTCTTCTGGTTTCGGTTATAGTTTTAGTCAGAGTTTAACTTTTAAGACCTTGAACAGTTCCCTTTTGAATATTCGTCATTTTCTTTCCCATCACAATGCTGCCAGAGAAAAAAATGTTCCACATCCACATAAAGTGGATACAAGTCTGGTTATTCAGCTGTAATGCCAAAAAGAAAATAAATAAAAATTGAAAAATCTTTGACCAGCAGAACCTTGGCTAATTGTCTAGACATTAGATAATCGTTTTCCCACTCTAGCAGTGACAGACCCATTTCTGCCCACAGGTGCCTTAACTCAAGCCATTCGCAACTTTGCCAAGAGCCTGGAGAGCTGGCTGACCAATGCCATGATGAACATCCCTGAGGAAATGGTCCGCATCAAGGTAAAGCCCTCCATTATTAGCTTGGCGCTGATGGAACCGCTTGTTTTCTGAGCCATGGAGCAAACAGTCTTTTCAGGCATGACAAAAACATCGTCTTATTGTGTGGGACTCTAAGCTCAGACATTATTAGATTTTTGTGAGCAGGAGCTAGAGTTGAATTTATATAAAAGCTCTGCGGTGCAGCTTTTGTGAAGAAGGGAAAAAAGAGGTTCCATCAAAGTAAATAAATGACAGCAGATGTGAGCAGCTATCACAGAAAACATCTGTTATATACGGATATTTGTGAAAATATTGATATGCATCTTTTTCTGACCCGTCGTCTTCCTCCTCTCTCAGGTCACATCAGCCAATGCTTTTGCTCAGACCCTGCGCCGCTACACCAGTCTGAACCACCTGGCCCAGGCAGCCCGTGCTGTCCTCCAGAACACGGCTCAGATCAATCAGATGCTGTCCGACCTCAACCGCGTCGACTTTGCCAACGTCCAGGTCGGTTCAGTGTCTAGCAGCATTCTCATTAAATCGCGCTGATGACATTGTCAGTGGTTGAATGCCGCTTTGGTTTTGCAGCTGACTCTGTAGCTTGTGGTTACACTGAGGTTTCATGTGTTATTTGTTTATCCAACTTCCGTCATAGTGTCTCTTTTTTATTTTACTGTTCAGGAAGCTCACTTGGTTTTTCTAAGAAACTGCTTCTTCCGCCTGATTATATGTTCAGATACTGAACAGTAAACTTAGTGCTAGTGCGTGGTTTAAGCTCCATCATCTGCTGCTATTTATAAATATAAGGTCATCCAGCCTCTTTTACTGGTGCAGATGTGACTGCCCTATAATGACACTTTGCCTTTTTCTCCCTGTTTGTGCTTTTGTAGGAGCAGGCTTCATGGGTGTGCCGGTGCGAAGACCGTGTGGTCCAGCGGCTCGAGCAGGACTTCAAGCTGACCCTCCAGCAGCAGAACTCACTGGAGCAGTGGGCCGCGTGGCTCGACGGTGTGGTCTCCCAGGTCCTAAAGCCCTACCAACAGAGCCCTGCTTTCCCTAAAGCTGCCAAGCTCTTTCTGCTCAAGTGGTCCTTTTACAGGTGGGGAGCAGTCAGAAAGAATGAATTCCAAGTTCTGCCTCTCCTGACCTTTCCCGAGTCCATTTTTATTTGTGTTGATAGATTTGATTTGGTTGGATCTTTATTCTCCTCTTTTGAGCTAAATGTCTGGTAAAAATGATGAAGGAGGAGTGTACGAGTGCACAATAGCCAGTAATTTAGAGCTGAAGTATACAGGGCTAAAATGGCCTTTGTCAGTTTGCATTATTTTTTGTGATGTTGTATTCAGTTTGAGCTGCAGGCTTTAGTCCTGAAGTTAAAACAAACCTAGTCTGTACTTTGTTAAGTCATTGCTAACTGTAATAATCACAAGATAATCATCAGAACTGTCCAAATCTTAAATGACTGGATTTTTTTAAATTAACAAAACAAGAGAGCAGTTTAAAAAGTGATAACCAAGACAAGGACATAGAATACTTACAATAACAACACAAACTAGAAAACAATCACTAGGATAGTAGAGATAAAAGGATGAGTGTACTACTCATTATAACCATATTCCTAAATAAATGCTAAAAGTAACAGTAACAATAATCCTCATCCACCTCTATGCTGTAATCGTAAGTATGCATCCATATACCTTCCTATGCACATATGCCATAGTGATAAAAAAAAAAAAGCAAGGATATGCATATATATATATGTGTGTGTGTGTATGTGTGTGTGTGTGCACAGGACCCTCAAGCTCCTAGGCCTCTGGTAGAGACATGAGCTTGAAGGATAAAGATAAAGAAGGATAAAGGGCGAGTGGGGAATTTAATTTATTTATTTATATAAATATATATAAAACCAAGCTCATCCCATAAGCAGGGTCTTAGTCAAGCAGGTCATTACAAGTCAGTTGCCATTCATTTGCCTCCTTTGGAGACTGGATGGAAATCCGAAGGCTCTGAATCGCTCTCAGACCTGTCTGGAATAAATAGCAGAGCTGAAATTTAAAATCCAAACCACCCCACATCACACAGCTTTATTGAAGGAACTTATCAAATACTCAAATTGAGTAAATAAGTCACCGACTCGACTCGTGGTTCGTGGTGTCAACCTTGTCCCAGTAAAGCAATGAGATAGAGGAAAAAAGCAGTTTCTGTTTGTAAGTTAGAGAAGTGGTACATGTGTGAAGAGTGGCTTGTTTCCCATTTCTGTTCCTCAGTTCCATGGTAATCAGAGACCTCACCCTGCGGAGTGCCGCCAGCTTCGGATCCTTTCACCTGATTCGTCTGCTATACGACGAGTACATGTACTACCTTATCGAGCACAGAGTGGCCCAGGCTAAAGGAGAGACCCCCATTGCTGTTATGGGAGAGGTATCAACATACACGGATCCAGAAATGCAAATACATTCATATAATAGTGTAAGCCACATTTACACCACTAACCAAATCCCCTCTTGACATTAGTTTGCCAGCTTAGGCCGAGGTCTGAACCAGCTGGATCCGGATAAAGGTCTGCACTGATTCTGCTGTAGCTCGTCTTAACTGACACCTGTGCTCTAAGCTTTGCTGGTAACCATCTCTGTTATGCTGTCTGTTGTAGAAGAGGAAGAAGAAGAGGAGGAGGAGAGTGATGAAGAAGGTCAGGAGCTGTCCCTTCCCTCAGACGGGGCCGTGCTCGGAGAGGAGTCTCTGGAGCCGCCTGCCAAGCTGGCCAGAACTGACCAGAGAGTTCTCTTCGCCACCGGGTCAGCTGACAACTAGCCGCAGTGTAAATGACGTGCTGATCTCACAGACACACACGCCGATGTACAAAGAACAGTAATTTATACCCCCTGACACCTGTATATAGAGCTTGTTGAGGTGCGCCCGCGTGCACTCTCGCTGCATATGGTTCTGTTTGCGTGCAGTCCTCAGGCACACACAATCAAAACACACTCAAGTCAGTAACTGCTGCTGCCCGGATGGCACAACCACCTGTCGCCACCATTGATTACTCCCACAGTCAGTGGCGTTTTGTAACAGGACGTGGCTTCAGAAACCCGGGGTCTCTTGATGCAGAGAGGACCTTCAGTTGTATGAATCTGTAAAAACAAAACAAACTAAAGCCAGGCACTTCTTTTCGTTTATCTCCTCATCGCGCCGCAGCCTCGCTGTTTTTCCCTCTCATTGCTGTAAAACGAATGCTCGCCCTCCCACCGCTGTCACTGCCGTATCAAAGTGGTCTTTAAAAGGTACTGCGGGGTGTGTGTGTGTTTGTGTGCGGAGCGGACCGTAAGCGGTGTTTGAATTTAGTCACTACTTCATTTACCGCTTTGTGGGAGCGTAGGGTTTTTTGTTGTTGTTGCTTTTTCTTTTTTTTTTTAAAGACAGCAGGCGACTTTTTTGTGTGTGTCAGCTTGTACGAGCACTGTGGTCACACCGCTCTGCTGTTATTTGTAGAGGCCGAGTGAACACGCGTTTTTACCCGGTCGTGCGCGTCTGTTTGCGTGACTCATGCCGAGTGGTGACTGTTGTGTAGATATTTTCTAGAGCATTCATGGTTTGATTTTTTTTTTTTTGATGGCGTGTGCAGATTTCCTGTGTGATTCACCTGTTAAAAGACAAAAAAGAAAAAAGAGAAGCTCTCGTGTTCTCGGAGTGCCTACCTCAGCTGCCACAAACACTTGTAAAGATGAAGCTCCAGCTGTGAAGTAGGAACTCCTGTTAGTTGCTGCAAGAAAAAAATTCTCTTTTTTTCCTTTTTTTTTTAAAACAAGAACATCTGGTTCTTGTTTTAAGAGAGAGAGAAGTGCCGTACGTGTACCATAGTTTATGTTTAAGTGCTTCAATCCTATCCACCCATTAAGTTCCTCTGTGCCCTCATTTGCCCTCGACTCGTTATGTTTTTGCCTTATTTCATTCTGTTTCTGTTTTTTTCCCCCACATTTGTGTGTTTCTGGGTGCCAAACCGGTTTGCTTTGATCCTCGCTGATTTTTCTTTCTTTCTTATGTTTTTTTAAGAACTGTGCCTGAGTAAGAACGGTGATATACTTATATTCTACTGTATATTTATCCACTATTTTGAATTTCGTTGTCACTAAGTGAACCTCTTGTGCAGTGTACGGTGCTGTGTTGTCACACATTGTAAGCGACCCTCGTGTGCATTATTGATTTGTGATTGTACGTTCGGTTATCGATCCTCTTTCATATCTGATGACTTTTCCACTCACAGGCTAAGTAAGGCCCTGCCTCTTTGCACATGTTGACTTTATTGTCTAAAAGTTTTTTTGTTTGTTTTTTCCCCCCCCTCACTTTCTTCGAGGTGTTTTTTTTTTTTTTTTAAATGGTGAGATGGAGGCGTCAGATTTCATGCAAATGTCTCTCACCCCTCGGTGAGATTCAGAGAAATCGACCGAGGTGAGAGATCTGCTCAGTCCTCCACCACCGCTCATCTCATTCCCCTCGTCTCACTGTGTTTTTTTTCTCACTCTCATGCCCGATGGCTTTGTTTTGCTTCTAAAACACTGTTCATGGAGATCAGTTGTCATATTCCTTTTTCATTTCTGTCAATACTGTCTATAAATAGCGGTGCGTGTTTTTTCACAGGCATTGCCAGCCTCAAACCAGCACATCATCCTTTATACGAAGTCTAGCGCTACCACAGCTGAGTACATATCACTCCAGTCTTTTAATGATCTACAGCGTGCAGAATGGCCATTGTTTACCCACTAAAAAAGGAAAAAAATGTTCGTCATTTTTATAGTGCGTTGTTTCTTATGTACAAAACAAAATGAGAAAAAAAAAGATGTTCAGTGGCAGTGTTTTTTGAATTTTGGTCTGCTCTAAGTATGACTGTGCCTTTGGAGGTGGTAGAATGCAATTCAGATGTTTTTAATTTTAAAGATATAAATTAAAGAATTTTTAAAATTACTCCGGATATCTCTCGTGGATTTCTGAGTCTGATTTCTGAGTCAGTGTAAGGGCGGGGTTACTGTCTGAAAAACAGTCACTTTCTTATTAAATTTGACACCCTTGGCTGAAAAAAAAAAAAACAAGACCGTGACTTCCTGGGCCACGCTCACACGAACACACTCGTCTGCTACCACTTCTGCTGCTGTATAAATAAGACACTGGAACAGGAAACGCAGAATACCTGAAACTCAAAAGTCAGCCTGCTTTAAGCAGAGCAGAAACGGATCAATTGTGCTGGCAACTTTTGACAGCTGGTAACCCGAGCGTGTTCACTGAGAACAGCAGAGGTGGAAGAATCAGAGGTACAGAGCAGAGAAAGATGTTATTGGTGCAGTGTTTCTGCATGTGCGAGGTCCCATGGTACACACAGGATTTTAAAGTTTTGCAATAAATAGCTGAGCAATATTCAGATAAAAGCAGAAAAGCGCAAGTAAATGACTGCAAAGTGTCATAAAGTGTCAAAGTACCATGAGGGGCCACACCTAATGAGGCTCAGAGACACACAAACATGTCATTTATGTCAAGAGACCCTCCTTTACGTATCACGTCAGGTAAGCTAACAGTGACCCCTAGTGGTGTTTTCCCTCAAGTACTCTTTTATGGCTGGCAACAGCAGAGCATGTATTATATACTCTGCAGCCACTTCATTAGTTACTGGTTTGGAGCCACTATTGCTTTTTAAGCTGCCTTAATTCAACAAGGTGCTATAAACATTCCTCGCAGATGTTGGTCCATACTGACATGATAGCATCACACAGTTGCTGAAAATTTGTCAGCTGTACATCCATGAATGAAATCATCCGTTTCACCACATCCTAAAGATGTTCTAATGCACTAAGATCTGGTGACTGTGGAAGCTATTAAAGTATAGTGAACTCATTGTAATGCTCAAGAAATGTTCTCATTCTCTAGAGATGTCTGTGTGGGGACAAGCTGAACAGATCAAAGTTCATAGTCACTTGAATCACCTTTTTCTCTGTTCTGATGCTCATTTTGAACTTCAGCAGGTATTTTTGGCCACATCTAGATGCCTAAATATGTTGGGTTGCATGCATGCGATTGGCTGATTAGATATGTGTTAACAAGAAGTTAAACAGGTGTACCTAATGAGTGCATTTGGTCCAAAAGCGACACAGACACGATATTCATGATTTCAAAGTAGCTGATATATTTATTTCAGATCAGTGCTGCTGGTGGTCGTCTGTTTATAACAATCTCAACACAATATCAACCCAAAGGCAAGACTCGCAGCTGCCATTCAGAATACAAGAATCATACCTGATACATCTCTGGAAGTGAAAACCAGCAGCTTTATATTGCTGAATATACAGTTTGTGTATATACAATATATGTTAAAGCAGGACACACTTGGAAGACTAAAGTTCAAACTTTTGCACACAAACAATGACCGTGGAAAGACAATTAAGAAAAAAAAAAAGGCAGCGTTTGTAAAAAAGCTTTACAAAATAAAGGAAGACAACATGCAACCTGGAGTCTGCACAAACGGCAATGAACTGAGGGATAAATTGCTGTAGGAGAACTCAGCAGTACAATCTACACAAGAATATAACTACACTTCAAAGTCTCCATATGCCGCCATTCTGAGGTGTGCTGAAAGCCCTTCTGAACTTTCCAAATGATAAGAAATAACGATGATTACTCACAGAAAGCTGGCCAAATCTGAAAAGCTATCCCCCACCCAGCCCCATCTTTCCAGTTTAGCCTTTAGTCCACAGTAAGCCGGCCTTTTCTTCTAACCCAAAACTAAAGCGGTCAGGTGGAACAAACAGTTCACGAGATGGGACGTTTCAAGAGGCAAAAAGGTGTTGAGCGGTGCGATTTAAAATGAACAGAGGCAATTAATACATTATTCACATTCGTGCTTCTGAACCTTGCAGCTCGGGGCTTCTTTTCACAATCTGACTGCATAAATCTAACCTGCGCACAGTCACCCAGATATACACGTGTTGAAACACCCTGCAAGCCTCTGCAGAGGAAGCAAAAAACCAATATGAGAAAATCAAATGAGGCATGTCTCCTCCTGTGTCTCACACACACACACACACGAACACATAACATGATTATAGTCCTAAAACCTCTGTGCAAGTCAGTTTATACAACACTGGGATATGAAGGTGAGTACTTTAAAATGGGGCTAAGGGATGACTGAGATGTGCTGAAAACTCTGTTAATGAAATAACCGCTCCGGGGCTCCCGTGAGTATTTAAATCTACGCTCAGGCAGCTCTGAGTAGCTCAGTGAAATGATCGCATTTAATCAGTCTTTTCCCTCCCGTCAGCAGCGAAGCACAGGAGCATCGGGTTCAGTTCACATTATTATCAAAAAAAGGATCCAGATGATGTTCACATGTGGGGAAGCGTTTCACTTCTAGTTGCAACGGATACAATATATATGAATAAAGGGATCGATCCTGGCCTAAGACTTCAGAGCCCTCTTCTTTATCCCGTCTTCTGCCACGAACTCTCACTGCATCTAAAATACAGACGTTTGGAGGTGAGATGTGAGACGTGAGGAGGTAGATTAACACACACACAGAAACAAGACCTCGACGAGGCCGCTGCACCAACCTGTCCCTGCTGGGGATTGGCCGGCTGGCCGGAGGGCTGCTGTCCTGTTTGTCCGTAGTACGCAGCCTGCTGCCTGTAGTACTCCGCCCAAGCTGCGCTGTAGTCCTGCTGGCCTCCTGTTGTGGATGCTGAACCTCCTCCTCCTCCTCCTCCTCCTCCTGCTGCTGCTCCTGGAGCTGCAGCTGCTGTACCGGGTATAGAGCCGCCTGCCTGGGCTGAGAAACAGAAACAGACATGAAAAATTTAATAACAACAACAAAATTACATAAATTACTACCTAACATATGCAACATACTCATACCCATCTTCTTGTAGTACTCCTCCCAGGCCTTGGTGTAGTCCGGCTGGCCCCCCGGTGTCTGTGCAGCCTGGGTCTGGTCACCTGCAGCTTGGGCACCTCCAGCCTGGTTTGCGGGGTACGGGGCTGGCGCAGCCCCCGATGGCTGCTGGTAGTACTGAGCGTAGTAGGCCGCCCAGGCTGCATTGGGGTCATTGGCTGCTGCCTTGCCTAGAAAAGACGCAGGGTGGAGGGGGTGAGGTCCTCATAGGGTGAGGGTGAGCCCCTGCTACTGGCCTGGAGACCGGGCTTGGAGACCAGGGGGAGGAAACAGAGACAGGGTTAGAGCCAGAGCTGCTACAGATAAAGACACCGCATCTCATCACATTTCCATCAGAACTCCTGCTGACCTTCTCAGATTAAAAAAAAAACAAGTATAGTGAGAAATAAGTGCGAGGGCTGAGCAGTAAACACTTAAAATCAGCAGAGGTGGTGAAGCCAGCAGTGACTCACTGGGGTCATGTGGTGGTTGAGGCTGCCACTGCTGGTAGGTGTTGCTCCAGCCCTGCGAGCTGTACTGGGGAGGACCTGGAGGACCACCACTGAGGAAAGAAGAAGCGCTTTCTTATTTAAAAAACCAAAAAAACCAAAAACATCTCAGGGTCGTCAGTTCTCTGAAATCTGCTTTAAAGCTGCAGCCACTCACTGTGGAGGTCCAGGAGCCCCAGGCGGTCCGGGGTTGTAGGGGTTTGGGCTGTAAGGAACCATTGGCCCAGCAGGACCTGGCCCAGCTGTCCCCGGGCCCACAGGACACAGTGGACCCTGAAACACATCACATGATGCCACATGCCGAGTGTTCTTCTTGATCGGTAACTTAAGAAATAATAATTAAGAATAATGATAATCTAGAATGACAAGCACCTCGATCTTCTCCTCAATGAGCTGCTTGGCGTGGTCGATCTGCTGCGGGGACCCACGAATGATAAAAAGCTTAAAGTTGGGGTCTCCGTTGGGGGGTGGCTGTCGAGAGATTTCCACGAATGCCCCCGTCTGCTGGTTGATGGACTTGACGTTCTCTCCTCCTCTGCCAATCACAAGCCCACACTTTTGGGCGGGAATAGAGAAGGTCATTTCCCCTCCGGGGGGACCCCAACCGCCTTGTCCCCCACCTCGCCCCCTATTGCCTGAAGGCATTCCTGGAGGACCTGGGGGACCCTGTGGACAATTATACCACATTACTTCACATATGCCCAGTACGTCACAGCCTCTGGTGATTTTGCCTCATCTGACTATGTTAAAAACACAACAACAAAAAAACAAGGCTAAGCACTTAATTTATCCAAATATTTATGGACGTTATGATGTGAGGCCTTCATCTATTGATTTATGATGTTTTAGAGTGTGACAGCTGATCCGTACCCCCTGTCCCTCCTCTCTGACCCGGATGCTCTGCAGCAGGTCGTTGATGATCTGAGCCGCGTGCTCGCAGCGTTCAGGCGGACCGCTGATGTGTGCGATCTTATCTGGACCGGTCCCGTCATCTGGAAGGGATTTAAAAGTGCATTAAGCGTTTGGGATTAACACTAAATGAAATCAATCAGGTCAGCTTCCAGCACCGGTCAAAGTGAGAATTAACAGCAGTCCGTAAATTAGGATCTCAAAAAAAGTGCAAAGTGGTAAAAAACAAAAGAAAACACGCTAAAGGGTCATGCCAGGTGACGTTCTGATGTGACCATTGTTCTTGTAACACTGGATCTATGCAGGGATCCTTCTTTATCTGATTTTCTTTTCAACATACAAGTCAAATCAATAGAAGAAGAAAAGGAGCCAATTTTACCAGCTCTACACAACAGCTTACGCAAAAGGCAATCACACTGCCTGAGTAAAAGATTCACCTGATACAAAGGGGAAAAGTACAGCAAATGCACAGGCTGTCAGGCTAGACAGCGAGTTTGTGACGCTTCATTTGTAGGCAAACTTTTACCCCCTCAAAAAATATCACTGCAATGGAGAAACCTGGTAATTATGTGTTTTAGGGCTTGTACTTCCAGGGGATTTGTGCCACCTAAAGACTCTCTGATGGATGGCAGTGCCAGCTGCCAGCATCTGTTCTGGTACTAATAACATTTATATTGATTTTACTAAATTTACTAAATTAAGTGGTGGCAGCTAAATGAGACCAAAACAGAGGAAAGCAGAACATCAGCAAATGGGAAAGACGTATAAATGAAGCCACAACGCCGTCGTCAGAGCGTCCCACCTTGTTTGAACTGTATCCTGACTCCGGCATCATTCTGAATTTTCTTGATCATCTCTCCATTGCGTCCAATGACCACACCCACCGAATGTCGTGGTACTGGGATCTAATATGACAAAAAAAAAAACAAAAAAAAAAAAAACCCACATCTATTGTTTCCTCTGTTTGTGATTTGGTTAAAAAAAAAAGTTTTTAAAAACCCTCTGCAGTCACTTCCAGTCTTGCTCCGACACACAAACTTACATCCATGCCGCCTCCCATTCGGGAGCTGAATTCGCTTCTTTCGCTGTAGCCGCCTTGGTCTCTGTCCCTCAGAATCTCCTGCACCATCTCCTGGGCTTGCTGAAAAACCATTAAGGATCAGGAAGCTCGGCACTATGCCACATTTACTTTGACACAATAACAGGACTTTAAAGTTGTACCTGGACTTTGTATGGGTCTCCAATAATGCGCAGAGGCTTGTCAACGTTGGGTCCCTGAGAGGCATCCTGGATTAGGATCATCTTGACCCCTGCACGCTCCTGCATCCAATAACACATAATGAAACATAATTATCAGCCATACGCACTTGAAAGTGTTTACCTACACTGGAGTTGCCTCCACTTAGGCTTTTACTGGCACACTAACAGGCTAATTTGGCTATTTTATATACAGTGAGCTTAATGTATAAGAATTATACTATCTATTATAAATTAGAAACAATAATGGCTTTAAAATGAATGTTGTGCTCCTCTTTAGTCCCACCCTTGCATGGTGCATGGATTGCTGCTATAAAGCATCAGGCTGACTGCTTTCAGTCTGCAGCAAAGCTCATGATCTTGCCCTGATCCAGTGTAAGACAAACCCAATTAAAAACCTCACATTCCTGCAGGATTAAATTAACTCAGACCTTTGCTGCTATTTTAATGTGAAAATACTGACTTTAAGAAAAAGGTTCAGATTTGGCCTAATCAACTCTGGTTGGGTCATGCTGACTTCTAAAAATGCTGAAGCAAAAAACATGAAACTTACCTGTAGCTGTTTGATGGTCTCTCCTCCCTTGCCGATGACTAGGCCGGCCTTGCCGGCTGGGATCATCATCTCATGAACTGCGCCGTTCTGCCCGTTGCTGGAGTCATGATAAGAAGAAAGAGGGGGAGTACCTCTTCCTCGGGAGACTATCTCATTTAGCAGCCTCTTGGCTTTCCTAACCAAGGGAGGAGCTGATTGGTTACTTCATTTAAGAAACACATCACTCTAGTGTTTAGAATTAAGCACCAGACCGTTAAAACGCTTCCACATAAAACCGCAATGAGTGTATTTGTATGACGTCTAAAACTCACTGTATGGAGTCTTGTGTCCCTGTGAGGGAGACGTTTCTCTCTGGAAGACCTCCACTGTCTGCACAAACAGAAAATGTACATATTTAACAAACTGAGCATAAAAATAATAATAATCAGTAGAAGTTTACACACACTCATCCTGGGCATGAATGTCATGGTAATTTCAGGCTTTCAATCATTTCTTTGAACTGTTCTTTATCCAGGGTGGTTAGTGACTGTACAGCATACACCTTTAATGACTTAAAAATATATAGTTTCAATATTTTTTCGATTTTCTACAATCCACACAGTCTCAAAAGTATAGATAAAGTTAAATGTCTGTTAGTGAGTTGTACCTTAACCGGATGCTTTTGGTAGTCATCAAACAACTTCTGGCAAAATTACAGCTGGATATCTGACCACGCTTCCTGACAGAATTGTGGTGGGACACCCAACTGTGTCGGAGTTTCACTTATCTAGCTGTTGATTTGAGGTGAAGTTGAAGAATTTGGAGAGAGTCCTCCTTCCTCATTATTCCAACTTCTTTGTGCAATGTACCAGTACCACTGGCAGCTAAACAGTCTCAGAGCATGATACTACCACCACCATGCTTGACATTACAGCATTAGATACAGTGTTCTTAGGTGCCTTTACTCCTCCAAAGTAGTAAAGGAGAGGCCTCTTGTGGGAAGCGTGACCATAAAGCTTTTCTCCAGAAGTCATTCAGCTTGTCCATGTGTGGAAATTTGAGTAAAGCCTGAAGGTGTCCACTTTGGAGCAGGGGCTTCTTTCTTGGTCGGCACCCTCTCAGACTACGTCCACACTAGCCCGGATAGATTTGAAAACGTCGTTTTAGAAAGTCTGCGTTTTTGAGTCTCAGTCTCAGTGTTGACGGGAGGCCAAAACGGAGAGAAAACGATGCATTTTCAAATGAAAACGCATGAGTGTGGACGTAGCCTCAGTTCATGATGATGTAAAGCTTGTTTCACTGTGGCAGTGACACTGGTGTTCCAGCAGTCTTTTATGGCAGGCTTGAGTCTTGGTGGTTCCTGGGTTGTTCCTAAACATCTTAACCAGTTGCTTTTAAACTGAGGGTGACCGCTGGGGTCTTCTTCAGATCTTGGCAAAGTGGTGACATATCTGAAAAACTTTACTTCAGATATTTTTTGTTTGAATCCATGATTGTGATATCTGCAGTTGTTTAGAAATGGCTCCAAGAGACTCACCCACCTTGTGTAAATCTACAATTCTCCTTCTTAGATCTTCACTAAATGCCTTTCAGTGAAGAACAGCATTAAGTGAGCGTATGTAAAGGTTTGACCCTATGTGGATTAGAGAAAATCCAAAATAAACCCAAACTTGTACACTAAATTCTTGTTTTATAAAGTAATTAAAGATGCATGCTGTACAATCATTTCACCCTGAAAAAAGAAAACCCCAAATTACACTGACATTCACGCCCAGGATGAGTATCTGTAGACGACGAGTGCAACCAGTACCTGGAGCTATCTGAACCTTGCAACCCGACTCTTGCTGAATCTTATTGATCTGTTCACCTCCACGGCCAATAACTGAAGAGAGAAGGTGGGGTTTAAAAAAAAGTGTGGTATACAGTACGTGTTAAAATAAAGCTGGGCTACACTCACTGAGTCCCACCATACTGTCTGGAACACTGTACTCCTCTGTGGTGGAGGTGGGTCTGATGCCATGATCACAGGAGGGATACAAAGGTGGGGGGGGAAAAAGCAATAAATCAGACAATAGCAAAGTCAGATTAATACACAGTCACCTGAGAGGTACGAGATCTCACCTTTGCTGTGCAAGAGCAGCTAGCTGTGCACCAATAGCTGAGTGAGAAAACAAGGCAGGGGAGAGGTTTAGGATTACCAACGGACTAATGTGGAGGACGCAGACACCCACTGTTGACTGTAGGTCACAAATAACAATGCATGCAACAGTAAGATGAACTCACACAGCGCTTTGGCTGACTCCAAGTCACTCTGAGCAGCCAGCTTCTTAGTCTCTGGCTCATCTGTCAGAGGAGGAAATGAAATGAATGTTCATAGGAGACTCCCTGGAACTAAAATAATCACAAAGCGAAATAAAGGTGCAGTCACCAGTATTTGTGTCCTCTAGCTGTCGTTTCTGCGCAGTGAAGGGAAAACTATCTGGAGCAGTGCTGTTGTTCACAGGAGGACCAGCGTCGCCCCCGATCTTAGCTGCGATCTGAAACACAAGCAGAAGATTTGCCAGATAGTTCACTGTAGTACAGCAGATCTACAGTATTACTGCTTTTTACACATTTTTCTGATTTCCCCCCAAGCTCCCTCCTTGGGGTTAACCCACCCCACCCACGGAAATCCTGGGAATGCCTCTGGCAAGACTGTAGTTTATTTTATGGATCAGATCCACCATTTTTTTAATGAGCTATGTGATGGATACTGATGTGTTTTCTATTCTTTGGCCTTGAGGCTGCAGCACACACCTGAATTATCCTGAAACACCTTTATATCAACTACTAACATTCATAATGTAGCTCAGCGCAGAGGAAGAAGCTGGTAGTGAAGTGGAGATAATAATGTTCTCTGAAGGTTTTCAGTGTTGTCACACTGGATATTTGGTGGGACGCTGAAACTGTCCGGCCTCAGTGACAGTTAAAGCTAACGCTGACGCTGACATGTGATGGATGAAGCGGCAGAGGTGTGCCTGACTGTAGACACATTCACCATGAAGTGTTTGAATGTCAAATTTAACCTGGTCTCAGGTGTGTCCGCCTTCATACATGCTAGCTTCTTAGCTGTCTGTCTCATCCCTGCCTCACCTGCCGGGCCCGCTGCACCGCGTCCGCAAACGCATCCTTCTTGGCGCCCCCCGCTCCGTTCCCCACAGCCGCCTGTCCGGGCAGAGGAGCCCCGGGGACGGGCGGAGGTACCGCGTTGTACTCCGACATGGTATCCAGAAAAGACCGAAGAGGAGAGAGAAGCAGAAAGCCGGGATCAGAGCTACGCAGGAGTGGGATGGGAAATCAAGAAAGTGACGGGAAGGATACCGCCGGTTGGAGACACGACGGAGGCCGGCGAGGATCATTCGCAATTTTATTGTTGTTTTGGTGGTAGCTGATTTATTATCATACAAAACATGATCAAAGCTCATATGCAGGATGTAAAAGAGACTTTTTATTTTAAAAAAAATAGTTGTGCTTGAGCGATTTAACAGCCTATCCAAAGCCCAATAACTTATGTTTTTTAAATAGATTTTGTATTATGAACAAAAAATATAAAAAGGAAAAGTAACCGAACTTTAATTGTGGTGGGATACAGGTGCAATATAGCAGAAATGAACTACTTTGGTCCAGCACTACAGTAAACATGGTTTAGGTATTTTCCACCTCCGTCCCAAGTTGCATCTTCCCAGTAAGATGACTCTTGCTTAAAAATATAAAACTGCAGTCGACCTTTCAATCTGTTTTCTGAGTAAGGTTTGAGCCAAATCATGAAACACTTGAAATGCAATTATCGTAATAAACTCAGCAACCATTTCAGATTTTTTAAAATCAGCTGTGATTCTTATGGTGCATCTAATATCAGCTGTACTTGTACTCCAAGTTTCTAGTATCGGAGAGACTTGGGCTATATGGACTTTGAATCAACACTGGGACAAATATTTTGTCATGTATTCAAGTAACTGTGAGTGGAGCTGTGGAACACGCAAGATTTCTTTGATGGCTTGTCGATTTCTAACATATCAATGACACCGTAAATTTGTAGTTTAAAAAAAATGCATTGTATTAGTTGCATCTTTAAAATATGTTTATCAAAATGTGTAATTCTAATGATTATTTAAACATAATTTTATGCAGTAAAATGTATGGAAATTAAATTAGGGCATTAACAGAAGGAAGTAAGTTTTTTACACTGCAGCATTTTGCAGTAATTTCTTTTCTTAGAGTGAAAGTACTGGGTTGCAAAATTATTACAGTCTACATTTCAAAGTTGTTGTTTTTTATCACAAGCAAAATACAGAAAACAGTCAAACATAAAATCTTTATTGAATTCTTAACGCTGAACCATTTAATGTAGAACCAGGGGCAAATATAAGGTTTGGGCTAGGGTGGCATCAGCCGTTTTGACAACGAGAATCTGCTAACTATATTAAAACCAACTGAAGGTTGCATAGCTTATTACATAAAAAAATAACCTATTTTTAAAAAATCAGGATCTTAGTACCTCTGTTTCAATCTAGTTTTTTTTAGTTTGCTTAGCAAGTTCCTGCATTTGAGTTTTTATAGAGTTTTTCTTCTAATGAATAACTATCTTGTCCGTTGTGGGAATTTTTGGTTAATCATTTTCATCAGGCAGAGGACTTTCATCCACATGACTGGCTGAGGCGCTCATGCTGCCAATCCCCGAGGTGAAATCAGAGTTTCCAGCTCTGGTCTTCAGCCATTCAGACACTTTGGCACGTGTTCTTTGATTCCAAAGTTCTGACATGTTCCCAAACTCGGAGGGAGCGTCTCCGCTCACTGAAACAGAAATTGAATGCTATTTGATATCATACCCACAAGTAAAAATACAAAACAAATTCAGTTTTCTCTAATTAATATCAACTCACTGCTTGGAATGAAAACTCCATCCAAGCTGGCTCCTCGCTTCACAAATGGTTGTGTTGGCTCTTCTGGTTCATTTACAACAGCTGTCAACATTCGGTCTATCAGCTCTTGCTCCCTCCTGTTCCACTCTTCTTCTGTCAGCACAGACTGTCTTGATCGCCAGGGCAGTTTGTGTTTTTTCCCTTGTTTGCTTTCAGCAGTGAAGCATTGTTCCTTGTTCCGTGTGATCAAATCAATTATTTTTTGGAAGAGCAGTTTGACAGGAAAATGATAACCCAAACCATGGCAGTTGAGGACATGGTATCTGTACCCACACTTTTCCACCAGCCACTGGAGGCTTTTCCCCTCTCCTGCAATGTGCTCCTCAATGAGTCTGTCATTCAGCCAGTCTCCCCAGGTGAACAACACTATGCAATGTCTCCACACTCTCTCTCCAAAGGGCATCAAAAGCTCAACCAGTGCTTTGTGGTCTTCCTCTGTGAATGCTTTGGAAATGGGAACAACCAAGAGAAAAACATGAGGGCCTGGAGCGCACATGGAGACGCTGCGGAGAACTTCTTCTTTTAGCCAGACAGGAGCCGTCGTGTCAGCAGGCCAGCCTGGAGTCTCAACGACTGCAACATTTATTCCACCTAAATTTCCTTCATGCTTTACACACTTTTCTGTTCTTCTCCGGTCCTCGAATTCCTGCACAATTTTTTTTAATTTAACAATTGTTACAGATCTGATAAATTAAATTAAATCTTATCCTTTCTATATCACATTTCAATTCAGGCAGCATATTGGGTTACCTTTTTCAACAAACTTCTCTCAAATATCGTTTTGAAAAAGATTTTGTTTCCTGCCATACTCTTCCCAGATTCCTCTCTGCCAAGCAGTACAATCCTCAGGTCAGTGATTGTCAGCCTCTCTCCTGTAAAAAAGTAAAGTTTAAACTGAAAGAGTGACTAAAATAATGCCATAATTATTTGATGATTTCTTGATTACCTTCAAATAACTTTCCCAGTATTCTTGATTGTCTTTCAGTGGTCTTTCTGATCCTTCTAGCTAATTTTCCTTCAGCCTCTTTTCTGGCCTCCAGCTGTGCCTCACGATCCAGATCAACTTCATAATGTGAGTTTTCATTTCCTGCCCACATCTCTTCAATCTTCTCCAGGAGATCTTGTACCTGCATCTCATCATTATCCTTCATGTTGTCCAGGACGTGGTACCTGTTCCCACACTGCTTCATCAGCCACTGCAGACCTTCCTCACTCTCTATACGCTCTTCCACAGTCTTCACTCCCAGCCAATCACCTCTAGTGAACAGAACAATGGTGTGCTTCCAGACATCATCCCTAAACAGACTCATGTGCTCCTGGACTGCTCTGTGGAAGGATGTATTAAATGCAGATGCCAGGCCGACCACGAGGAGCACTGCGTGGGGTCCTGGAGTGCACATGTACACACTGTTCTCTATTTCATGTTTATCTGTCTCAGAGGTGTCCTGAAGGGTGTGGTTATAGAACCAGCCAGGAGAATCCACCACTGCGAGTGTCCTTTCTCCCAGAACGCCGTGATTAATTTCACAGGACATCGTTGTTCTTCTGTGATGAACAGCAAAAGCCTTTTTCCTCAGAATGGTGTTTCCAGCTGAGCTCTTGGCTGACCACTGAGCACCAACCATCACTAGTCTTAAATGTGCTGGTGGGGTTTTACCACCTGCAGAATCGGAAGGTAAACTAATCAGTAGTTTCAATGTAGTTTCATGCATCAAATTACATTTGATGGTTAGATAATGATGTGTGTCACATAGTTTATCAAGAGAGCTCCTCTTACTGCGAAAGCCATATTTGGCTGTGAGACATGACATCTACAAGGCAAATGGTTGTAGTTCATCTACAGTTTATAGTTACAGCACAATTTTATATTCGTCATGTGATCACTGCGTTTAGCACATTAAAATATCTTTGTAAGATCTTGACTTAGTATAAGTACAAATATTTTCTTTGACATTTTACTTTGGAGCTTTATTAGCATTATTTATGTTTAAGAAATTGTTTTACAAAACTCTGTGATTCTGTGTTTGATCACAAACATCTGGATTCACCCATTTATTTCAAATTTATCCTCTTCTTTCTATCATGGTGGGTATTTTGTAAAATGTGAGGCCGTACCTTCAATTAGTGCTCTGAATTTCCTTCTGTGTGTCTGCACCTCATCAAACCTCTTAGATGCTCTGTCACTTATTGCTTTCATTTCCTCCCTCACAGCGTTTCCATGAGCACGATCAATGGGATAGTGACGACCTCCATTTGCAGCGACTATTGCCTCGATTTTCTCAAAAAGCTTTTCAACTTGACTGCTGTCCTCCCTGTTACTCACACAGAGGACATGTTTTCTATTTCCACATTGCTCAAGAATCCACTGCATTTCTGACCACTCACTGATTGTAGTTTCTACATTTTTTTCATCCCATGGATCTTCAGCAGTGAACAGTACGATGGTGTGATTCAAGACATCCCTGTGGAAAAGTTTCAGGTGCTCGTTTAAAGATGATATGAAGATCTGGGGCAAAAAAAAGCTATGATGAAAGACCAGAAGAAAGGCGTGAGGTCCTGGGGGACACAGATGGACGCTGTTCTGGATTTCTATCTGATCCAGCTTTGGGGTGTTTTCTAGTGGATAGTGCCACCACCAGCCTGGAGTGTCCACCACAGTGACCCGTCTGCCATGCACCTCCTGCTGCCCCGCCACACTCTGGGCAGTTCTGCTGCTGGTGTCAAAAACATTTTGACCCAGTATGATGTTACCGCTCAGACTCTTATTACTGGGCTCTCCTGTTAACTCTCTGCCACCTATCAGCACGATCCTCAACTCTGGAGAGTCGTGACTGTGCCCTGCAACACAGATGCAGCACTGTTTATACGAGTGGTATATAACTTTAAAAGTTTAATTATTGTTAGCAATCACGAAATTATTCGTTAGTTAGAAAAAGAAAGATCATTATATTCTGCATGTATTTTGTCAAGACATGGACGTGCCCTTAAACACAAACAGGAAGTATCACATAAACAGTCATCAGATCATGTTTCCATCAGACAGCTCAGTGTGATATGGATCGGTACAACATTTCATCCTGTCTATTTGAATTTGCCCTTAAATTCAAAGCCAAACTATAATAACAGCTTTAGGCACAAGTACTACAGCTACATCTCTCTATGCAGCTTTGCTGACATAGATTTGTTGTGTGTGATCACACTGAGAGATGAGTGTGATCACACTCTAAACAGTCGTACTTTATCAACAAATAATCAACAAGTAGCAAAAATCAAACCTATATTCTGTTACAATGACATAAGACGACTCACCGAGGCTAGAAACAGCATGTTTATCAGCCATTGTTTTAAACAAAGCTATTTCTGATTCAAACGATGACTAAAGTGACAACTATACAAGTAGGAACTCTTCACAAAATAAGGTGTGGCATGTACTTTGAACTGTTGTCTCTTTTTTTACTCCCTGGCTGCAGTTAGGTGCATCATTTGTTTAACTGTTTAGGGATTGCAGACACTGACTGATAAGTAGTTTCATTGCTGGGTAACGCTCATTCCCTTGTTATTTCATGACAAAAATAGGGCGATCGTGGCTCAAGAGATGGCAGTTCATCTTGTAATCGGAAGGTTGCCGGTTCGAGCCCTGGCTTTGACAGTCTCTGTCATTGTGTCCTTGGGCAAGACACTTCACCCGTTGCCTACTGGTGGTGGTCAGAGGGCCCGGTGGCGCCAG
>NW_005187460.1:1159523-1163275 GCF_000239375.1 Pundamilia nyererei
GTGGATGACTGAATGTATTGTAAAGCGCTATGCAAATACAGGCCATTTACCATTGCAAATTCAAATTAAGGAGATGAACAATCTGAAGA
The DNA here is from genome assembly GCF_000239375.1 of Pundamilia nyererei. Classification (NCBI taxonomy): domain Eukaryota; kingdom Metazoa; phylum Chordata; class Actinopteri; order Cichliformes; family Cichlidae; genus Pundamilia; species Pundamilia nyererei. Next base: position 1,159,613 of record NW_005187460.1, read on the forward strand.
TGATTCCTGTGACATAAATGATAGACCCGACCACATAGCTCGTACGTTTTACACTTTTCTTTATTTCGGTTGTCGTGTCCAAAGCTCACAGCCGCAGCTTTTCAGCTGCATCCTACACACCACAACAACCCCAACCTCAGGTCCCGGCACGTTTAATACAGGGGAGGCATGATGAGCTGATGGAGCTCCGGTGTGTCAACCTCCCCTGTGGCTGCGCCATGAAGCATGCTGGTCACAATGTTCATGCAGGTCAAGAAAGCTATCATTAGGCTGAAAAATAGAAATAAAAATATCAGAGAGGCAGCTGAGGCTGCACTGGCCTGGGAATGCACTGCCCAGCTCACTGATGCCAAAAGGCCCGAAAGACGACAGACGATGACTTAAAGTGCAATCACAAGGGTCTCAAGGTTTACAATCAAGGGATGCATTCATGAAATTACAGGTTTACAAAACTGGGTATATTTAAGAACAGGGAGGGCAGATTAGACTTCACAGGAAAACATCTAAAAGAGATGCACAGTTCTGGAAGAATTATTTGAACAGATTAAACCAAGATGAATTTGTACTAGAATGAGGACACTTCAATGCTGATTGGATAACGATCCAAAGCCTACTGCAAAACAAATCCAAGAGTTTTTCTGAGAAACTGAACATTCCTAATTGGTCAAGTCAGTCACCTGATCTCAACGCAACAGGGCACATTTTTCAGTTGCTGAAAACAAAACTGAAAACAGAGAGAGACCCACAAACAAGCGGTTAGGGTGGCTGCAGGAAAAGTCTGGCAGAGCACCTCAAGGGAGGAAAAACTGCATTTAGTGATGTCACTGAATGCAAAGGATTTTAATTCAAATATTTCTTTTAAAAAAAACCCCTCTATTTAAATTATATTAGCTTGTCCAAATACTTTGAGCCTCTGAACACCAGACTATCTTTAATAATGTTTGTAATTCCTAAACAGTATATGTTAAACCCCCTGTGGTTTTATACAAAGACATTGTACCACTCAACGAAGAAAACATCTTTGGTTTCTAAAAAGTTTTGGAAAGTGAGTATTTACCTGTCAGCAGAGGTGACAAGTAATGAAGTACAAATACATCATTACTTCTTTAAGTTGCTTGAAACATCTTCAAGCAACTTAAAGAAGTCCAGACGCTTTTCTTTGCAAGCTCCTTTGACTACGATGACCTGGATGACTGAGAACCTTCACAGACAAAAACATCATTACTGTAATTAAATACAATATTCTGGTATCTGTAGTACTTATTTTTCTGAAACCTTTTACTTTTACTCAATTTTTACAAAAATATCTGACCTTTCTACTCTTTACACTTTCAAAACAGGCTTGTTACTTAACACATTTGGGCGAAGTATTATTTCAAACCACTGTGGGCCTGTAAACCAATAAATATGGGACTAACAAAATAGAACAAAGATATATAAAGACCATTCTACCGGTGTATCCATCACCAGTGCTTATTGCATACAAAGGAATGAAGGAGGCAAAAAGGTAGTTTATGCAGTGTGTTTGCAGTACTTCAGCATTAAGCTAGCCCTACAGAAGAGGAGCGAGTATAAAGGGAGTAAGAAAGTTTTTTGTTTGTTCTTTTTTTAATGGCAGATAATTTCAAATGCAGTGTTTATGTAAGCTCAACAAATATCAGCAAACACACAAATTGTTTCTGTGTCACACAGGTACAGGTACAGGTGTTTTATTTCACAGGGAAGAAAGAAATGAGAGCTGTTCACTCAGAGATGGGGAAACATGAGAAAGGCAGAACAGAAGAAGAAGAGAGGTTATTTTTAAAGGTAAGGACTACTCGGGGACATTTGATAAAAAGGAAATTTGAAGCTTACATGTAATGTGTTTATTTTTTAAATAAGATATTGGTTGTGTATGATGTGAAGTTCAGCTTTTTATATATTGTGATATACCCAGCAAAACAAAACAAAGTGTGTACTTAGTTTTTGTTATTCAGATGTTCCATGACAATACTCAACAGTTTAGTGCAGGATAAACATGTTAGATTGTCACTGTGATGAATCTACAATAATGCACTGTGTTGGTGCACAGTTGCTTTGGTGTTCATGTCACACGTAGGTTATATAAAATGTAGCAGAGATTATTTTAATTTAATTAATTTAAATCCACAAAAAGCAGTAAACCTCAGAGCAACAACAGAACATTGAAGTGACAGAAATGTTCGTGAGCTGTGATTCTTTTCCCACTACAACGATTATTTTGACTTGCTTTACTTTGAGAAAATTTCGTAACCTGTACCCACAAAACATTGGACGTCAGATACATGGGCAGAGCATGTCTGTATTAGGTCCATCGGTCCATGACCAATTCTGGGCATCGATACACGTCCAAACTTGGTCCACAATTTGAACATCCAACCATGACCCAACCTGGACGTCAATATGACGTTCAACACTTGACCTTCATGTCTGTGACAGGTGCAGGGAATTTACATGATTAATAAATGTAATATTTCTTTATTTACAAACATTAACATTGTTTTTAAATGGGTCAATTCCCCATTTTATTGTGAAAAATGATAAGAGTAAGAGAACAAAAATGTAAATATTAAGTTAGCAGGACTTTATTTTTTTCATAAAAATACAGTGTGCCAACCCAAGTGGCTGGGCATGCACTATTAAATCCAAAAAACAATATTTAATATTTATCTTAATTGCCCCCTGGGGATAAATAAAGTCTCTCTGATTCTGATATTGGAAAAAAGATCAGATTATCATGTGTTACTGTTTTTAACAAGAATGTGTGAATTCAAATTATTATTATTATTTTCAAATTATTTAATGTTTCACAGAACTTGCTGGTTAATCATTTTCATCAGGCAGAGGACTTTCATCCACATGACTGGCTGAGGCGCTCATGCTGCCAATCCCCGAGGTGACATCAGAGTTTCCAGCTCTGGTCTTCAGCCATTCAGACACTTTGGCACGTGTTCTTTGATTCCAAAGTTCTGACATGTTCCCAAACTCGGAGGGAGCGTCTCCGCTCACTGAAACAGAAATTGAATGCTATTTGATATCATACCCACAAGTAAAAATACAAAACAAATTCAGTTTTCTCTAATTAATATCAACTCACTGCTTGGAATGAAAACTCCATCCAAGCTGGCTCCTCGCTTCACAAATGGTTGTGTTGGCTCTTCTGGTTCATTTACAACAGCTGTCAACATTCGGTCTATCAGCTCTTGCTCCCTCCTGTTCCACTCTTCTTCTGTCAGCACAGACTGTCTTGATCGCCAGGGCAGTTTGTGTTTTTTCCCTTGTTTGCTTTCAGCAGTGAAGCATTGTTCCTTGTTCCGTGTGATCAAATCAATTATTTTTTGGAAGAGCAGTTTGACAGGAAAATGATAACCCAAACCATGGCAGTTGAGGACATGGTATCTGTACCCACACTTTTCCACCAGCCACTGGAGGCTTTTCCCCTCTCCTGCAATGTGCTCCTCAATGAGTCTGTCATTCAGCCAGTCTCCCCAGGTGAACAACACTATGCAATGTCTCCACACTCTCTCTCCAAAGGGCATCAAAAGCTCAACCAGTGCTTTGTGGTCTTCCTCTGTGAATGCTTTGGAAATGGGAACAACCAAGAGAAAAACATGAGGGCCTGGAGCGCACATGGAGACGCTGCGG
>NW_005187460.1:1163295-1165455 GCF_000239375.1 Pundamilia nyererei
ATATACTCCACTGAACCATCCAAGTTGTACTCTCAGTAGCAGGGGAACAATATTGGAACAGCAGCTCCACTGAGGCTGGAGAGCAATACTAGAAGAAAATCTTGGAGAAGGACACAACACATAACAGCTATTAAGATTTATATAATACCCCGGGAAATTAAGGATAAGGATAAGAAAAGTGACTGCTGCTGCTCTCCTGTGCCTAGCGGAACCTCGAGTGGAGCAGCGAGGAAGCGACTGATGACGTGGTCAGCCAGGCTCCCACTGGTGGAATCGGCGGATTCTTCACAGCCAGGAAGTGTGGTGGAGCTGATCAGGAACTTTGGGACTTAGCTCAGGGACTGAGCATCATCATATTTTTAGTATGCTGAGATTTATGTTTTTATTTTTTTCTCTCCCCTAATCAGGGTATTTTTAGTGTTGTAAATAAAGTGTATTTATCTTTTGACTATTTTAACCGGGTAATACGTTTTCTGTTTCTGTGATCACCCCCTGCTGCTCTTACCATTATTGAAGGGGTTCCCTTCTACACTTGTGACATAAGCACAGAAATCTCAAACCAAGGAGAACAGGAGAGCTAGAAGTAGCTCAACTGCCATAAAATGTGATAATATCAAAATAAAAGTACAAAAACTCAAAACACTGGGGCACCGACCGAGGACCATGACACATTGCCGTATACATGGATCTTGGAATGCCTACAATTGTCCAAGATTAAAAGGACCCTCAGAGCCTTCATCAGAAATTCAATGGGGATGTGGGGAACAACACTAGAGACCAACTTCAAGCCAACTGCACAAGTTTCCATCAAGTGCGGGATGTGCCAAGGAGATGCTCTGTCCCCATTCGTCATAGTCCTGAATCCTCTCAGTTAAATAGCTGACAAGACTTGCTACACATACCGAATGGAGCAATTATTAGCCACCTCCTCTACGTGGATGACATCAAGCTGTATGCCAAGAGTGAACGAGACATATACTGATCCATACCACTAGGATCTACAGCAATGACATCGGAATGTCATTCGGACTGGAGAAGTGTAGTCAGATGGTAACAAAGAGAAGAAAAATAGTCCAAAAAAATAATCAGAGCAGCATTACAGACCTTAAGGATAGCTACAAGTGCCCGGGAATTCCAAAGATAAATAGGAATCATGAAAGCTGCAACCACCAAATACCTAGTGAGAGTAAGGCAAGTCCTGTGGAGTGAGCTGAATGGAAAGAATACGATCTGGGCAATAGGTACCAACAAGATCTGGTACCTACGCTGTCCCAGTGATTAGATATCCAATTGGGATAATAAGCTGGCCAAATAAAAAGATAAAAACTACTGACAACAAGACTTGGAAGCTCCTTACTATGCATGGAGGATTTCACCCAAAATCCAGCATTGAATGCTAAGCAGAAGGAAGGAGGCCAAGAACTAGTGAGAGCAACAAAGTCAGATGTTTTCTCCAAGTTCAAAAGACCCAAGTAGACATGGGCAAACTGCCATGGAAGTTTCAGTGGAACTGAAAGTGGAACCTATGGATCGGACCTTATCTCTATAGGGATTACTTCTTTTTTCAAGTTACAAAGTAGCGACAGACCATGAGTCCCTACATTCAGAAAGCAAATATCTCTAATGAATATCTAAATGTAACTGTAACTAGTAACTGGTATCCATTGCCTTGTCTCATGTGGTGGTACATGAAATATCTTGTATGTGTGTGTGAATAAAGTGAGAAATATGTCTCATTTTCTTCTGCAATTTACTTTAGAGATTTATTAGTCTTTAATTCAACTTCATTGTGATTTTTTTTTTCAGGACCTCTTTGACTCACCTTCAATTAGTGCTCTGAGTTTCCTTCTGTGTGTCTGCACCTCATCAAACCTCTTTGATGCTCTGTCACTTATTGCTTTCATTTCCTCCCTCAGAGCGTTTCCATGAGCACGATCAATGGGATAGTGACGGCCTCCATTTGCAGCGACCATTGCCTCGATTTTCTCAAAAAGCTTTTCAACTTGACTGCTGTCCTCCCTGTTACTCACACAGAGGGCATGTTTTCTATTTCCACATTGCTCAAGAATCCACTGCATTTCTGACCACATACTGATTTTGAAGTTGATATTTTGTTTTTCCCATGGATCTTCAGCAGTGAACAGTACGATGGTGTGATTC
>NW_005187460.1:1165475-1212913 GCF_000239375.1 Pundamilia nyererei
GATGCTCTGTCACTTATTGCTTTCATTTCCTCCCTCAGAGCGTTTCCATGAGCACGATCAATGGGATAGTGACGGCCTCCATTTGCAGCGACCATTGCCTCGATTTTCTCAAAAAGCTTTTCAACTTGACTGCTGTCCTCCCTGTTACTCACACAGAGGGCATGTTTTCTATTTCCACATTGCTCAAGAATCCACTGCATTTCTGACCACATACTGATTTTGAAGTTGATATTTTGTTTTTCCCATGGATCTTCAGCAGTGAACAGTACGATGGTGTGATTCAAGGCATCCCTGTGGAAAAGTTTCAGGTGCTCGTTTAAAGATGATATGAAGATCTGGGGCAAAAAAAAGCTATGATGAAAGACCAGAAGAAAGGCGTGAGGTCCTGGGGGACACAGATGGACGCTGTTCTGGATTTCTATCTGATCCAGCTTTGGGGTGTTTTCTAGTGGATAGTGCCACCACCAGCCTGGAGTGTCCACCACAGTGACCCGTCTGCCATGCACCTCCTGCTGCCCCGCCACACTCTGGGCAGTTCTTCTGCTGGTGTCAAAAACATTTTGACCCAGTATGATGTTACCGCTCAGACTCTTATTACTGGGCTCTCCTGTTAACTCTCTGCCACCTATCAGCACGATCCTCAACTCTGGAGAGTCGTGACTGTGCCCTGCAACACAGATGCAGCACTGTTTACAAACTGTAAAACTAGAAAAGTGTCTTCATACAGAATTTATGGACACGTTTGTGTAACTGCAAGCACTAGTAAATAAAACTGTGAAAACAATGTGAGTAGATAGCAGTGGTATGTTTGCTTAGCTTGTTGTCCACCAGATTAAAAGCCAAGATGACAGAGGTGTGAAATAAAATGATGTTTTATACATACAGAATAATCTGTAAATGATATCTCTGTTAAGCACTGAGTACTCTACTGAACACTGTGGAATCTAAGCACAATCAGACATGCGACACTGAGAGTCACTTCCCTGTATGCAAAGACACGGCCAGTAACAACTGAGTCTGATTAAAAATGTGCTTCCTTGTTATGTTAACAAATAAATCAAAACAGTCTTATATTCCATTTCTATATACAGGTTTCATGAACAGAATAATATTTACCAGAGCTGGGAACAGCACGCTCATCAGCCATTGTTTAACTAAAGTGAAACAAAGAACAGGAAAGGCAGAACTCAAAGAACCAGTTTTGATCATCTACAAGCTGTTTTCTTAAAGGAGAAATACCAAATATTTACTTTAGAAATGTGGTGATATTCTTTTTAAAATCACTTCAGTCTAAGGAAACAGCTGAGAAATAAAGCCATTGACATCTATCAGTCTGGAAAGACAAATGGAGAAGATTTGGAGCATAAAAGATGTCATAAAAGAACCAGAACAACATTTAAAGAACTGCAGGCCTCACTCACCTCAGTCAATGTCAAAGTTCATGATTCAACAATAAGAAAAAGACTGTGAAAAATGGCGTCCATGGGAGAGCAAAAAGAACACAAAGGTTCGTATCATTCCCCAAGAAATATATTAAATAAAAGAATTTTAAATTGAAATTATACATATTATATATAAACTAATAGTCTATGAACTGATGAGGAAAAAAGGTTCATTTTTTGGAAGTCAAACGTGGTGGTGGTAGTGCAATGGTCTGGTGCTTCTTTGCTGCACAAGGTAGAGGCTGCTTTGCAGATTTCGGCAGTGACTTTTATATATCCTTTATTTATCTGGCTAAAAAGTGTCATTGACATAAAAAAAATGTATTTTTTTTAAAGAAAGATCTGGCCAAGAGGGAAGCAGAAATTGTAAAAATAAATAAATAACAATAAATAGTTTTATAAACATACTTTAAGTGACTAAGAAGGAAAACGTTGATTATAATATAATATAATATAATATAATACAATATATATTAAAATGCAGAATCATAAACATATCTTTATTTTATATATAGCCCCTTCAAAAATCATTTTTACTACAGTCTATTTACCAATAAATTCAATGAATTTATTCAGCACCAAATCACAAGAGCAGTCGCCTCAAGGCGCTTTTTATTTTAAGGCAGACCCTACATACAGAGAAAACCCAAAAATCATATGACCCCCTATTGGCAAGAACTGGCGACAGTAGGAAAAAAAACCTCCCTTTTAACAGGAAGAAACCTCCGTCAGATCCAGGCTCAGGGAGGGGCGTCTGTCTGCTGCGACCGGTTGGGGTGAGAGAAGGAAGACAGAACCAAAAACATGCTGTAGAAGAGATCCAGATATATATTTATACTTCCCCAGTCTATGTACACTAACAGACCAGTTGCCATTTCTTTAATGTGAAGGATGTGGACGTCCTGGAGAGGGAGGAACAGAGGGACGGAGAGCAACACAGGTCATTTACATGAAAGGGGAAAGATATCTAGGCCCCTTAAGTGTACCTCTATCTCCAACTTACAATGCTGTGATTGCGTCCACTCCCCAACTCTCTGAATGGTACTCATGGTCAATCAATGGTACAATCATGAAACTGCCCATTGTTAGACATTGTTAGTTTCACCTATTATGCAAATGTAGTGTTTAAAAGGTTGGGGAAACCTGCAGTCAGCTGAGAGTGAAGAAGTCACTTGGATGAGTATTGAAATGGTTTTTCTGCTGAAAAAGTCCAGGAAAACAGGATCAACTTCTAGGTTTGTAATTTTTGTTTATTCTCTTTAGTGACAGGGTTTTAAATCTGTGCTAATATTAGTGTTTTCTTAGAAAAACTTACTGACAGTGGAACAGTAGGCTGTGAAAGTCTGGGTGAATATAGTTATATAAATAAAGGTAGGAAACTTTGAAGTTAATTTGCCTTCTTTTGGTTGTATGGGTAACAGGTTAGAGTGACGCTCAGTCGGGTCTCAAAAGACTGAATAAGCACAAAATATACCAAAGTGAACTGGTTCCTGACTCAATCATTCTTTCAGGTCATAGACTTGTTTTGCTCTTCCTTATCCAGGTTAAATGAGCTTCAGTAACAGGGTTGCTGATATGTTTTTGGGGAAAAACATTTATTATTCTTCATCTTTAACATATTGATGTGATGAAAAAATGGTGTAACAATATAAAAGACACAATTATAAAATGAATTGTAATTGTTTGACATGAAATATGGTTATCAAGAAGTTGGGATAAAATGTAAAAAAAAAAAATAAAAACAGCTTCTTGATCTATTTTGTATTTTAAATATTTTGGAACCATTTTTTAACAACTAGCTTTTGCTTTTCTCCCAATAAGTGTAATTTACACAAAAAATATATATTTTAATAGCTTTTACGTGGATGGATGGGATATAATTTTGTGAAACGTGAAATGCTCACACTAGAGGGAGCTGTCGTTATTTTACCTCTCCGTTGAAGGCGACGCCACACGCCATCTTTGTTATGGGCGGACTAGGACAGCTGATGACGAAGGCGTTTTCTTCCCTGTGATTGGTGGACTGACGCTATGCCAAAGGTCGTGTATATTTCGCGCTCTTGAGTCACAACCGAACTGGCGCGCTATTGAAACAGCCGCAGTATGTGAAGAAATACGAACCTTTGGTTCGGTTTCGGAGCAGTTCGGAAAATATCCGTGTAACCTTTTAGCACTTTGCCTTCTTATATACTTGTCTGACACGCCGGTAAATGTTTGGAGCACTTCTGGGATCTGTGGGAAGCTTTTAGACTAGCATCTAGCGAAGACAGCTAGCTTGTTGTTTTACAGTAACATATTTCTTTTGGCACCAAACAGACTCACGCGATGATTTTATGTTTAGTTGTTTGTTCAGTCAGTCGTAGACGTGAATGACAAACCTTTGCAGCAAGTTCCGGTTCGGCTTCATCGGTGAGTGTTTCCTTTGTTTACGTAGTTTCTCTCTCTTATGTCGCACAAAACTGGAAGTTCCTGGGCGCCATGTCAGGAATAATATCATTTTACAGCTTAGTTGTTGTTCGCGAACACCATAAGTAACAGACACGTGAGCCTAGTGTTTATCAGCCTTTTCATACTGACAGTGCTTTAGCAAAACTTCTACTTGGCTGTCGTGACATTGACAAAAAGCGCTGACAGAACACTACTTTAAAGAAAAGGAAAGGCTTTGTGTTATCACTTGTAAATACACTTAGTGTTAAAGTAATTATTAATATTTCTGAATGTAAATACCACATGCTTTTTATCACAATGTCAAAACATAATAAACGCTCGTAATCCGCGCAACAAAATAAAAGGAAAACGGCTAAATCATCCAGAACATACCTGAATGCAGATGCATCATATAAGTACAACTAACCTGCACGTAGCTTTATTTTAATTGTTGATTTTCATTTCCCCCCCTTTCTTTCCCCATTGTTATTTTTCCGGGTCCTTTTTTTTTCTTGCCACCAGACTCGCTGCCTGGTGATTGTAGTGAATTTTTCACATTCAGCGACTGATTGCAACTTGTGGTAACTAAAGATTGCCCACTCACGACCAATTTTGATTGCACAGGTTGCCTAGTAGGAGGCAACCTTTTTGCAGTCAGTCTGACTTTGACTGCCTGCCATTACTCGTTTAAGGTTTGCAAATAGTTACATCTAATTTATAAACACTGAGTTATTGTTGGTTATTGTAAATATTGGATATTTACAAAGTTTAACTTTGAGGTCATCATTTGCAGTTAACAAAAGGTTCAAAGATCTCAATATATGTTAATGAAATACTCGGCAAAAATAAAATAAAAACATCAAAAAGTATTGTGATAATATCATGTCTGGTGAGTCCCACCTGTAGCTTGTAGTTATTATTTTCTCTAAAAATGGTAAAGTCACAGAGGAGGAGAGACAGCTCCTTGGCAGGAATCAGTATGAGGGAAAATTAGAAAATGTCAGGTGACAGGATGGCTGGGTCTCTGGGAAAAGGAAAACAGTTAAACTTTCACCTGAATCTCTGATGTGCCTTTGCTGATCTGTTCTTCTGCAGAGTTGTGTGTAACAGTGTTTTATTTATTTCTGCTTTAGGTCTCGTCAGAAAATGGCTGGTGTTGTGGCTATGCCTTCTGTCATTGAGGACTTTGACAGCCAGGTGTGTTATGACACTGATTTGAGCAGCGCATCAAATGCACCAACTATTTTTAACTGCCTTGCATTTTTATCTTTGATTAAATTTGTCTTTCTTTTGCAGCCTTGCAAGAAATCTCGCAAAGATGGTGGCAGTCCTGTTGTCAAAACAATCACCAACTATTTCTCTCCTGTGCCTAAGCCTATGGAGAAACCCTTCTCTCCTCCACGTTCCAACAACATCATGAACTACTTTAGCAAGAGGGCTCCATCCTGTAAAGTGAAAACCAGCTCACCAGAGCAAACTAAAGAAGCAGGGAGGCCTCATTTTGCAGAAAAACACAACAATTCGGAGACGGTGAAACAGCTGTCTCAGAAACGGGGTCGAAAAACCAGCAAAGCTGCAAGGAAACTTGTGGGGGCTGAAGGTGTCAGTTCCACCGAGGAGTCAAGTTGCGTGACTGTACAAGAATCCCATGAAAGCAAAGACCAGGCTGTAGATGCAGTTAAAAGTTTTGGAGTCCTTGGCAGCGATACAGCAGCTCTACTGGCCCAGGTTAGTGCTGAGAGCTGCATTCCTGCAGAAACATCAGAGAAGAATGCCACTAAGATTATCACGGATGAGCAGGCTGAGAAAGATGATGATCAGGAAGATGGTTCTAAATGTGTTGAACTTAAAACAGCACTAAACACTATTGAGTTGTCTCCGATTGTACCATCAAAGTATGAAGCAAAACAGGTTAAAACCACACCACAAAATACCAGGAAGAGGCAGCAACAAGAGGCAAAGCAGTCAGAGGCAGAGGAGAAAGAAGCAGAAACTGAGAACTCGCTCCGTGATGTAAGCACGGAGGTCAATGTTGATGAGTCTTCTCAGTTGAACAGCAGCACAGTAAGAATCTCCTTTGAGGATTTTGTGCGGAGTCAGAATCAGGATGAGGCTGAAGAGGACAGAGAAGATGAAGAAGTAAAAGATGATGACCATAAAATTAAAATTGAGACAAAGGAAACAAACTTGGGTGAGCTGGATATTTCCAAATCTGAAGAAAACACGGTTCCTAAGGAGTCGCCATCATTTCAGGTTTCACCCCGAACTGTCACCATCCAGGCTCAAGTGCACGTCTCACCAAAACAAGAACCAAGCAAAGCAGTGGGAAAGTTGGCTTCCATCTTCAACCGGAGAAAAGGCGGGCGTAGTCCTGCAGAGAGATTCTCACCTTCTCTCGCAGAAGCTGGACACCAGCTTCCTTCTCTGACTACCAAACGGAAATCCAACGTGGTTCTCCAGGAGGAGGATCTAGAGCTGGCAGTGCTCGAGAGCGAATCCACTCCTAAGTACAGTGAAGTCGAGAGGAAGCAGTTCATGGCCGCTTTTAAGCAGCCCACTGCAGACTGCTCCAAATCCAAGCCTGTCAAGAGCCAAAGCAAGCAGAAGCAACCAGAAGAGCAAAGTTTGGATGCTGCTGATAAAGCTGCTGAAGCTGAAACTGAAAATCTGCTGACTGTTGAGCAAACATCTCAACCCTCTCAAGGAAAGAAAGCCACTAAGAAGAAACCAGCAAAAAAGGGGGGAAAGAAAGCTAAAGAGGGAGAGGAGACTGTGAGTGCGTCTCCTGATGCTGCTGCTGAGGAAGAAACGCCAAACATGACTGTTGAGGTCGAGGAGAAAAGGCCAGAGTCTCCCATCACCATATCTCCGTCCATGCCAGCTCTGAGAAGATCCAGACGGGAGGCCGTAGTGCAGAAAACATCTGAAACCACCCCAACAAGTCCTCTCAGAAAAACCAGGAGACAAACTCAAACAAAGTCAAAGGACACTGATGTTACTGCTTTACTTCATCCTGAGGACAGCCCCATAAAGATGTCCACCCCAAAGACCCGCAAGTCCAAATATGGCATCTTTCAATCGGACCTGACGTGCCCGCCTGACGATAAAGAGAGTCCAATCAGGTGACGCATGCTTTTTCTTTAATCTGCCTCCCGATCTTATCCATTTTTAACATAAAAATAAAAATGTGTAATGTTTTTTTTCTTCTTTTTTTTTTTTTTAGGATGAAATTTACGCGATCCAGTAAAAATGTTTCCACATCTAAGGCTGAAGGCATAAATGCGTCTTTGCCTACTAAAGTAAGCATGGCATTTTTTTATTTTGTGACCTTGGGAAAAAATACTAAACCATCATAATTGTGGTGTGAAGATAATTAAACACTTGTTCTAATTCATCCTATTCAGACATCGAGTGAATCTAAGAAGAGAGAACAGGCCAAGAGGTTGGTGCAAAAAGCCAAAGTGATTCAGCAGAATAAAAAAACTTTGGAGGAGAAGAGCTCTCTGAGGCGCTCATCGCGAACTTCCATCAAGAGGAGCTACTGTGAAGATGAGGTAGAGTCAGTGGCAAGCGAGGAAGATGAAGTGTGTGTTAAGATGAGGCTATGAGTGAGTAGTGTTGTGTGACTGTGTAAACAAGAACTAAGGCAGACTGGTCTCAGATTACTGAGACTACAAAATCGAACGTAACTAATACACACGTGTGTTAATACACACTAAACTACACATTTATTTCTCAGTCATGTTGTGGATGTTTACTCAGTTTGTCCTTAAGGGTCTTCATAAGACATTACTTGGAGAACATTTACATGTGAGGTTTCGATGTCGATTGCAAGTTACTTTAAGATCATCTTTATTGTCACTGACATGAACAATGGAAGATATTTTGACAGCATAAATGTAAAATGTAAACATTTACATACAGTATAGTGCATAATTGAGTGCTCTAGTGCAGATAAAGGTGGGGATGGATCGTCAGTTCTTCATTCAAGACACATTTCACTGTGGTAGAGGTTTCAGAGGGGTCGTTATTTCAAACCTATGCCATAACTTTCCACCTGAAACAAATCCTCAGTCATTAGTCACCACTGACCCAGATGTTTTTAAAATCTGGGTTTAAAAATCTGAACAGTTATCAGTCTTAATGCATCAGGCCTAAATATTACCTCGCTGTCGCCCTCATGAGTCTTTCTGGAGTAAAACTTAAAATACAACACCATAAAAAAGGCTCTCTGTGTTTTTGTTTGGTTGTGTTTGTCAGGATTCTGTCATCTGCGTTGATGACCAGACTGCCTCTCCTCTCAAAGAACCTGAAAAGATGAAAACCCAGAAGCCTTTACGCAGTCTGAATGATGTTTTGGGCAAAGCCGCCCCACCTGGCAAAGCCTCTTCGGGTAGTTTTTATAGTTTCCTCTTAACTAAAACTGTGATTTATTGATTTATTTTGTAATATCTTCTAACAGATATGTGTTTCCTTTGTTTAAGGCTCCAGAGTGGGCTCACACAGCCAAGACAAGACTGCTCGCAAGGTGTCAGCCGTGATCTCCATCTTTGATGACAGCAGCCGCGAGGGCTCGGAGAACTCGCAGGATGATGAGCATTTCAGGGCGCGCAGAGAGTTCCTGAAGAGCGGTTTGCCCGAGTCCTTTAAAAAACAGATGGCCAAGACTGCTGCCACGAAGGAGGCATACTCTGCCTCCTGTTCCTCCTTTCAGCTAGTGACACACACCAGGCAACCACCAAACGGTAAGCAGATTCATATTCAGTAGTCGAATATCATGTTGGAGTTTTAAGGCAAAGCCTAATTTCTGTGCACACCGACAGATTGCTCTCTCTGGAGTCTGCCATGGCCCGAGTCCTCATTACTGTGTCAGCTAAAAGAGCTTTGGAGGCAAACATCCAAACCTCTGCCAGCAGTCAGCGGCTCGCTTTGTGTGAAGACTGCACCAGCCTGTCGGAGCTTTTGTAAAAGGGTACGCTGTTTTAATAACCTGATCCTCAACACCCATCACTTAATATCCAGCTTTAATCCCTCCCACCTAAAGGCACATGTATAATAACAATGTTATATTTTTAAAAAAGGATGAGTTTATATGAAAATGCAAGCTTAAAACCCCCTTTTGGCTGTATTGTACTGGGATAAATAAAGAGTGGACTTGTTTTGGTTGCAGGGTTCAGGCTGGAGACCTGAGATCTCTGAAAGTGTTCGTCAGCTTCTAGTTGAGGAGTTCAGCACCAGCAACCCTCAGTTCCCTGCACAGATGTTCATCGCTCACTTCCTGAAGAAACGCGCTGACCATCAGAAGCAGTTTACACACTCAGGTCAGTGTCTATAAGCAGATAAGTGCAAGGACACGTGTTAAACTGCAGTAGCTGTGTGTTTTAGGGTTTAATGACAGTCTGTTTAGTCCTTTTGACTGTAATTAATGTTCGCCTTGTTTGAGTGAAAATGGGACAAATGTGCTTGTCTTGAATTATCCTGAACAAATACTGAATTTTCCTTTCTCAGAAGAAGAGGCTGTGACCAGAGATGCAGCTGAACCAGCGGGAGGGAAGAGGAAAAGAACGAGTGAAGGAGAAAATACGGCAAAGGTGGCTAAAAAGCGGCGATCCAACCATTCAGAGGAGAACGTCTCCACAGCAGAGCCAACGAAGCGTGGAGGCCGTACAAGACGATCTCAGAGATCCAGGCGAGGAGAGGAGGAAGAGGCGACAGAGAAAACCAAGCCTCCACTCCATCCTGCTCCCATCCCACCTGACGATGACAGCGTGTGCATAGTAGAGGACTTGCTTTCAGGAGAGGACACTGGGAATAAAGGTGTGGTAGCTTTTCTATGTGTGTGTTCTGAATCACTGCTGTTACCTTAAAGAAGTCTGTAGTTCTTCTCAGTATATATCAGTATTTATCTGCTTTTGAGATGAAGTTTGTTTTACAGCCTGTTCTCTGCTGCCCCCAACTGGCCAAAAAAAGAAAAACAGTAATTGCAACTATAAATCCTCAGATTAAAATCTGAAACTCAGTCTGGTGTATTCTTTGTTTTGTTTTTTCCTACAGATGTGGTGAAGGAGGACGTGCTCTGGACTGACAAATATCTACCACAACACTCCAGTGACATCATAGGCAACACCGCCTCAGTGAGGAGGCTGCACAGGTGAGGAAATGCAGATGTAGATGACTCGTTTTTATAATGCTGTGCCTCTCATTTAAAAAAAACAAATCTGCACTGTATGGAGATCAAATACTGA
Source organism: Pundamilia nyererei (assembly GCF_000239375.1). Lineage (NCBI taxonomy): Eukaryota > Metazoa > Chordata > Actinopteri > Cichliformes > Cichlidae > Pundamilia > Pundamilia nyererei. The sequence continues at coordinate 1,175,590 of NW_005187460.1, forward strand.
CTGTATATATTCTTTTTCGGCTAGCTGGCTGAAGGAATGGAAACTCCGTGCTGACAGAGAAGAAAGAAAAAAGCAGAAGGAGAAGAAAAAAGAGGACGGCAGCTATGGTGAGAGATAAGAACAACAATAAAAATCTTAACTACTACTTTTAGCTCTTTTAACTCTATTGATTTTTTTTAAATCCCCAGACTCAGACTGGGACGGTGGAGAGGACGACTCCCAGGATGGAGAGGACATGTTGTGTAACACAGTGCTGATCACAGGTCCCACTGGAGTAGGAAAGACTGCTGCAGTGTATGCTTGTGCCCAGGAGCTGGGCTTCAAGGTACAGACGTGTCACGTGACTCTGATGCGATGCGTTTGCTCAATGGATACCTGGATAACTTAAGTTCCTATATTGTCTCTTCAGGTGTTTGAGGTGAATGCTTCATCGCAGCGAAGTGGTCGTCTTATTCTGTCCCAGCTGAAAGAAGCCACTCAGTCACATCAGGTGGATAGTCAGGGGGTCAATGCCCACAAACCCACATACTTCAACAGCTATGGCACAAGCAGCAGCACCGGCTCTCTCAGACCTGGATCTTCTCCAAGTATGTGAAAATATCACTCTCTTGTTTTTTAAAATTTTACATTCTGCACAATCTGCATGAGAATATTACAAGATGACTCTCTGATCGTCTTTCAGGAAAGCTGAACTCCCCTCGCAGGGTGGTTTCCTCCCCCAGGAAACCGCAGTCGCCCAGAGGTGTTAAAAAAGGAAGCCTGACTCCAGTTTCTTTAGCTAAATTCTTTAAAACAGCGGCGTCCAGCACCAAGGAGCCACAAAACACTACAAAAGGTAAGCAGATGGGTACATTTTAATCTTCTTTGATGATAAAACCTGCATGAAGGGTTTTAATTGGGGACTTTATTTTTTCATTTCTTCTTCCAGCTGCTTCCAAGAAAGTTGGGAAAGCAAATGAGGCTGTCCTTCCTGTGAAATCACCACCAGCTCCCAAAGAGAAGGGCAGCGAAGAACAGAGCAAGAAGACGGCAACGTCGCTCATCCTGTTTGAAGAAGTGGATGTTATATTTGACGAGGACTCTGGATTTCTAGCTGCCATCAAGACGTTCATGACGACGACTAAGAGGCCAGTCGTCCTCACGACCAGCGGTTAGTCTTTCAGTGTGGCCTGTGCTAACGGTGTGTTTATCCACTGTTTGCATATTGAGTTTAAATGATGTTTGTTTTTGTAGATCCGGCTTTCAGCAGCATGTTTGATGGAACCTTTGAGGAGATACATTTCAAGGCCCCATCTCTGGTGAGTGGAGGGTTGTTCGGCTTGATTGTGTCGGCTCTGATGGAGTCATTCAGCCCAGCATTCATGTTTGGTTTTTTTGTTTGTTTGTTTTTTTCCTGCTACAGTTGAACGTGAGCAGTTACCTGCAGCTGCTGTGTTTGGCTGAGGACATGAGGACGGACCCCGCGGACATCCGGTCTCTGCTCAGACTCAACGGCTGCGACATCAGGCAGAGTTTGCTGCAGCTGCAGTTCTGGACTCGCAGTGCAGGCGGCCGCCACGGGGCAAGGCCTTTAGTGCCGACGGGCAAAAATGGTAAGAAGATGATCAGGGAGAGTTTGAGCTTTTAATACCTTCTGTTTTTGCATAATAAAATAATTTTCTGTAGCTGTGACTCGCTCTAAAAGTGTTTTCACCCTCATTTTATTAGAAACTGAAGTAAAGCCAGAAGCTGAAGAGGCAGCAGACAAATCCACCCTGCCTCCCTGTGACACTGGCTGCACTGAGAGCAAGCTGGGCCTGCTCAATAATGGACAAGAGAGAGACGTTTTGGAGCTGCTCAAGGTAAATTGTTCATTTACCACGCAGAGTGCATAACAGGCAGTCACGTCTATTAATGGATCGTGGCTCTGGTACTCAGGCAACAATTCCTGTCACTGCAGGGGCACCGGAAGTTTACTCACCGTACCTTCAGGCTGCTCATTCTTTCAAGTTAATTTTAGATGTATGGAAATACACTATCAAATAAAAGCACATTAACTGTGCACATTAGTTTGCAACTAAAGTGTGAAGCAGAACAGAAATGTCAGACTTTTAATTGTATTACACACATTTTGTAGCTTTTCCTGCTGATAAAGAGCTCCCTGTGGCCATTCATCCTGCATTAAAGTAATGAGATAATAGATTTCTATAAGTTTACACATTTACTTCTTAAAATTTAAGCCCAAAGAGTCGCAGTGACAGATTTCTTTCTGTTGAAATGCAGATTACTCAGGGATTAAATGTGCAGTTAAACCTCTGTACACTGACAGAAAGGCAGTTTCAAACTTTAATCTTACTCAAATCAGTTTGACACCCCTGATCTGTAGTGTGGACTTAGTCAATATTATTAAAATCTCATACAGGTAATTTGGCTGCAGTGACAAACAGAAACATGAATTAACTAGTAGTAGGTTGGACATCGTTCTGTGATCTAACATTAAATTACACCAAAGGAATCTCTGATTCCAGTAGGGAAAAATGTTTTTGTGAAATCAAGGAGTGGACGATATAGGAAGAAACGCGGACTGTCGTATCGATGCTTGCAGGACGCTGCAGTTAAAAGTGTCAGTAAATAAAAATCCTTCATCCTTCTTTTCCAATAAGCTGCTCTCAGTGATGACACACTCCCTAAGTAACATAACCTTAAAACCCTCCAGGAGATGCAGAATATTTTCACGTAATAAAACAGAAAAATATATTTCTACCTGACATGTTGTGCCTTGTAACCAGCTACCACATAACCACATCAATAATTTCCATCCCCTGTTTGCTCCTCCTCTCATATGGAGTGCCGAAAGTGAGAGCACCTTGCAACGCTTGAAGTCCTTTGTTTACATTTGGGTCACACATCACCAGCTCCTCGTATCACCTCCACGATTGATAATTTCACTCAGGAAATCATCAATCGTGACAATAAGGAGAATGATGTGCTGTGTTTAAAGGGGTGAAAATTGTATTTTGAAGAGTAGTATTGGACGCTTATATGGCCCCACACTTTGAATAATGTCTGGCTTTAACAGGAGGAAAAAGTAGACACAGTTTGTTGGTTTGAAAGTTCAAATGCTGTTATAGTCCTGCAGGACTCGCACAGCACTTTGAGCTGAGCTGAGTTAAGCGTGTCCAGTATGACTGAATGTGTGTTGTTTCTGCAGAGCCACAGTCTGGTGGAGGAGCCCAGTTGTTGTGAGCTGCTGACGGACTGCAAACGACGTGGAGTCGACTTGCTCTACTCGAACATGGAGCTCCTTTTACCTCTGCCGCTCACACATCTGACTACCTCTACCCGCAGCCCAGAGCAGTGCGCTTCTGTATCGCAAGACCAGCCTTCTGCCAGTCCGAAAGAGCAACCGTCATCCACGCTGCTATCGACAGAGTCAGCTGATTGCTCAGACAGCAACAGTCCAGTCAAAATGTCTAACAGGATGAGGAAGAACAAGAGGAGACACCATCTACCTGACCAAGCTGGAGCTAACTCTGACTCAGACTCAGAAGATAGATTTCTTTCTCTCTGTAAGCCTCAGAACGCTCCTCAGGCCAAAGAGAAATTCAAAGCTTCAGAAAGGGCTAAAAGGAAGCCGCTGACTCCTGAGGAGCGCTTAAAAAGCCTCCCAGTGTCACAGTGTCTGGAATCAATAGCAGACTTTTTAGACAGCATGTCCTACATGGACTCGTTGCTCGACAGGGCTGACAGTCACAGAGGTCTGTCATCTGTAAGTGTGGTCATAAAAGATGGGATGACAGACGAGTCAAGTGTGGAGGCTGAAAGAGGGAGCTCGATGACAGCAACTGGCCTGGAGATCCAGGCGGCGGTCGAGGCTCTGAGCTTCCGCAAGTTCCGGGTATCAGCAGAGGAGGCTTTGGAGAGAACACGACAGCTGGAAGGGGAGCTGGCCAAAGAGGCTGCAGCAGAGCTCAGCCTCCCCGTGGCTGCTCATCGGGAATGTTTCAGCTTCACACAGGACGGGCCCTCAGAGCCACAGTGAGTTTGGACCCCGAGAAAATGCCACGTTGCCCAACAAACGTGTAAAAGTAGTTTCAATGGTTTTAGCTGACGTTGATGTCTGGTGTTGCTTTCCAGGTTGGTCGAGCGGAGGAGAGAAGTGATGGAGAGTCTGATGCTGAAAGGAGTGTTTGGTACACTTGGCAACAGTCCACCAGCTGCTCTGGACTATTTACCAATCATGCGCTGCATCTGCAGATCCGAGAAGCTTAAGGAGCAAGGCAAAGTTAAGCGAAGGTGAGGACAGAATTGCTGCTCCTTCAGCCGGTCAGCGGTGGCGGGTTTGGATTTGAACCGTTGTCAGGATGTGGTAAAGATGACGGCGGTGGTAGTGAGGTTTCATTTTGTCACATTTGAATATGAGGCTACAAATAAATAAAATAAAACGTGGTGCATTAATGCAAGTCATTTATATGAGTCCACAGATAATGCTGAGCTGTTTATTTTCCGCCTCCTCCAGGTTTCTGCACTACCTCGACGCGATCCACTTGGGTCTCGAAAAAAGGACTCTACAGCTGCTCGCTGAAGATTTCCCCTAAAACAACAAAGACGACCAGACTGGACTCCACAGTCACACACAGGCCCTCAATAAGTACTCTCTGGCTCTCAGAAGGACTGGTGTACAGATCTAAATAAGTGTGTGTCATCCTCTGAGATGGTGACAGAGCACACGGTCAGAGGCGTGTGAGCACAGAGGACCGCTTCCACATTGGTACCAACATAGAGGCGACTGAATAGTAAAGATTTAATCTGAGCTAAAGGACGGACAACTAACTAACCTCACTTGTGTCATCTTTTGGTGCTCTAAAAACTAAAATTTTACAATTTTGTCATCTTTATATTTTTGTACAGTAGTGCTCTATAGGGATGCGTATCGGTGGTTTTTATTTTGCAAAGTGCTGTTTTTATGAAGTAAAAAAATGTTTCTTCTTCTTCTTACTAAGCCCCTGGGGTCCCTCGTGTGTGGGTGTGTGCAAAATATAATTTGTAAGTTACTGAATTGAAGTGCACATGCATGTCTGGCAGCTTCAGATGTCTGCAGCCAGCACATCTTTCTGCACAATAACTTACAATTAAAGGAATTAAAAGAAACAAAAACAAAAAAAAACGACTTCACGGGCTCCATGCTTTACACCACATGTAAGAGATTAACATGTAAAATAAATCTTGCTTCTGTATTTGTGTAAATTGTCACTGATTTATTTCTTTTATTATTATTTTGGTTCATACAGTTAATAAAGACGTGCAGCTCTTGATCTAAAGCTTACTGTGACATCATCAGTCATTTTGCTGTCTTTAATGCTTTAAATATGGACACTTTCTTCACCACAGTGGGGATTTCCTTACACAGCAATAAACGTTTATCATCCAAACAAGCCTAATGGTGTCATAAATCTGCTAAATTTAACAGGCTTCCGTGTAAATTGGCAGCGCGCTCGCATCTGCGCGGCGGGCAGACCGGTTTGTGGTTAGTTTCCTCTTTACCTTCATCACACAGAGCAGCAGGGGTGCTCTGTGCACAAAGGTGCATTGTTTTTAAAAAAAAAAAAAAAAAATCAAAGGGAGCACCCTCTGTGACAAGCTCGCAGCTGGACGCGCTCCAGAGGGAGGAGGGTGGAGGTCCGCTTCGCGTTGAGGCATCCAAAACTCTTCTGTCGCAAGTTCCACTTTTTCTTTCTTTTTAAATTTTTTTTCTTAGTCGCCTTTTGTTGTTTGTCGCACCATGTGACCGCCACGCTCAAGTTCAACCGCGGGATCCATCAGTGTATGAGCCTGACTGTGCAGAGAAATGGCAAACCGTGAGCGGAACAAAAAGATTTTACTGGAACTGGTGAAACAGTCAGACAACAGCCGGTGCGCTGACTGCGGCGAGCCCGGTAAGCAAATATATAAACGTTGGTACGTTTGTTATCGAAATAAAGTGAGGCGCGGATCCGAATTTGATGTGCGGGTACTACTCAGAGGCCTCGAGATGTTCAGATTTGATTTATTTTCATGCAGTTTAACCGGTTTGTTAATGTTATTTATGAGGCTTGAAAAGACTGTTGCTCTGCGTGAACGCGTGCACCCTGAAGCATGTCCGTCACGGCTAAAGCTTCTTGGTGATGGGCTGACATTGAGGGGCTGAAAAGGGTTTCCTGTTTTTGAACTTGAAAACTTAATACTTTAAAACTCAAAAGTCACTTTCCCGGGCATAGATGAGGCCTAATTGTCAACTAAACATTTACAGATTTAAGTGGAAATCTTAAATGATTAATTCGATTTTTTATATGTTCTTAACCTGCTAATAGAGTGGCGGGAAGAAGTATTTATCTGAGTCATGTCTCTTCTTCTCACCTCTCCCAGAACCGGACTGGGCCTCCTACAAGTTGGGAATTTTTGTGTGTCTGAACTGCTCCGGGATCCACCGCAGCCTGTCCAGCCATGTCAAATCTATCAGGCTGGACTTCTGGGAGGACAAACTAGTAGAGGTGATCACTGTTTTTGTTTCAGTCACCCACCTCTATTTGTGCTGTATCAGACTGTGTGTGTGTGTAATCCTAATGTGTGTGTGTGTGTGTTTATTCTGGGGGGTGGAAGTTCATGGAATCCAATGGCAATGCCAGGGCCCAGGCTCAATATGAGAAAGCTGTTCCACCGTACTACTATCGACCCCAGCGGGAAGACTGCAAGTAGGTCTTTTCCAGGATGATGATATTTACCAGCCTCTGTCGCCATGGCAGAATCCTTTATGTGTAATACCAGACTGCTGACAAGGCAGAGCCACAAAGTAGAGAAGTGAGAGCTTCTGGCTGTAGAAGAGAAATATAGATGAATTTCTGCTTCTAAATCAAGCTTCAATGATTCAGGTTTTTGTAAGAACACATTGCTATTGAACTGTGAATACTTTTATATTTTCACTTTGATCCACAGTATCCTCAGGGAGCAGTGGATCCGTGCTAAATACGAGAGGAAGGAGTTCACAGGAGAGACCAAGTATCCACCGCTGCCATACACCACAGGTGACTTTTTTAACGATTTACTTATGAACTCTTTGGGGCTCACATTCTTGTCAGTATCGGGGTAAAGGAAAACCTGTTCTTTGCATGCAGAACTGTGCCAGAAAAACCCGTTCTTTGCACAATGAACCATCCAGGAAGTGAAATCTAGCCACTGTCTCTTTGAGCAACCAGAAGGTTTTCATTTTAAGTGAAACCTTTTTTCTTATTCCCCTGTGACTCTCTTGGATTCATACTAGGGTTCTATGAAGGAATACTGTTGAAGAAAGGCAAAGACAACACACAGTTTCTGAAGAGAAAGTTCGTGCTGTCGGAGAGAGAATTCACCCTGAGCTACTACAACAAAGAAGATGTGAGTTCCCTGCAGCTTTGACACAGTTACACCACCCGCTAGAACATGAATCACCAAGAGCGATGACCCTTAAATACTGCATAATGTGTAGTTATTATGGCGTAATCATTGCTTGTGTTGAAGAAATTAGATCTTGTATCTAAGCTCTTTGTTTATCTTTTGCACACACAGCTTCAAATGTTTCTTCAAAGATCTATTGTAAGCAGAAAAGCCACCTTAGAATCAGTCAGTCAGTTTCCTATAGCTTCACATACACCAGCAACTATAAAGGCAACGGTCACCATTTACCGGAGGAAATTCAGCTAATTTGGTTTTAGTTTTACCGCTAAAGGTCAAACAAGGAGATTTTTGGTACTCGTCCACAGATGCTTATCAGATTATCAGGTTATTACCATAATCAGCCGTCTGCCATGGCCAGCTGAGGTGAAAGGAGGGAAATGGGATAAAAGACACACTGTGGAAGCAATAGTCTTATCTTAGGATTTATTTGACTAATTTCACTTCGATATATGGTGGATGTTTCCATCTGAAATTCATAAACTTGGATGATTTTTATTGCAGAAAATCAGGGTAATAACTGGCTCACAACAAGATAACGGCAGCAATAATAAGAAGTTGCACACATGAAGTGTCCCTTACACATTACGGGGCCTTATCTATATTATTTGCATCTGCATTGAATCCATGTGGAGCCTATGACATAAGCCTATTCAACTGGTCAACGCCACAGATAAACCTGAGCAGCTGTGATAATGGCGACATGCTGTTACATTTCTAGAGAGGAGCGTGTCCGGTTAAGACGTAGAGTTTCAGAAGAGTTTTAATGCAATTCGTTTCACTATAGCTCTCATAAACGTAAAAGAAAGTTAAAAAAGAACTAGAGGAAAAGTGAGAAGATCACTAAAGTAATTTGGATTCATCCTCTGGGCATCATGAATGTCTGTGCTCCAACTGATGCTGAGCAGTTTCGATCTAAGTGACATTGAGCCAGTTTTTCCAGCAACAACAGCTGTATAAACTGGATGCCTTCCTGTTATGCCTCCCTCTGGGCTTCAACCAGGGATCCTTCACTTTTTATGCGCCTGTGGTAATCACCACTTGCAGCCAGCATGGCTCAGACAAGTGTAAAAACAGCAGCACAAAGCCTCCAAATCTGAACTGCCCTTGTGTATTTGTTACAGGAGACTAAAGGCCCCAAAGCTGTAATATCCATCAAGGACCTGAACGCCACCTTTCAGCCAGAGAAGATCGGCCATCCTAACGGACTGCAGATCACCTACCAAGACGGGGATCACACCAGGAACCTCTACGTTTATCATGAGCGTTCTGAAGTCAGTCGACATGATCGTCTATAGCATCAATATTAACACCTGGTAGGTCTCATATACTTGTTTTGAGGTTCTAATAGAATCTCAAAGTTTTTGTTTTTGCTTTACTTCAGGAAATAGTCACATGGTACAACGCGATTCGAGCCGCTCGCTATGCGTACTTGAAGACGGCCTACCCGACAGGAAGCGATGAAGAAGTAAGTGTCAAACTATTTCATTTTAAGCCAGCTGTATGTCAGTTTTTAGCTTGTATATTTTAGTATTTGACATGTTTACTGTCTTGTGTCTTCATCAGCTGTTACCAATGATAACAAGAAACTACCTCAAAGAGGGTTACATGGAAAAGACGGGGCCTACGGTGAGCTCACTGAAGTCACTCGAGCGTCATTTGCACACCTATATTATTTCTCTTTTACTTTGATTTTTACTCACACTCACCAGCAAAGTTGTTTGTGACTACATTATGTGTGATCAGTACATCTGAATGTGTTTCTGTTCCTCTTTTAGACTCTGACTCACATGTGCGTGCAGCTCGAATCTTTTTTCTTTTTTAAGAATCAGTTTGTGCGATAGGAGGTTTTGAGGAAATGAAGTCTGATGAGCACATTTTTCAAATGCACATTTTATTTTTTAAATCAAATGCTTTTTATTTTATTTTGTATGCAGCAAACAGAGTCATTCAAAAGGAGGTGGTTCATTTTAGACTCTCAAAACAGGAAGTTGCTCTACTTCAAAGGCCATCTGGTGAGGACACTACCTCTTTTTTCCATCTCACTCTAACCCCACACTGTACACCTATGAAGTATGTGAGTCATGTGCTTTTTCTTGTTGTAGGATGCAGAGGAGCTAGGGGCCATTTTTATCGGCACAGAGTGCAAAGGTTACTCGGTTAAGGAGTGTGTCCCGCTGAACGCCCGGGGAAACAAGTGGAAGTGCGGATTGATGGTGGAAACGCCCGAGCGACAGTTCGTCTTCATGTGCGAGCAGGAGAGGGACCAGAGGGAGTGGCTGGAAGCGCTCAGGAAGGTTTTGTCCAGACCCATGTCACCCCAGGATTATACCAGTAAGCAAGACTTCAGTGTGCTTTAAATATGCTGGTGCCCAATTTTCCATATTATTTTTCTTTGTATTCAAAGGAAAACTTGAACTCCATTAACTAAATACTGTACATGGCCACTATTTAATCCTCCACAGGCACAACCCATAACCATCACCCCATTTTACAGAAACGTTTGGACACTGTGGAAATTATCAGTAAAAGCAGAATGACATATTTTGCACAAATTTAAAATCTTATCTCTTATCTATGATGTTGAAACTGGGAAAATGTGTTGGGTTTTGCTCATTTTGAATTTAATGGCAGGAGCACATTTTAAAAAAAGTTGGGCGAGGGGGATTAAATAACTTGAAAAGTTGTGTAATGCTGTAAAACAAACATCTGATGGAGAGTGATGACAGTAAATAGTTTAAAATACTATTTATTGTCTATTTAATCCATTACTGACCATTTAATCCAGGGGTGGGCAACTCCAGGCCTCGAGGGCCGGAGTCCTGCAGGTTTTAGATCTCACCTTGGGTCAACACACCTGAATCACATGATTAGTTCATTATCAGGCCTCTGGAGAACTTCAAGACATTTTGAGGAGCTAATTTAGCCATTTAAAATCAGCTGTGTTGGTTCAAGGACACATCTAAAACCTGCAGGACACCGGCCCTCGAGGCCTGGAATTGCACACCGCTGATTTAATCCATCATTGGGATTGTTTCCAGTCCCTATAAGGCAGGGGTGGACAACTCCAGGCCTCGAGGGCCAGTGTGGCTGAAAACCTATATTGCATGACAATTATCTTTAGGTCCAGTCATGATTCTGGTCGCGCTTTATGGTTTTCTCACTGCTGCGCACAAAAATGCAATTTTGCCTTTTTCCTTTTACTTTGTGAAGAAAAAAAATTTTATACTTCAGGAACATTGCCACCTTCTCTGGACCTTAGTTTTTTAAGGCATCACTCACCCAGGCCTAGAGACCCATTGGCCAACCAATGGGTCTCTAGGGAAAAATGTGTATCCCCTCCCTGATTGGCGAGTAGTTGCTAGGTGACACACTCACAATGAAGGATCTGCACTAAAAATCTCTTCATGATTGTTCTGGTTGCTAGCACATGGACTTGCAGGGATGACATTTTGTTTGATAAGTGTTGCTAACTACTGGCTGAGCTGCAGTGAAACTTAAAAAAGTGCAACACAAACTGGAAATGGAGAACTTTCACTTTCAAAAATTCCAGCTTTACTGCTTCAACCAGTTCCATTACAGTAGTGCAACCTTTACTCTGAAGGTGAAGGGTCTCCGTTCAAAAGCTTGCATCTCTGATGGTATGGAGGCACATCAGTGTCCATGGAATTGGTAGCTTGCGCATCTAGAAAGGCAGCATTAATGCTGAAAATACATACAGGTTTTAGAGCAGGGGTGGGGGAACTCCAGGCCTAAATGGCCAGTGTCCTGCAGGCTTTAGATATCACCCTGGTCAACACACCTGACCACCCTTGAGGCCTGGATTTCCCCCACCCCTGTTTTAGTGCAACACATGCTCCCATCCAGTATGCTAAACCACATACTGCTCAGTTTAAAGATTCATTATCTATTGTGTTCTACTGTGAATAAAATATGTGTTTAAGTTGATATTTCCAAATCATTTGAATCTGTTTTTATTTATATTTCACACAGCACACTCCCATCTACTTTTTTAACTAGGGTTATATTTGGTTTCAATGAAGGAACCTTGACATGTATTTACTTAAGATATAGTGTGCAGCAGCAAGACACATGCTGTCTGTAGCTGTTTCTGTCTGTCCGAGAAGAGGCAGAGAGAAAAAAAGCATCTTGTGTTATCACAGTTACAGTATGTATTTTTGGCCTTGTTTAGCACATTCAGATATGGTGTTGGTACGTTTTTAGGTAATATTTTAAGCCCTTAGTTGGCATGCTTATCCTCTAAATGTGCAAAAGCAAAGTGCCTCAAGCAATCTGGCCTCCCTGCTACAGCTTTAATATACATATGTAATCATTTATAGAAAGCTGTAGTAGCTGATCGTTAGTGTGTTAAGCTCTAATGATATTCTTTCTCATTCCAGCTGAAGCCGTCATGAAGTATAAGCGATGATCGATGAAGCTGCGAGCGAGAGAACAGACCTGCTGTCGGCTGCACTGACTCTCAGTACTGACTGATTCATGCTGTGCAGAGCATTAAAGGGCTTCAGTACGCTCACTTCAACTGACACTGTTTCTAATGCTAAAATAAGGCCTCACATGTGTTTATCATTATACATAAAATGCATTCTGCTGTTAAACACCTGATCAGCATTGATATATCACTGGGTACACCCATGCTGTATATGAATGTATTTCTAAATTTTAATAAATTTATTTTGGATATTTAACGAGTGGATACATTTATATTTGAAAGTGAAGATGCTACATGACACTATGGCCACAAAATAAATGTCTTTTTTTTGAATGGTGTCTTTTTTGCAAGGTTTTTTTTTCCATGTGCAGACAAATTGCAAACACTTATTAGAAATGGTGCTAATGAATCAAGATTATGTCACAATATCACAGCTTTTTAAATCAATGCCATTTTGGTGTTTGCTCTTTCTTGTTCCTCAATTATTTTTTATTTATTTATTTTTTAACTGAAAATTTTCTCATGCTGCCTTTAGGGGTCGCCAAAGCGGACCATCTGCATCCATCTCTGTCACACCAACTATGTGCATGTCTTCCTTCACTACATCCATCCAATGAAAATTTGAACATGAGCTCGAAAACAAAATAACGTTTATAAAACATTATTTGACTTGATGCTTCCATAAACACCCTGAATGTGGAAGAACATGGATGGATGGAAAACCTCAGCACTGATATAACAGGCTGCCTGACAGAAACTACGATGCCTTGGCATGAAAACACTTCATCCAGCTTTGTCCATATATCCTGTTTTGGGGGAAAATACTAGCTGAGCTGTTTAACGTGTAAAGCTGTTCACAAAAGGTAAGAAATATAGATATCATTTTAAAGCAGTCATCTTATCAACCACATAAAACCAAGTATATTGTTTGCTGCTTGTTTTAGTAAAGTTTTAATTTTTAATATTTTATTTGGACACGCAGGAGACGCCAAATCATTGCACTTCCACGTTTTAAATCCAGGGAGCAGCACAGAGTGTTTTCTTTTCATGTTTTTAAAATTTCTGGTGCGCGTTTTGTCCTGTCTGGCTTGCCGTAGATACCCGGTCTTGTAGGTCGGGCATGCCCGTGAACCATCCACTGCGAAATCCTCTGCCAGCGCCTTCAAGAGAGCGATAAACGTGCGCTTACAGAGATATGTGACACATACTGCATTAAACGTTGTCTTTCTGTCCAGCGGATAAGCAATAAGTTCAACAGAAGCGTGCGGAAAATTGCGAGCAGGACCCGAAAAGTGTCCGTCCGTTTTGTCCTACAAAGGCGCGGAGTGTTTGACAGCGGCAGGGCCCAACGGTAGTTAACTGCCTAAGGAGGAGGACGGCATCCAGAGGTCTACATGAAACAATAAAGACGGTCCTCTGTGCAGGAAAACAAGTGCCAACATGAGGAAGGACGTGAGGATACTCCTTGTAGGGGAGCGTAAGTAGCAACTTCTTTAATCTTCACTAGCTAATATGCTAGTAGCTACAGCTACTTTGTATCAGTTACATATCGTGTGATGAGCTGTGAGAGTCAGCGGAATAGCTTCATTATCCCACAGAGCTTGATAATCACACACTTCGACTGGTCCTGTTATTAGAATAAATAGCAGGCTTTGTTTATATCGAGCGGCCAAATCATTATCACATGGTCCATGACAGCTGCCTCATCAGGGCTTACATGCACTGCTCGGCTCGCTGCTTCTTATTTGAAGGGAAAATATGAGCCAAACAGTCCAGTTTGGAGTATAGACATCACTTTAACTATTTTATGTTGATATCTGTAGAAAATGTTTGTGTACCATTTTTGTGGCTTGTGAGTCATTCTCAAAGTATGTGTAATGGGATTCAGGGAGAGTCTGAAACCATGCATGCACAATTACAAGTCAGTGAGGGTGGTTTAACATATTATTGTAGTATTTGTTAACATGATAATGATCTGAAGGCAAACCTCTGTGTGTTCTAAAGAGTCCTAAAACAGAATATCAATACTACAAATTAGATGAGATACAAGTATTTGTATTTGTATTTTTTTTATATTTTTATTTTATTTTTTAAAACTACAGTTGCTTTAATTGGTTAATTACTGTAATTTGTCTTATCGGAGTCAAGCGATGAGGATTTAGGAGGATGTAAACTGAGTTTATTAACTAAAGTGCTCTTAATTGTAATACAGCCTTGGTAAGCAAAGCAGAGAAGTAATTAAGTGGTAATAAACACCCCCAGACATCGCAGGGTATAATAAATATGTGAATCATGATTTTTTTTTGTGCCTCTTTATTTGTATTTTTGTAGGTGACATATTCTGGTAGTTCTGTATTATTAAGTGATTGAAGGGCTATTGTGCCGATTAGATGGTGTAAGAGTGTCTGAAAGTTTGAGCTGTGACAAAGATCACAGGAATTCAAAGACTTCTGGGAAAACCCTGAAGTTAAGGTCATTCTGTGGTATAAAAAGTTGTATTGGCTTAAGATAACATAACACATGATAAGATAAGGTAAGAAATACTTTATTCATTTCAAAAATTGGGAAGCTCTTGTTGAAATGAAACAGTCTATAGTAAAATAGTTTGAATAAACAGAATAAATATTTAAGCTTGTTTAAAAAAATACAGGAATTATAAAGAAATTTCACATAAAAACTACACAAGAGAAAGAGGGTGAAAGAATCTAAACGCACTGCTATTACAAAAAACGTTATCTCTTATTAAAAAAATATTAACATCTATGTAGTACAATGAAGCAAAATATCTTATTTAGTAAGTCAAAATAAAATATAGTTTAATACATTTAGCAAGAAAAAAACGACAGCAAATGAAAATGTTAATGTTCATTGTTTGTCAAATGTTATTTTCTTTGTCTTGTAAAATGGTTCACGTAAACTACCCGAAGCCCAAAGTGATCTCCTCACTTCACTCTTGTTTTCTTTGGACCCAGAGCTTCAGAACCGGGAAGCTTGAAGCAGAAGATATTAAATAAATCATCCATCCATCCATTTTTCATCTGCTTAAACAATCAAGGTTCACCTTGCCTATTGCAGCATACATTGGACAGCTTGGCACACTGGCTGCTCATCTATCACAGTGCTTAAATAAATGATTTGAACTTTTATTTTGAAGAGCTGTTTGTTGACCAAATGTGCCAGTTTTACATGGCAGAGGATATTATGGGTAAACGGCTGCATGTTTACAGATCCTGACCTTTTGAAGGACTTTGAAATGACCTGTAAAGCCAGCATGTCCCACCCTGCGTGTTTCACCGTGTCTGTTTGTTCTCTTTTGAGCACACATGTTGACAGTACTATTTATATTCAAGTTGTGGCTCTTCAGGATGGCACACATTGCTACTTTAGGAGAGTTAGTGCTTAAGGAGGTGCAGCCAGAAAGCTACGTGCCAGCCTGTGTGTTATGAAGTTCAGGTTGTGAGATTAACTGTGAACACACCGAGAGGCAAGTGGCAGGGAAACGCAGGGCTGCAGTTTCAAATAATTGCAATTGACTGTTAACTTCTATAAAAATGAACAAATATAAAAAATATGCTGTCACAGGAATCAGCAGTGATGTCAGGGAAGTGGTAGCTTTGTCCAACTCACGATTCAAAAGTAAGTTTGCTGGAAAAAAGCAAATCGCCACATTTCCAAAGCTGTAAAACGCTCATGCTTCAGGGTGTTTTGGCTTCATTTATTGCATTGTGGGATTCGACTAATCGTTCAGTCAACACATCATTTCACTCCCAGTCCTTAGATCTAGAGTTTGAGGTTTTTCTTGATAAATACTCCCTGTATTAACAAAACGGCAATGGCCGCGTCCTGTGTGTGATACAGATCATGTTGTTGTCGGCTGTTTACCTTGATTGTTATACATTTATTTTTTATTTTTTGTAAATGTGCAGCCTATCCCAGCGATCGTAGGGCGAGAGGTGGAGCAGACTCTGGACAAGTCTTCAGTTCATCACAGGGCTAACACAGAGAGACAGACAATAACAACTTAGAATCAACAATTACCTTAACCCCACTAACTGCATGTCTCTGACTCTGGTAGGAAGCCAAAGTACTCAGAGAGAGCCCACACAGACACGGGGAGAAAATAGGGCTGTGCGACGTGACCAAAATCTCATATCCCGATATAAGAATTCTATCGTCCCGATAACGATATAAATCACAAAAATGTAACATTTTCTGGTGATTCTGTGAATCTCGGGCAGCTCGACTTGCGGGAAGTGTTTCCAGCTGCGCGTCATGTAGCTGTTACCGTCGTTGTTGCTAACCACAACGCATAAAAACAGACGCTTGTCCGTCTGTAGTATGGTTATATTAAATATAAGAGAAAGAGAGAACTTTAAGGAAATTAATATAGCCACTCGTAAACAGCTTATTTTGCGACACCACGAAACAAAAGATAGCGTAAAATGAAACGATAGACCTTTTTATATCGTCATCCGATATATATCGTTATATCGAACAGCCCTAGGAGAAAATACAAACTCCATACAGAAAGGCTCCGGCCAGATTAACATACATGGAGTTTAACTCAGGAGCTTTTTTGCTGTGAGGCAACAGTGTGGACTACCACACCTTAACATCTTAAATCCCACTAAATCTACACTAATTTGAGTTTAAAACTACTCATTTACATGACTTTACATGACTTTACTTTCATCATTTCTGGATGTTTTATTCACATAACAGTGTAGCTCTTTGACCTGCCTTTCCAGTGCAGGCCTATTTGCAGACTGCGTTACCTCTCGATGTTCTGGATTCACTGGATGGTGGCCTTTAGTGAGCGCTCAGCTGTGATCGGTGGCACTTGGCTGCAGCTCTTCAGCTGCTCTTATCTGTTCCTGTCATTTCACACATCACCAGGATCTGTCATGAAAATGGCAGAGAGTGTTTCCATGTTAATGACCCTGTTCTGTCTTTTTCTTGTTGTGCTCTACAGCTAAGGTGGGGAAGACGTCCCTGATTATGTCTTTAGTCAGTGAGGAGTTTCCAGATGAGGTATGTGTGATGAGGCACTCTGGTTATGGTTAAAAGCCTCCTTTTGAGTGTTCACTGTTGACTGTCATTTTATCATTGTTTGACATCATTGTCCTGTTTTCCAGGTTCCACTCCGAGCTGAAGAGATCACCATCCCAGCCGATGTCACCCCGGAGAGGGTGCCCACACACATTGTGGACTACTCGGGTATCTCCCCCCTTTACACACAGTCTTTCAAACTGACACAAGAACAGTGTAGCTAATAGAAAGAAGCCCATTCAAATCCTTCCGGTACAAGGAAGTATTGAGTGTTCAGCTGACATCATTTTGTGCGTGGCTGCACCTCTTATCTGTTCCACTGGGTTTCAAGATGTAGGTCATGAAAGTGTCTCCATTTTTATTTGAGAAAAACAAAGTGAGCACAAGAGGTGTTAGGTAACATAATACTGTACTAATTTTCCTTTTGCACAGAAGCAGAGCAGTCAGATGAGCAGCTGTATCAGGAAATATCAAAGGTCGGTGTTATTTCATTCTTGCTTTGCCCTGTTTGTGCTGCATATTGTTGATGTGTGCTTCATAAGGTGACGTTGCTTTTTCTCTTCTTAGGCTAATGTGATCTGCATAGTTTACTCAGTCAACAACAAGAAGTCGATTGAGAAGGTGAGCCTGGTGTCAGCGTACTTATGTTTCATATTACTCTCGTTTGGCTCGACTTGCTTTTTCATCTCGACATAAGTTGGTTTCTTTGTAAGAAGTTGGCAAAAGCTGGTTGCTGTTATTATTTTACTGTCCATAAACAATCTTTAATGTTATCTTGGGGTGACGCCAGAGAAGAGTAATGGATGTAGTGAAGGAAGACATGCAGTGGTTGGTGTGACAGGGTGAGATGAAGGCGTCCCCTTAAGGGAGAAGCCAAAAGAAGAAGTTATTTACACTAAAGCTCACATTCATCCTTTCACACACACAAAAATGAAGCTGTTTTAGAATCAGAATACTTCATTAATCCCATTTGAGATATACAGCACTACCTCCTGAGCCAGCAACAACTCCAATACCATTAAACACCACGGTGGTCACTGGCATCCCTCATAATAAAAGTCAGATCATATTTCACCAGGTAAAAGCTTTTAATGTGACACTGCGGCAGAAATGTTTGATTTGCACTTCCAGTAGCTTTTACTGGGATGGTTGCCATAGACACAGACTGAATTACTCTGCAAATATATTGCAGTACTTTCATCAGACTGGGTTACCTTTGTTATTCCAGGCATTTATTTAAATGAAAACCTTTGTGTTGGTGCTGCATGTTTGTCATTGTGCGTTCCTTCCCCAGGTGACGAGCCACTGGATTCCTCTCATAAACGACAGAACGGACAAAGACAGCAGGTGTGTACGTCAGCTAACGGTTATTTTTATCATCAGCTCATCTACCGACTGTTTTCTTACTTAACTTATTCAGTGTTTGGTCTATACAGTGTCAAAAATTGTAGTTTAATTTTTCTCTTCTTCCAACCAGAATAAACACGTTTACAGTAATTTTTTTTTTTTTTTTAATGAGGCTGGAAAATCCTTCCCTTTAGATATCTGCAACCAACTGCAGATTTTAAAGCAATGATTAAAACACATGATCTAATTAGCTTTAGTCTGATTTTCTGTTGATTGGCTGATTGTTGCTGCTCTGTAATAAATGGCTTCACTGCAGGGTGCCACTGATTCTTGTGGGGAACAAGTCAGACCTGGTGGAGCACAGCAGCATGGAGACCATCCTGCCAATCATGAATCAATACCAGGATATTGAGACGTGTGTAGAGGTAAAGCAAAAGTGATACAAACAGACACACACACTTGGACTCATAACTATGATTGGGTCTATTGAGGCTGTTTGGAGGTCCCACTCAGTTAAATGTCAAAGTCTGATGAAACTGTTGAGAGCAGTGAAACTGCAAATAAAGTTTAAAAGGCTGATTGAAAATCCAATACTGGCAGAGTGTGTCAGAGTGAGACAACCTGTGTGGAGGACAGATTGACCCCCAGCTGCTCTTAGAGTGCAATCCAGATCCTGACTGCACATACACTCTGAGACCTGAATAGATTTATATTACCACGCTCCGGGGCCACGGCCTGCTGACTGACTGTGAATGTGCCGTGAGGCTCGGCTGTCATGAAGCGAGGCAATGGGAATCTGCCTCCCTCGGCATTTATTCAAATTTCCCTCTGCCGCCTGCGACGGCTCGGTCCTGCCCTTCTGAGCTGGCTTAGTTACGAGGTTAAAAGAGGGACGCATGGTGGACGTGAGGGACAGCACATACACAGTGGGAACAGCCTGGGGTCAGTCACTCTGCTGTGAGAAATATGTGATCCTGTGAGGTGCTTAGATTTCAGATATAACTGTGTCAAAAATAAAAGCAGCAGCACAGTTTAAAGTACAGTCTTTATGAAGCTTTTTAGAAAATCATGTTTAAGATAAAAGTCTGCATTTACTCAACCCCCCCAAATGAGATGGTTTTAAGGGGAAATGATCAGAATAATTTGGACAGTAAGCTGCATTTTAAGTCAGTTTTTTATATGGACTGCAGTACCCCGTATAATGTTCAGAATTTCCATCCTTTAGTATTACCTACTTCATGCATTCAGCTTTTTTTCTATTCATTTATTTTTTGTTTATTGGAAACCATTCATAACAACATGGTAACCTGAGCTGCACAGTGGCTCAGTGGTTAGCTCTGCTGCCTCACAGTTAGGGCTCTGGGTTCAAACCTCCGGCTAATGAAAAGCATGTTCTGTCAGCCATGCCTTCGTCATACCCATCATACTCTTGGAGAAGAGATTCTCAATCTCAAGAGTTTCACTTCCTGGTAAATAAAAGTTTAAAATAAGGCGGCCTGTTTTTCTCTCAGTGCTCTGCAAAAAACCTGAAGAATATCTCCGAGCTGTTCTACTACGCCCAGAAGGCCGTTCTCCACCCGACAGGACCCCTGTACTGCCCAGAGGAGAAGGAGGTGGGTTCTGACTTGTTGAACACAGGTAGCTTTAATGGAAATGTTGGTTTGCAGTTTTCAGAAACCTGGTGGAGTTACCTGTGGAAACTATGGGCAGCCGTGTCAATCTGTTGGCAACCAATCGCAAGGAAGTTTTAAGTGCATCCTCTTTGTGACCGATTTCAGCTGGCAACAAGTAGCAACCACTCACAAGCAGACTAGAAAAGATTTTTCACTAGGTCGTCAGGGATACACCGACCAGGCTGTAGGTCTGAGACGGCATTATCCTTTGATTACACTCGTCATAAACTCTGCAACTGTGCAAGAATCACCTAAATCTGTTCTTCATGTATTTTATCCTCACTGTGGCCTGTTTTTCTGTTAGAGATCAAGAGTAAAGCTAAGGAAATAAGAAAAGCAGATTTAAATCTTGGTGCATCACAGAAGTGCATTTTGTCTCCTAAAAAATGTTTTTTCTCCTGTATTACAGCTGAAGCCTTCATGCATTAAGGCTTTAACCAGGATATTTAAAATCTCTGACCTGGACAATGACGGCACCCTTAATGACAGCGAGCTCAACTTCTTTCAGGTAATGTTTTCCTCTTTAATAACATCAGCGTCTGTTTGTTAGATTGTGAGTACTGAGACGGTGTAAGGTTCAGCGTTGGTCTGTTTGTATATGAGGAAAACAACCTGTAACGGGTTTAGGGAGATGGGCTTTGACATGAAACGATGCGCTCATAACAACACATGTCACAGCAGCAGCATCTGAAAACTGCATATATGTTGTGTATGCATGTAGAGAACATGCTTCAATACACCACTGGCACCCCAGGCGTTAGAGGACGTAAAGAACGTGGTCAGAAGAAACATGATGGATGGAGTCAAAGACAACGGGCTCACGCTCAAAGGTCGGACACTGCCCCGTTCTTCCTTTGTTTTTATGTGTTTCTCATACTTGGTGGCTTTGTGAACATAATTCGTACTGTCTGAATGACTTTTCTGAGTGTTCACCCTCTCTCTCAAATTGTGTCCACTTTTTTCTTTTTCTTTTTTTTAAATTGCAGGCTTCCTCTTCCTGCACACCCTCTTCATACAGCGAGGTCGGCACGAGACCACATGGACCGTGCTGAGGAGGTTCGGTTATGACGACGACCTGGAGCTCACGCAGGAGTACCTGTTCCCCCTGTGAGTGCAGATTAGTTTGCATGTCACTTTGAGGGGTGTTCAATTTAAAGCAAAAATTGGAGAAAAAAGCAGGTACCTGAATAAAACCAGAAAGCTGCAAATTCACCAAAACGTATGTTTTTGTTCCTTCTCTTTATACCAGGATAAAGATCCCTCCAGACTGCACCACGGAGCTTAACCACAACGCTTACCTCTTTCTTCAGAGTGTCTTTGACAAGCATGACAAAGTGAGTGGTCATGTTTGTTTTGTTTGTTGGTTTGTTTTTTCCCTTAGCACTTTTATTTCCATATTTTCGACTAGATTTCAGCAAGATGAACCTTTCTGTGCTCAGTTGAATTTGTGTGTGTTTGTCTCTGCGGTCTTCCAGGACAGAGACTGCGCGCTGTCGCCAGAGGAGGTGAAAGACTTGTTCAAAGTGTTTCCCTACATGCCCTGGGGTCCAGATGTAAACAACACAGTTTGCACTAATGAACAGGGATGGCTCACATACCAGGGATACCTCTCCCAGTGGACGTGAGTGTGTATATTGTTACGCATCTGTTTTAACTTCATGCACCCTGAAAAACTTCACGCTGGGACAGATTAACAGACACTTCTCAGTCATGTAAAATCTTCTCACTTCTCTTCCTTTCCTTTGGTAGGTTAACAACATATCTGGACGTGCAGCGTAGTTTGGAGTACTTGGGCTACCTCGGCTACTCTATCATCTATGAGCAGGAATCCCAAGCGGCTGCAATTACAGGTAGGTAGAGGTGGGAAGTAATAAAGTACAGATGCTTTGTTACTGTACTTAAGTACAATTTTCAGGTATTTGTGTTTTACCTGAGTAGTTTTTGTTTTTTTTAACTCCCAACATTTTTAAATAAATATCTGTACTTTCTAGTCTTTACATTTTTAAAACAGGCTCATTACCTTTGGTTTTAACGCATTTGAGTTAATATTTTGTCACTGCAAACCTCCAAACATCAAACACGTTTGAGCCTAAACAGAAACGGATTAAAGGCAGCCCTGTTTGTTTATTAATCAGCAGAGGATGTCTCATAAAAAGAGATGACGCGTGCCAAAGTCAGGGGTTAAAAGTGAGAGGGTGTTTTTATTGAATTATGTATTTATTGCCGCAACACTGGAACGACTCCAGGTGTCTGTAAGTTGTGGCTGCGCTGCTTCGCATCTAGCTAGCTCTACTGATGAGGGAGAATAAAAGGAGTGGCAGGTAATTTCAAAAGCAGTGTTTTTATCAGCTCAACAAACATCAGCAAAATCACATATAGGGTCTGTACATGTGACATATATATTTTTAAATTATTATTGAAAAACATGCTGCAAATCAAACTGAGGTAGACTGTGCTTTTTAAAGGTTGCATGAAAATCCTCTGCAGGTTAGTGCAGGATAAACAGGTTAGTTTGCAGTACTGTGATGGATTTAGAGTTAAGTATAGCCTGTGACTGCTGCACAGTGGCTGTGGAGTCATAGTCAGAGTTAGGTTACATCAAGTGTAGCAGAGATTCATTTATGCAGTCCAATATAAAGACAGCATAAGCAGTGTACTGTCAGTGTAGAGGATGGAAATCAGCCAGGACAACTCGTGAAACATCTGCTGACATCTGGTTGAATTCAGTCGTGTCCATCCACAAAGAGCAGCAGGTCAGCTGATCACAGTCTGTACACGAAGAAAATTTACTGCAGCGCACAGTAGAAATCGTTGAGTTTTGATCCATTACAGCTGATTTTAGGGATCCTGCTGAATCCACTTTATCCCCTCATTGTGCTCATTTTCCTGTTTTGAGGCAAAGTCACCATCTACAATGTAGGCAACAGAAAATAGAGAGATGCATGTTTTTATTTTCCAAGCTGAGTATAATTAAATTGTATTCGCATGTATGTTATTTCATCATTATGTTAAAATAGCACAAGGTTCAGTTCACAAAAAAGAAACTTCCTCCAAAGAGCTCATTTTACTTACCTTGAGTACATTTCAGATCCGGTTAAGTACAGAATCTCTGTACTTTTGCCAGCTTTGTATATTACTAATTGTATTATAAAGCTATAAGAAAAATGTTTCCTTTTCCTTCAGTGACCCGTAACAAGCGCATTGACCTGCAGAAGAAGCAGACCCAGCGCAGCGTCTTCCGCTGCAACGTTTTAGGAGCACGGGGCAGCGGGAAGAGCGGCTTCCTCCAAGCATTTCTCGGCAGGAACCTGCAGGTCAGTGGAAATCATTAACAGAAAGCCAGTTAAACTTTATGAAACATGCTAATTCTGCAGCGATCGCAACTGTTTCTGATATGTACAAAATAAAGTGGGATGTACGAAGTGAATATAGGTACAGATCTTATAAATGGTGAGAAATTTAAAAAAAAAAAAGAGTTAATTTTCAGGACTTTTACATTAACTTGTCAGCATTTAAGGATAATGGTCACCATGATGAGGAAGCCTAAATTCTAACCAATGCAAAGCTCGTAATTAAGCCATTTTTTTCCCTACCCTGTCTACATGGAGCACATCACAGGAGGACTTGCAGCTCTGTTGATTTTGCTTACAGATCCAGTGTTGAATGTGAACTCTGTTTCACTTTCAACACTGGATCAAAATTTTATCATCATCATCATCTGTCACTGATTGATGGATGGCACTCAAGAGTCACACATGCACAGTTTGACTCTGAATTGGATAAGAGGAAGAGACTGGATGGCTGGTTCTGTGCATTTTTACACAGCTTGGACCCCTAATAACATTTTGCCGTTCTTAATGAGATTATATTCATAATCTAAATCATCAAAAATTAACTACATAATGTAAAATAAAGGATTTTTTCCCCTAAATTAAATAAATAAGTAAAACAATAGTCTTGACGGGCGACACTGGCTTTGCTTTCCTCCACAGCGACAGAGGCGGATTAGAGAAGAGCACAAGTCCTTCTATGCCATCAGCACGACTTACGTTTACGGTCAGGAGAAGTACCTGCTGGTAAGATCCATTTATTCTGAGGAGTCATCAGCTGCTCGCTGGATTACTGTTACATAATCTGAGTGCTTTACTGAGTTTCAGCATTACAAATGTTAATCCCTCCGTCTGCACGCTCTGTTGCTCCGCCCCTGCTCCCTGCCCTGCCTGCTCACTACAAGCTCCACGAGGTGATGCCGGATATTGACTTCCTGACGGAGACGGACTTGGCCTGCGATGTGGTCTGCCTGGTGTACGACGTCAACAATCCTCGCTCGTTTGAGTACTGCGCAAAAGTGTACAAGGTGTGTAAACTGAGAGCGTCTTATCAGGCCTTATTTTAAAAGTCTTGCCTCCTGACACGGAGTTCTTGTGTTTGGCAGCAATACTTCATAGACAGCAAGACGCCGTGTGTGGTGATAGCCGCCAAGTCGGACCTGCACGAGGTGCGGCAGCACTACAGCCTGTCGCCGCATGACTTCTGCCGGAAACACAAGCTCCACCCACCCCAGCCTTTCACCTGCAGCACGAACGAAGCACCCAGCAAAGACATCTACACTAGACTCACCACCATGGCCATGTACCCGTAAGCATTAAAATTCAGCTACAGTCTTCACTGTTTCTTTTCCACTTATGCTTCTTTTACCTCTCTTGGGTGATTTTATGACATTTAGCACTCAGTGATGTTAGGAAAATGAATACTAGCCGCCTTCAATGTGTTGTGTAGCACTGAAACTTTACAGTTTAGACCTTAACCCAATGATTTTTGCAATCATTCGATCACACCGGTCAGTACGCGAAGACTTGACACTCTGAAATACACTGCAGCCAGTTCTTTCATTTATGGGCCCTGCAGGGTGTCCTAAGTCCTCAAAGCTCTCTGAGCAGATTGGATTTCAGTAGCTTAATTAATTGGCACTTAACGGATGTGCCTGTTAAAGCTCATTGTAGCAGCCCACAAATCCTATTGGCTAAAATCTGACATCATTGGATCTGCTGCGCTCTAGAGCATTAGTCTGAGTAGATTTAAGCAGAAGTGCTTACTGAAAGGCGACTTTCTGCTGAGAGCCAGAGAGTAGACTGCTCCGGCCACTTATAATTATCTCAGTTATTAGATGAAATAGAATAAAGTCTGAGCTTTAAACTCAGCGCTGTGTTGATTTTTTTACTTTGATTTTAATCATACAGCGCTTGGTAATTGTAGCATTATCATGCATGCTGTGTGGTAAACTCTCAGGCTTCCTGTGCAACTCTAAACTGCCCGGATCTTCACTGTGTAGCGTAAATGTTGGTAAGTTTATTGTGTCAAACCAATAAGCTCCCATCACTCAGGCGTCAGTAGTTTCTAAAGGTGTTTAACAGTTACATTTTAATGCGTAGCAGGTTCAGTGCTTCAGCTGTCTCAGCAGTGAAGTTGCAGATAGTTTGTTTGGTCAGCTGAAACCACTGTGGCTGTCTGTTATTTACAGGTGACTGTGGTCTCTGAAAACTCGTATTGCATAAGCCACGTTTTTCTCTGGTTTTAGCTGCCTCTGAAATATCTAAAAGTAAACGCAGCTGACAAAACGTCAGTCTGAGATTGTTTTAGTTGTGATGTCTGTTTTGTGGTTTTCCCTCCTTTCCTCTCGTTTTGTGTTACAGATATCAATAATTCTATTCCATTGGATGAAAGTAAGAGTTTGAGGTAACCAACAGCAGTGCAGGTTTCATATTACAGTGAAGGTCATGCTTTGATGTAGTTTAGCAGTTAAACAAATGTAATTGCTTTTCATCTGTCAGGCTTTGGTCCCTCCTCCTGTGAGTGTGTGTCCTTCTGTGTTTGTGCGTGTGTTGGCGTGGTGGTGAATACACGCATTTCTGTGTATCTTTCTGCAGCCACGCCCGTCTCCGCTGCATGTGTGCCTGCAACAGGTGCACATATTGCCTCTGTCAGAACCTCCTCAAGTTGGAGCTGCTGCGCAGCATTAAGGCCCAACTCCGCACGGTCGTGTTCAACAGGTTCATACACAAAATAAACTCTAGTGTTTAACATAGACTCATTCCTCCTCTCTGTCTCCGATCCTGGGGCTGGACCTCCACGATGGGACGCAGAGAGGCTTTACCCAAGCTCACTAACACTGGTGGTAGTGACAGCTCCTCTGCTTTCCCTCACTGTTCCCCACTGGTCACGTTTACACTGCATATCAACTGTCAGGAGAGGGGGGCACCATTATTGGTTTTACGTTATGTTTAAATATTTCTGCTGATAAATTATTGGCTTTTCCTGCCACGGTTGGGTTATAGTACTCGTACAGAGCAGGCTGTTCTCTGCTCAATTAGAAACACAGTGATGAAGTCGTTAGCAGTAGTAAAGTTAATAATAATATAGTTAACAGTTAATCTCTGTTATCAAATGATGCTCGTGTTTCCCAGAGGTCATTGTTTCAGCTGAATAAGAACTGAAGGTCTTTAAATCTTCTGCACCGTGTGGGAAAATGCGTCCTCAGACTTTCTCAGGCAGGTCGTCAGGAATGCGCAGAGTTAGCAGCTGTAGCAATGACACAAAAACCAGCTGCTTGACTGTCGATGCAGTTGTGGGTGGATTTTGTGCTATTCAGTGAAGTTTAAACTGTGATGTCAGTTTATCTCTATCAGCTGCAGAGAGATTCTGATGCTGCAGATGGTTCATTTCCTAAAATTCCAAAAGTTCTTTTTCCAACTTTAAAATCATAACACATTTGGAATATTACATCAATTTACATGCAGCATATTGACTATTCTCACATTCACTGACACAGGCCAGACACAACTGTCTGTAGACCCTAACGGCCTGCTGT
Source organism: Pundamilia nyererei (assembly GCF_000239375.1). Classification (NCBI taxonomy): domain Eukaryota; kingdom Metazoa; phylum Chordata; class Actinopteri; order Cichliformes; family Cichlidae; genus Pundamilia; species Pundamilia nyererei. The sequence continues at coordinate 1,202,423 of NW_005187460.1, forward strand.
CTTCGCTCAGCATTTCTCTGAATGAATTAATAAAAGCCTTGTTAAAAGCTCTTAAGCAGGAACTCTTTGCTTGTGATTTAGGACTGCTGGGAGTAACTTCCCTATAAATGACGTCAGATATCTCGCTTTCTGCTCCAGCTCCAGGCAGCCGAGCCGCTCTCTGTACAGTCTGACACGGCGAGCTGTGACGGTGCTGTGCCAGCTAACAAACAGCGTGGTAGCCAGGGAGGTACCTGTGTGACTGTGTTGCGATGCATGATGCTTGCACCACAAACTCGGCTCCTAATACTGACTCCCACACTAACATGCAGTAAAAGAAACTTCAGCCCCAGATAACTGATCGCTTTATCTTTGTGAATTTTATTTAAAACTAAAGAACAGAATTTTTATGTTTTATGTTTTGATGATTCCAGGTGTGAATTAGAGCTTTTCTCCGAGTCACGTGTGCCCCCTCCTGTCCTGCAGTGGATATGCAGACAGTAAATCTGACTAACAGGCTTTGTGTGCACAAAATGAGAAACAACCAATTTCTTTGGTTTGTTTGTGGTTCAAAATGAAAACGTCATTGCTCTCTACATGTTTGCATGTTTGATTTCATTCACAGAGAAGCATGTTAAAAAGCACCTTTTGCCTGTTACATCTGTTTCCAGCTCCTCTTTCAGCTGTTTGATTATTTGTGACGTTTTCAGCCTCATTTTGTCCCCATTTCCATTCTTAATCTTGAAGTCTGCGCCCACAGGAGAGACATTAGTCTGAAAAGCATCGCTCTTAATGGGCGAAATAAAAACGAAACCAGTCTGTTTCTTGTCCTCCTGAAGGGTTAAGACTTGATGAACTGATGTTTGAAATCAAATGTGTTTAAATGATTGAATTTGATTGTTTTTGTTCTTGTCCAATTACTCGGTCATTTCATCCTGTTTTCCCCTCCTGTCTTCTATTTCCTGTCTTTGTGTTCTTCCTTCCACTCTGTAGGTGTTCACACACACGTTTGTGGCTGCCCCTCGTCCTCTTCCTCTTGCATGTGTTCACTCTCTGCTAATCTGCATGGCTCACCTGTTCACTTCAGCCTCTGTACTTAAAGGGCATGCCTCAGTCCTCTGTGAAATACTGCCATCTGCTGGCAGCTGGGGAAGGTTCTGCATCTGTCTGTACAGTGTAGTGAGCTTGGTGTTTGAATTTAATTGTGCAGGTTTGCTGAGCTACACTGCGGGTGTGAATGTGTTTAAATGTGTTTTGAGTGCGTACGTTTCTAATTTTTGTAAATTATTGTTAGTCACTCAGGCAGGGCTAGATGAAGTGTTGCATCCAACAACTAACCCTTGTGTCGACATCGTCTCTGGGAGTTGTTATCAGTGACCTTAATCAGGCAGAGTGAGGGCCTGACAACCTAAAATCTAACATTAAAGTAACATTTCAGGTCCGATTGATTACAAGCATCGAGATTAAAGTGCATTGAGACAAAGTGCTCATTAAGATTAGAAATTAACTGAGTAACAAGTACACACCATCCTTTATACTCTGTTGTTAAAGAATCTAACACGCCAAGAACACAAACTATTCTTTTATTTGGTAACAAACTATACAGCTTGTTTATGGTGTGTTTGTGTGCTTTTGTTTGAGATATGAAATGAAAGTGGGTCAGGTATCATGGTTGTGTTCAAGCTTTTGTTTCAGAGGTGGTGTTTGGCCTACTTTTCGGACTCGGTGGAGCTGGGCGATACAGATGACTTTTTAGTATTTTGTTTATATTATTGGTGCATTTTATTGTATTTCCTTCATTGTTATAAATAAAAACTTTTTTCCTTTTTTTTTAAAAAGAAAAAGAAAAAAAGAAGAAGAAATAACCAAAACAACTACTTCACATCAGCTGAAAGGGAAAATATATTTTGCTGAAAAAGTGTAGTAAATAGTTTTTACTGTTAATGAGGATATAATGTAATATAGAACCAAGTATATACAGTATGCACCACATATATGTGGCCATTTCCTCATTTTATGTAAAAACAGTTCCCACACATAGTATTTTTCATATTTCCGGGTTTTTTTTTTTTTTCTTCGTCTCCTGTGATTAAAGACTATATTTTTAAGTGCTGCTGGGTCAGACCAAACCTGACAATATTCTTTTTAGCTCAAACAAGTGTTTAAAAAAAAAAAAAAAAAAAAGCGCAAATGTTTTTCTGAGCAACCAGGATATTAGGATGGCTGGAAATAGATTTTCTACCAGTAGCTGCCCACAGACTGTGTTTGCAGGCCTATTTATGTCAATGAGTTGATGGTCAGATAACCTATAAAGATAGCCATCACCATTTCCTACTGATTCAGACTACAAAACCACAGTTGAAATTTTTTTTAAGTAAATGCCTGCACAGACCAGCATCGTGTGACCGGACCACAGGCACGGTGTAGAGTCCACACAGAAACAGAGTTTTGATGGAAATTTGGTAAAAAGCAAACGACAGCAGTGCAGATACAGACCCCGTGTAAACTGTAGTCTGTAAAGGCCGTGCATCCTTCCTTTATTCAACGCCAGAAACAAAGGATGAACTCTTAGGGACAGAGTCTACATTTCATTTCTACAGCAACAACTGTTGTTGTGAAATCACAACTACAGTTGCCTCACGGTGCTTTATATTCTAAGGTAAACCCTACAATAATACAAGAAAAAACGAGAAGACCCCAACAATCATATGACACCCTATGAGCAAGCGCTTTGGCAACAACGGGAAGGAAAAACTAGCTTTTAACAGGAAGAATCCTCTTGCAGAACCAGGCTTGGTGAGGGACATCTATCTGCTGCGACCGGTCATGATGAGGAGAATGAGGATCTTCTTTAAAATTAAGTGCAGGAGACTTTGTTGCCCTGGAGGCAAAACACAGAGTAAGATGCTTAACGGTCTTATGAAAACATCCTTCCAGATTCCTCACGTGACAACATGCTGTCATTACTTTCACCTCGCTTCCTTGAAGAAGAGATTCTTCTGATAAGATGACAGCTTGAGGGCCTCGTGCAGGTTTCCTGCTGTGCAATACTTATTTGCATATGTCCCGTAGCTATGGCAACTCAGTTAACAGGTAACTGTGCGTGTCATGACGTGCTGCATGTTAATTGCAATTATGAGAACCTGTGTAAGTGATTTCACTAAATGAATGACCAATGACTAAAGTATAAACGTGTTAAAAAGAGATGTTGGCATATATTGTATGATGGAGTATGAATTATCTGCCTAGCAACCAAGCAAACATCATCGTTTACTATGCCAACACCAATTTGTGTTTAAAACATGTTTAGAGAAAGTTTTGATGTTCAGTAAACTGCACCTTCTTTAAAAAAAAAATCCCTAGAAAGAAAGTGTTAGCTGGTTGTTAGGGAAAATGTTTCTCGTAGAAACCACTGCCGCCCCTGAAAACTTCCGCTGCATTGTGGAGGATGCTTGAACCGGGTTTCATGCTTTAATCACTAACTGAGCGGTTCTGGCTGTGATAAATGTGTTGATTGTTTAACAAATTCAAAGTGTCTCCCTACTTCACCTGCTGCATTTGACTCCTTTTGTGACTGTGTGAGAGGCTGCCTGGTTGGGTGGAGTTTGTGGGGTGGGGGTGGTGGTGAGGCAAGCTGCCTGCTGTCAGAGGACGATTTCAGCCTGAAGCAGCAGGTTTCAGCCATCTCCATCGTGGAGGTGGGGTCCATCTTTTATGGAGGCCTCCGCTGAACCAGTAATTCCCCCACAAAGGTAACAACAGAAATCATAGAGAGAGGGGATGTTTGATTTTTATACCTGTGGAAGGATGGGCGAACACTCCATGCATGTGACTGTATCTCATAATGGCAGCAGGTTTATCAGGTTTTGACCTATAAGAGTCATGTCGATATCTACTGCCAGAGGCGTTTTCCTCTTTTTTTCAGTAGATGGAGCATGAGTCTGGCTTTTCTTTGGATCCTACGGGAGTAACAGGACATTTGAAGGGTTGAGTGGTGACGTGTCTGTCTCCAGATCAGCTTCTCAAATTTCTGATGAAGCTGTACAATCAGTATATTATCTATACGGGGCACTTGGGTTACTCCCTTTCTCCTCCCTCCTTCTCCTCCGTTGCTTTTACCTGTCATTGCAGGCTGCATAGTTCACCTTGTGTTTCCTTCCAGCTCAGTCTGTTGTTTTAGAAGTGTTAACGCAGTTCTATGAAGCTCAGGTGGTGTCATGTACACACATGCACTTAATCTTAAAATAATGCGTTGCCTACCTCATTGTTGCCACAGGTATATTTAGGTGTGAGATTTATTTCACTCTACGCCTCATTTAAATTAAAGCGCTGTTTAGATCTATACTCTGCATCAAAACTGTTCTCTGCCCTTTGTGAGAGGAGATGAAGCCAAATTATAGAGAAATTATCCAATGAGCAGCACTGAAAATACCAAATTTATTTAGTTTAGACACCACCTGGGCTCCATATAATTTTAACAATCCTTTAAGGTACATAGCAGGTGCTTCTTTAAGACTCTGCTCTTTCCCTTTTTTACGTATCCCAAACTGAAACCAACAATGACAAGAGAAGGCATGTGTTTCTCTTTCATGCTGCCATGAGAGGATCTTCGGATTCGTCATATGTGGTCAGGCTTTGGGAAGTTTTCACCCAGAGGGGGAAACACATGACTTTGTTGTGTCATTTGGCAATTTCTCTCGTTGTGGTTTTACGAGCAGATGGAAAATGTGGCACTAGATTCGTCATTGTGTTTTAAGCTGCTCCCCTTTTCTGCTATTCATGTATTTTCCCAGCCTCTCACCTGCTCTCTGTGTGTTTCCTGCTTCTTCTCTCAGACACATGGCTCAGGCAGACCTGAAGAACTCCACCTTTTGGCTGAGGGCGAGCGTCGGCGCCACAGTGTTTGCCGTGCTGGGCTTCGCCATGTACAGAGCGCTTCTCAAACAGCGGTGATCAGACAGAACCAGACTTCCCCTCTCTGGTCCTTCTGTTGACTCTGCCCCTTCTCCTCCCACCACTCATACCTGGGGAAAGAAAAGACTCACAAAGACGGCCTGACCCACCAGCCAGGCCTCATTTCTTGGTCACCATGAACAAACGTGCAGACTTATAGGTACCTTTTATATAAGGGAGTGTGGTGTTTTTCTCCTTATGTTTTGAAGAGGGGGGCAGGTTACATTTGAAACATCACCTCGGTTTGTAAATGCTGGCGTCGTTTGGTCTGTTGGTTTAGTCTAGGTGAGATTAGACACGAGTAGTCAGCTGGTCCAGTCCTCTTTTTAATTCCCCCCCTCCTCAGGTCAGTATAATTAGATATTTGGACACCAGAGAGAGGCAGACATCCACAGATCCACCACAAAGGGACTTGAATCTGTTTATAGATGTGTATATGCAGGTATTATGTATGTATTCCTTTAAAAAAAACATTTTAGGATCAAAGCTAAAGCCAGAACAGGAGGCGATGGGACAAAGAGCGCTGCATCTAACACTAAAAAGGTCACGGATGCCATGCACTTGTTTATTTTGTGTGTTTAATTTATTAACCTGTTTCTCTCTCTCGTCTGTTTTCCGAGTGCACCGCATGAAACTCTGGGATTTTTTTCTTTTTCATGTGTTTTTGTATTTAGTATTATCGAAGCCATTTTCATGGTGAACGACTACCTGCTTTGTTTTTATTTTTGTTTTTCTGCCTTTTGAATAAAGCTTTTTTCCTCCTTATATTTTTATGAAGTTAGACGCACCGTTTAAACCAGGCATCATTATATTAACAGCTGTTCGCCCTTTTCCCCACTTTGAGTCTTGTCATTCTTCATCTTCGGCGTTTTTAATAACGACTTGTGCCGTACGGATGCTGGTGGACAAGGAGAAATGAAATGGTTTTAAATATCTGTAATAAATTACCTTTACACCCACTTATGTCACTGTGTGTGTGTGTGTGTCACTGAATAGAAGCAGCAGTCATAGTAGAAATGGTCATTGCTGTACTAGCTTTGTGACGTGAACTCAAACAAATAGAACTTCTGTGCAGAATGCAGAAGTGAGAAGGTGATGTGGCTGCAAGCGATACTGCTCTCAGCTCGAGCGATGAGGAAGTCTCACCACACGCACACAGGTAGCAAGAACTGGCAGCCACAGTGTGAAATTGTAATCTGAAGGTTAACATGTCTGTGGATGGGACCGAGCTGCTTTTTGAGAGCTTTCTACAAAAAAGAAAAGACACGGTGGTAAGTTATAAAGCTCCTTTTGACCTTGAGTTACTGTGAACGTTACAGTTGTTGTTAGAAAGTGACTTTGGTCACTCTCTGCTGTGGTTGTAGAAAATGAGATGGGTCACATACTGGTTCAGGCTTCAAAACACAACCTTGTTCTTCTACACTAAGAAGAATGGAAATGCTGTAAGTGTTTTTGTTTTATTTAATTAGTAATTCCCGTTTAATTATGGTTTCATTACAGTTAGAAATAGAAAATGCCTCTTGTAAAGATCTCACTGCTTTGTATGTTCACACTGGACGTTTTTCTCTTTGCAGTCGAGCTTGAGAGGATTTTACTACATATACACAGTAAGTCCTTCATATCCCTGAATATTACAGTTTATATACAGGAAGCAGATTTTGCACATGTGGCAGTAAGTGCCCAAATTAACCACAGTAAGCATTTTTATTGAGTGTTTTTTATTTGTTAGCACTAGCAGTGGTGCCTCACTAATTGATGCCTCTGATGAACTACATTCATTTGATGGCTTCACTCACAAGTTGTCTCACAATAATGTGAAATAAAATGTATTCTTTCATTTTACCCTACAACTATATAAGCCAGTCTCACACATGACTGCTTTAACCTCTTCTCTTAATAAGGAAAGTGCTGTATTTAAGGCTGTGAGCAGCCTTTCTCTTTAAATGAGCACCACTTCTCTGAAATGCACTAGCACATATTTTCCAGTCTGTTTGTGATTTCTGGGGTACTTCCGCAGCTGTTGCGCCTGTACGTGAGTTTGGATTACCTAAATGTGTCATCTGTCCTCTGGGTCAGGTGCAGTCAGTGCGAGAGGTCCAGAAAGCTGACAGGAAGCGCTTTATTTTTGAAATAACCATGACAAATGGGAAGAAAAAAGTGTTGGTGAGTCATCACTGCGTTTTAGAAATGTCATATTTCTAATTTTGATATGCATGTTGTCAATTGTAAGTTCAATCCTTTTCCCTCTTAAACCACTGGACGCATGTGTGTGGTGCAGGCAGCAGAGACGGAGGACCTCAGGAAGGAGTGGGTGAGATGCCTCTGGCAGGCCATGCATCTCTCTGCCTCCACGACCTCCGTCTCTGAGGGCGCACAGTAAGATCTGAATTTACAATCATATCCCGGCAAATCTTCTTTCTTTTGATTTTTTTTGACCTTTCCCTTTTTCTGTTCCTCAGACTTGATGTGTGTGAGCAGCGAGAAAGACTACATAGCATGGCACCCATCTGCTCACACCGCGAAAGTGTCATGGAGGAGCTTCCAATTCGGCCCCTCTCTGCGCCCCCTCCCTCTGACTACATCTACGCACAACCCCATAAAATCTGCCCCCGCACCAAAGACACCTTGCAACCCAAAGACACCTGGCAACCCAAGGAGACCTCTCAGCTCCAAGACACCTGGCAACCCAAAGACACCTGGCAACCCAAGGAGACCTCTCAGCTCCAAGACACCTTGCAACCCAAAGACACCTGGCAACCCAAGGAGACCTCTCAGCTCCAAGACACCTGGCAACCCAAGGAGACCTCTCAGCCCCAAAAGACCTGGCAACCCAAAGACGCCTGGCAACCCAAGGAGACCTCTCAGCCCCAAAACACCTGGCAACCCAAAGACGCCTGGCAACCCAAGGAGACCTCTCAGCCCCAAAACACCTGGCAGCCCATAGAGCAGGACAACGAGGAAGGCATTTATCAGAACACAGGGAAAGCCTACCAGAATCGCAACGGTAAACATGATCATGACTGTCTCTCTGCACCATCACAGCTTGAATTGTTATTTCTGGTGCTAAATGCTGCTGTTCTCAGATGACTGTCCCAGCGATCCCCAGTGGTCCAGCCAGATGAGCAGTGCAGAAGCCGGACAAGAAGGACACTATGATGTTTTGCCTATTAGAAACAGTATGACCAAAAACTTTCTTGAAATAGTTAAGCTTTCACAATAAGAGCATGCAGATGTCCAAGAAGGGGCTCTAATGTGTGTCACATCTTCAGGGTTGTGTAAGGCGAACCGCTCAGCAGAGGCAGAAGAGGACGTTTACGATGTCCCTGCGTTCTACAGACAGACTGCTGAATGTCATGGTGAGACTGTGGTTTGCTTGTAGAGGAAAGAAGTGAAAAGTCTGAATATTTGTTGTTGTTTGCTGATGTTTTATCCATTTCACACCCTCGCAGAGAGTGTCTATGATGTGCCAAGCTCACTCCTGAGAACCATGTGTGATCACACCATAGGTAACTTCTATGACTTTACCCGGTTAAACAATTAAATAACCCAGTTCTTCATAAACTCATTTGACAATGTTTGTTTGCATCTGCAGACAATCAGCCAGAGGAAGGAACCTACTGGAATATATGAGGTGTAGTTTCAGAGCATCGGTGGAGGCCGGCAAACTCACCAGCTTTGGATTGGAAGACCGTCGCTGCTTCATCTCTTTATCTTTGTGTTTCAGTTTTAAATGAAACTAATCGCGTCTTCTACTCTGGTTTATTTTTTTTCCCCAACCGACTCTACACAATGAGAACTTTTAACATGTGCTGCAATAGTTTGTTTTGATGCTGGTATGTAAAGGCAGACAGGCAGTAAAAACGGCATCAGTTCTGTGAAATGCACTTGCACACAGTTTCATTGTATCGGTTGCAGCCAAAGGAAGGAACTAAGTGGATGATTTGAGCTGTGGTTTCAGAACATCAGCACAAGCAGCTCCACACGCTGTCAACCTTGGGAACTGTTCATTTCTGTATTTTATTTGTTTTAATAGAAGTAGCAGTATTGGATACTAGTACTATTTATACAAATGTAAATAATATCCCTCATCTTTGTTCAATGTTTCGTCTAAAACTAGGCAACAGATACGACCGCAGCAGAGGTTCAACTGTGGTATTTATTTACTCCTTCTATACAAGACCAGAGAACCACAAACACATATTTATAGGTAGAGAAAACATGCTGTACAGAAATGTGTACACACAAAGAACTGCAGGGTCAGTCACACTATGTTTCACAAAAGTAAAAACAATTCATTTTACATGTCAAACTTGGTTCACAGTTTAAAAGTATACACCATTATACTTTACTGATATTGCTGTATTACACACTTTGGACTTGATTTAATGGGAATGATCTGAGCTTAATGCTAAAACACTTTAAAAGAAGGAAAGAAAGTAAAAGTCTACTATGAGCTTGTTGTCAAATCTGTATTTTTAATCTCTTATTTCATTTATTTTGTGGGAAACTCTTTAAACGCCACGCACTCAGTTTAGTGATGTAGCGAGCGATCACGTGGTGCCTGTGAGCTGATGAAGGCTGTGATACTGAATGTAAACAAAAATATTCACACATTACAAATACGACAATTTTCTTTCCGTTACCAGAGTAAGACTAAACATACAGTTGGTACACACACAGGATCCTTACTCATTAAAATAATTTAGTAGTGCATATATTGTGTTGAAATACAAGCAAAAACAAGGCGCACGTATGTAACAAGCAATGCGTAAAAAGTGATTTGTGCAGTCGCAGTAATTTTTTCCCCTCACAATCAAAATAAATTCTAAATATTAATGAATTGATAAGAATAGAATTAAATAAGCCACACGCTACGCCCTGTTGTCATCTTTGTCAGTTAGCAAAAATACCAGAAATAATATTTGGTTCATAGTATCGTGATACACAACACAAGCTGCACTACCCACTCAACAACTGCAGTTTAAACAATCTGTTTTTCTTCAATTTGTACTTCTCTTCACTGAGGTAATGTCCTTAGAAAGTTATAATTTGTGAATTACAGCTGGCGTTAATAGTTGTCATTGTTAATACAGTGATGCTACTAAATCTGTCACTGCTTTACAGTACAGTATATTCCAAGTCTGACCACCAGTCTCCAAAACAGTTTTATAACTTACACATTTTATTACGCAGCAGCCTCGACAGCTGTGATTCTCTCAGGATATCTGATATTTTAGATTGTAGTGTGAGGTTTGCTGGTAGTGCACGTCGGTCGGGGATCACGCTTGGGCCTGGGATTGTTCCCTGAGGAACTCCTCCAGGACCGTGATGATGCTGCAGGCTTCGGGCAGGTCGCTGTGCTCGGCCCGGGCGTTCTGCAGGAGCACGTCCCCGTTTCCGCAGCCCTGCAGGAACTGGCAGCAGCGAAATAGCGCGTAGTGACTCATCTCTGCCTGCCGCACAAAGCGCTTCAAGCTGTTCATGTCCTGGATGGCCTGCAGGGGGAGAGACAAAGTAGTGGGTTTTACAAAAAGGGAAGAGGCGAGGATGGAAAAAAAA
>NW_005187460.1:1213079-1232482 GCF_000239375.1 Pundamilia nyererei
CTCAGACATTACAAAGACAGACTACATACATGTCACAGTGTGTGAGTTACCAGTTTTTGTGAGTGTGGGTGGGCTGGTGGAGCAGTCTATAATCAGGGCAGACTGTGCGTCCTCTGAGATGGCCTTGCACAGAGAAGCGGTCGTGGTGTCTTGCTGGGAAAGTCCCTGCAAACTGGCTGCTTTGATGAACCTGAGAACATAAAGTGGATGTTTTTTCTTCTTCACACTGAACTGCTGAACATGAACAACAAGAAGAAAGACAGACCTGATACATGAGGATCAGCATGGACTTCGCCACCTCACTCACCTGGAAACGTCAGCCTTCGTCCTCTCATCTGAATTGATGACCTCGACATGTGTGTGACTCAGAGCCTGTGCACACAAGGTTTTAGAGGTTGAAATGAATTAAGCTGGAAACAAACAGACAGCTAAACCATGATTTCAAAACCAGTTCACCCAGAACCAAAGTAACACTCATCTTCCTCCTTGGTGTAATTATGTCAAAATGAACTGAGGTTTCAAGCACCTCGTTGAATCTAAGCAATGACCCTAACAACTACATTTCAAACAGTACTGATGAACAGGTGCTCATACAACAAGTGGCCCAATAAAGAATTTATTCTTCTATGAAGGCCAAAGGGGGTCCAACCTGCTACTACTGAGGTGTACTGAATAGAGTGGTCAGTGAGTATATGTAGTTCCAATACTTTTCAGGATAAAGACTGATCACAGACAGTGAATGTGTGGAAACCCTGGCAAGTCTCACTGTAGTTATGGAAACCTGTGCTTAATTCAATTTGTTTTTTTTTAGCACCCCACACATTTTATATAAATCTATTAATTCAGTAAAAAAATAAAATTGTCTTGAGGATCAAGTGAGGGGTGATTTGATGATAGAAATGATGTAATATTCTTGAAATGAGAGCAAACCAAACCACCTGTGACCGAGGTTTGTTTCTAGAAACACTTTTTGGTAAGTGTTATGTAATGTCTTCCTCACCAGGGTTATGTTACAAGCTTCTGATATTATTCCAACACTTGTCTCATGGAGTATTGTACCTATTAAACAAAATTCCTCTCTAGAGCAACTTGCAGTGTTATTCTTGAGTCCTCCATTCTTATCTTAATTATTTATTCTCTTGTATCAGATGAGTGTTTGCTTTGTGAGCACTTATCTTTACTGGACATACTTCAATAAGTAAACAGTGTAGTGGTGAGAAATGACTCACAGCGTGGAGCAGGAAGCTGATGTTGCTCTGGACCAGCTGCACCACTCGATGAATGTGCATCACAGACTCCTCGTACCACTGACTCAGATAGGGGCGCACCTCCGTCTCAAGGTTCTGCAGCTAAACACAAACAAAGTGGGACACGTCAGTCTTGCACGGATAATACTATAACATATTATTGGTACACAGTTACACTGTTATTGCACTGTCATACCTCTGGGGTTTGCAGGCTGCTGTGCAGGCCTTGGACGTACTTATCGAGCTCTAATCTGAATGTGTATGCAGTCAAGGAATTTGAACTGTAACACGGACGCACCACAACAATGCAGTGAAACACATTCCGTAGCAGCAAGGAGGATCACGTATAATAGTCCTGGAAAGCAATTTACTTAGAACTTTGGCTTATTTTATACAAAAGGATATAAATTCAGTCCTTTTTCAGACCCTCCCATAAAGCAGATGACATATCCATTTCCATCGGAATCCGGCTGTTCGGGAGACCGTTCCTGCTCCAGGAGGCAGCAGTAGCAGCCGACGGCCTGCTCTGGAATACTGTCGAGTAAAAATTCAGAATGGTTGTGTTAATAAACGTATACATTTCCACTGCTGAGACATATTTCCAGTTAAACTTTAGCTTTTCAATAGTGTGGTTAAATGAAACGGGCTATATTCACTATGATATAAATACATAATATGCTTCCACATCATGACCTGCACAAGTCTAACAAACGAGATGAGGTTCAAAACATGTGCTCAAATATCCAGCTGAAGTTAAGCCAGAAGCTTGTGGACTCTGTGTGGATTAGAGAAAATCTTAAATAAATTGAAGCTTGTGCACCCAGTTCTTGTTTTATTTTTAAAGTTCTTAAAGATGTACCTGTACAATCATTCCACACCGGAAGAAGAACAGTTCAAAGAAAGCATATTGAGTGTGTGTAAGCTTACCACTGCTGTATGTAAAATTATTACCTGAGTTCCACAGTGGCAATGTTGCCCATGCCTCCAAGCAGGGCTCCTTTGCTCAGCCTCCTTGAAATGTAGGTCCGCAGCTCTGGCTCTGCCTCTGATGGCAAGCTGCTGTCAATTAGTGTGAGGCTGTGGGCAAAGCAGAGAGTCAGTGTGGATAAAAACAGCCAGTGCAGGGATGAGAAGTTTGTGGAAGCCACTGAAGTCAATGGAGAGGAGATGGAGAAAGCTGATGACCATATGCAGCACAAAACACACAACTGAGTCACATAGTTGTTAAACTTTTCCAAACACTACAAAGACATTCAAAGTTATTTTTTATTAGTTTTTTTTGTTTACCAACAGTAGTTGATGCATAAAAGTGGAGCCACTGTTTAGATCAGGAGGCACCTTAAGGCCACGTAACTCAGAAGCAGAGTGATGACCAGTCGGAACAAAAACCATGAATGAAAACAGCACTGAATCCATGTTAATCGGATTGCCGGTGGCAGCTCGTGGAAACACTGATGCACAACAAAGAAAGCCAGAGAGAAACCAGGCAAAGCAAGTGGAAGGTAGGCGCTGGCTCCTTCGTTACCTAAAGTCTTCCTGACTGGTTGTGGAGTCTGCTCGTCTCTGGTTCCATGCCACATTTTCCCCAGAAGCCTCAGATCTAAGACAATCGACAGTTTACTCATCACCTGGTTAGAGTTTAATGTATAAAGTGGGCTTTACCCGCATAATAGCATGAGAAGGGACAAATACAGCTAAATAAAACCATAAACTACACAGAGATATCTTTCCTGGCTGTGTTCAGAAATAAAAGGAGGATAAGGGTTATCCACAGTAATAATCCTAAGATTTTAAACATGCTCCTAAATTCGAGTTATCGATGCAAGAAGCAGAACCATAGGTATCATATGGTTGCAGCAAAGCTCTGCGAAGAAGAAACCTAGCAGATAAATAGCCACGGTTACCTTGTGCCTTGATAAAGATAGATGGTGTAGTAGCAGTTCAGCTGAATCTTCTGGCTGTATCCAGCTATTTCTTCGCTGTCAAAGTCATCTCTCTCCTCCACGTCGATTGAATCTTGGAAGGACGAGGTTTGGGAGGCAAACATGCTGCACGGAGAAAGCTAGCAGCGGCTACAGTGGAAGACAACAAGGACAAACTTTATTGTTTAGCTGAGCTGCTTTAATATGAAAAAAAGGACTGTAAACGTTGCAAGCCCTGACTGATATTAAACTGAAAGCCAACAAACAACGGCTTCGTTTATAGTCCTACTGCGCATGTCCTCTTTGTACGTTTCAAAATACGTCCGACTTCAAAGTGGTTTGCTGGAAGTTCCTGGGTCCGACCAGGTAAATAAAAGCAGAGGGTAACATCCTATAACGAAAGAGCTTAAAACCCATTAAATCTTGCAACGTTTTTTAATATCTTTATTTAATGCCAATGTAACTCTGGCGTCTTTTTTTAAATATATCTTGTTTGTGTTTCTGTTATGATCGGCTTATTTTGCATACTGTGATTCATATAGCTCAATCTTGTAGTTTTGAATTTACTTCATTTTTTAAAATCTGTGTCGTAAATTAATAATAACAGGCTAATAATTAATAATTTGACATCTAGAAATTGATAATTAGGAATTAATATTGTATCCTTAAACTAATTTGTAAATATATTATGCATAATACCTGCACATGTTTATAGTGTATTCTTATTAATTAGTACACCTGTTCACCGGCTTAATACAAATATCTAACCAGCCTATCACGTGGCAGCACATGTGGATGTGGTCAGGTCGACCTGCTGAAGTTCAAACCGAGCATCAGAATGAGGAAAAAATGTGATTGAAGTGACTTTGAACATGTTGGTCTGAGTATTTCAGAAACTGTTGGTCTACACAGCTATCTCTAGAGTTTACGATTCCATAAGAAGGCTGCTGATAATTTAAATAACAGATATAAATAAATAAATAAATAAAAATCACATGTATATGAACCTACAGATATGTTTAAGGTAACCAGGTATCGTCAAATACTTTAATAATCTTTAATAATAGTTATTTTGTCCTAACAGGTTTTAAGGTGAGTGTTTGTTTAAATCACAGAGGTGGCCGCAGTGTGTTATGGGATGTTGGAGAGCTGACGCCATCGCTGTGAGGTGTTTTTATTTTTAGCAGGCAGTGAACTGACAACGCTAAAATCATGGGCAGGAAGAAGAAAAAGCAGATGAAGCCTTGGTGTTGGTATCCTTTAGCACACCTTACATTATACTGTTATATTACGCCAGTCGGCACCCGTTTCTATGTCTTGCCAGCTAACGGTTGTGTGAATTAGCAGCTCTTAAGCAACACTTAGCTAACATGACAGTTATTTGTTTACTTGGCATGTGGCTGTTCAGCTTATTTTTAGCGATACTAAATAAAATACATATTAAAAAATATCTGTAGTAACTAAACGATATTTTCACCTGGAAGTGCAGCGAGTTTATCATCCAAAGTTTCCTCAGCCGTTATCTCAGGTACTGTAACAGAGATTTCGATGATGAAAAGATTCTCATCCAGCATCAGAAAGCCAAACACTTCAAGTGCCACATCTGTCATAAGAAGCTGTACACCGGCCCCGGGCTCGCCATCCACTGTATGCAGGTGAGGAAACGATAATAATGCAAGTGAAGTGAAGCTAAATCGTGTCTTCGTGCAGTGAAGTTACCACGCTGTACCACTTCACATGTGTAGGTACATAAAGAGACCATTGATGGAGTTCCTAATGCAATACCTGGAAGAATAGATATTGAACTGGAGATATACGGCATGGAGGGTATTCCAGAGAAAGACATGGAGGAGAGGAGAAGGATGTTAGAGCAGAAGAACCAAGGTATTAACACCACGATAATCTCAGGATCCATCTCTTTAAGCTACATGTCTGACTCTGCTCATCCTGATTTTCAGAGACTCAGAAGAAGAAGCAGAACCAGGATGACTCTGATGAATATGATGATGACGATGAGCCCGGTCCCTCCTTTCAGCAGCCTGCTGCACGTCAGCCACAAGCTGGCTATGTCCCCCCTATGACCCAGCCTGGTATGCTTCCTGTTGGATCTGGGACCCCAGCATTACCACCAGGCAGCTACTCAGGTGGGGAACAGATACTTAACTTGATCTGCTGTGTTCAAGACTGTTGTAACACTGTAATGGAGTCCTACTTCCTTTTTCATGTCTTAGTTTGAGATGCAAGGAAGGACATCTATCCTTTGTAGCCTCAGCGTAATTTATGTGTAGCATTTGACAGAGATGTATTTTATTATTTTAGCTATAACAGTGTTCATAAATGTTACTTTAGTTACTGTGCCACAAGATAGACCTGTTTTTGTCACAAAAATAGTGAAAGGAAGAAAGTGTGGTCATGCTAAAAAAAAAAAGAGTCCTCCTTGCACTGTGGTTTGTGTATTCCAGCTGTGTGCCTCGCCTCTTTTACGCACGCTTTATAGGTTTAAGCTTCTGGGAAGCCTCGTCTCCGCTTTCTTCTGAAAGCATTTTAGGAACTGAAAAATCCTTGAAACATCCGTCACAGTGTGTGTATAAGGCACGAATTAGAGAAATGAGAAAGGCCTCTGGTGTTTGAATGACTCAGTGGTGACCCCATGTGGCTGTTCAACGTAGTATTTATGCTTTTTTTTGTTTTGTTTTTTCGCCTTGGTGCAAAATTATCTAATTGCTGGTTCCCAAATACTGAGTCTCATTCCTGTTGTTTTGTAAGTTTACATAAAGTATCAAACATCAAAGATGCTGACTACATTATGTGTGCAACACGTAGCTTGTAGCCAAAACGTGTAAACCACATGGTGTACGTTACATAGACACACATCCCTTTGAGGGTACTGACAAAGGGATTCCTCGGGTCAGAGTCGTAACTATTGTGAGCTAAACCGGTACTCTCTTACATGAATTTGAATGACCTCCTGTGTCTCATCTGAAGTAACTATTTGATCCACAACGGGGCGTAATATATTGTATTTATCAATGAAAACTCTACTTGCATTATAGACCACATACAGCACACTTTGATCATAAGTGGGGTAGATCAGTGAAACTCCCCTTTCTGTCAGTATAAAGAAGTTAAACTGCAAACAGAATCCATCAGATTATTAACATTTGAAAAAGCATTGAAATTTTAACAGCATGTCTCATTTATTTTTGCATGATAAAGTGACGTTCCTGTAGTGAATTAAGGAATCTTTCAGCAGACACTTTGGACTTAAACTGTAATAACTAAATGTGACAGAATATGTGTTTGTTTATTCTCCCTCTTTTTTCCCCCTTTTTATTTATTTATTTTTTTACTGTGAGCACGCTGTAAAAAACTGAAATTTCTAGACAGTGAAAATTTTTTTGACTTTTTAAAATCTCCTTCACATTTTCTAAAGCTAACCAATAGACAGGACCTAGAGTCTTTGGCCACAATTCTGGCCACTGGGACTTATTCCCCCGGTGCACATAATGAAGTGGCAGGATCGTGTGTTTTGATATAAGTACAATTTTTTTACTTGCTTCAGGAATTCCCCCGATGATGCCAGGTGTGCCACCCATGATTCCAGCAACGCCCCCTGTAATGCCAGGAATGCCTCCAGGGTAAATCTTTGTCATTCTTAATCAAATCTTTCTATCAGTCAAACCCTATATATTATATATATTGTATATTGTAAACATCATGTTTTCTTATGTATTTAGGATGATCCCAATGGGTGGGATGATGCCTCCGATGATGCCCGGTGTACCACCAGGTAATGCCCTGTTAGCATACACCCTCAGGATCCACTTAGATCTCTCTAACTCAGTTTCATTTATTTCTTTTTAATATTTTTAAATACTACGTAACACTACTGCAGTGAGGTGTTTGCACACATGGAATTAATTTTTTCTGCTGGTATCAGGCATTCCTCCTCCAATGGGTACCCGTCCAGCTATCACTCACATGCCACAGCTCCCACCTGCTGCAGGCGTGCTGCCCAGACCTGCAGTTCCTGCTGGCCCGTCGGTGCAACCTGATGTCACAAAACCTCTTTTCCCGAGTGCTGGGCAGGTAAAACCCTTGACGCCTTTGTATCGCTGCACAGTTTTCACCTCCTCTCAGCATTCTGACAGGACATTACAGTTTTCTTCAGTAAGAGATGTCTAAGCTTGCACGGGCTGATTAAAAAAGGAGACTTTACCCAGGAATTCTTTTAATTGAAAGACTTTTCTGTTTACTTTTCTTTACTTTTTTCCTGTGCTACAGATGGCCGGTCAAGTTGCAAGTACAAGTAAAGCCTCACCAAGCGCAGACACTCAGTCCGCTTCCCCTAAAGCTCTGTTCCCTAGCACTTCACAAGTATGAGGCTGTCTGCCCTCTTTACTCTGACAACCTGCTGCTTTACAGCTGGCATGCACACAACTGTGTATAGTTTGCTTGTGGCGGGCAGGTTGAATCTCTTTCATTTGCAAAGCTGTTTTTTCTTCTTTTTTTCTTAATTAAAATGTTTAGCTATTTTTTTAATTTGCTTTTTAATTTATCTGCATTCACTCAATATTAAAAATAGCTTCATCACCTTAAAATCAAATGTTAAAGTGAAGAATTATGCGGATATGTATAATATATGGGCTTCTGTTGTTGGGCAAAATATGACAGCATGCTCAGCACTTTATTCGTTTTTTCTTTAGTTTTTCTGCAGATCTAAAGAAACTGGTTTTATTTTAGTCAAACTTTGAAAGATTACTTATCATGTTACAATGGTGGAGTAAAATGTTACAGATCCATCTTATAGGCTTGACATTAATATGGTAAAAGCTTGTTTAGTCAGATGAATTAGATATTTGTGTTGCTTCACAAAATTTGTCCTGTAAGGTTTTGTTTTGGTGTTTTAAATTTTAAAATGTAAATTTACAGTTTAGTGAGTATAAAAAAAATCTAGGGTCATAAATTCTCATTTTAAAAAAGAACACATGAAAGAAACACTTTTTGATTGTCATCTATTACGGATACAAGGAAGAGATCAAAGTATTAAACTTTTTGTCTATAGCTGTTCCAGACAAATGCATTTTATTCCTGCTCATGAACGTTATGAATGCCAAGGCTAAAAAGGACCAAATAATCTATATCATTGCAGTAATCTTGGAGTTTGACTAAAATTGACCCCCCTGTGAAATTCAAAGGTCTTTCTGCTGAGTGTCTCTAACCTGCTTTCCTATCTCTTCCCTCAGAGTCAGCAGACAATGTCGGGGTCCCCTCACACTCCCCCCTCCACCACCTCCGACCTCGCAAAGCCCACTTTCCCAGCCTACACTCAGTCCTCCACCGGTTTGGCCAGCCCAAATGCTGGCAGCAGTACAGTCTCCAAACCTCCCTCCACAGTAACCAGTAAGCCTGCCACGCTCACCACCTCCAGTGCAACCAGTAAGTTGATCCACCCTGATGAGGATATCTCACTGGTAAGTATTCTAGCTGGAACACTCTTGTTAAAGTAAGTAGTTATGCAGTGTGTTTATTTAAAACAAATCTTTTTCTTGTTTTTTTCCTCCCAGCTGAGCTACTCATGTCAAGTGTCAAATCACTTTTATTTGCCTTTTTTTGTGCCGTAGGAAGAGTTTCGGGCTCAGTTGTCCCAGTACCAGTGCAGTATTCCCCGTCAAGGCCAGACCACCAGTGCTGCAGCGTCAGTGGGTGGCATGATGGCTCCTCAGCAGCACAGCATGAGGCATCCCATACCTGGTATACACTGCTGGTAGTTTTAGGCCAACTGTAAACCAAAGAATTTAATTTAATTGGCTTCATTTTTTTGTAGTCTTGAAAATGTTTAACTCTATTTCAGCTTAATTGTTTTAGAAAGTGCTCTATAGATAATGTTTGTAGAGTTTTAAAAGGGCTGCAGTAAAAATTATGTTTTTACCAATGAGCCTGGTCCTTGCAGGTCAGTATGGTGGGCCACAGCAGGGGATGCCAGGCTACATACCTGGGCGAATACCTCCGTATATTCAGGCCCCTCCCATTGTTCCCCCAGTGTACCAGGGAGGCCCTCCACGGCCAACCATTGTCACGAGACCCCCTGTCATGTCTCCTGGAGGCCACTACTGAAGTCTGCTCCCTCTCTTCAATAGGTTTGGACTCTCAACCCTTTTCTAATGCCCTCAGCGGCTAGTAGAGAAACCAGTATTGGTATTATATTACCAAAGTATACTGATGTTCTGCTACTGAGCTATGAGGAAGAGACATTAAATAAACAGCAAAGACAGGAGCTGTAAACATCCCATGGCATGGGAAATATTACATTGCATCTATCAAAGACCTGTTTGATTTGATTCTGATTGAAACCATCTCTGTTTTGTGGCTTTTTTTCCTTTTCATGTTTAGGTGTATAGAAGTGTAGTAGATATGGTTCGTAGTGTTGTGAAGGCGCTGGAGTTACATGGGCAGTACCCACCCTTTATCAAGGCAAGTTTGATGTAAATACCTTTCTGTTCTAAGCTAAACGGTGAGGCCTTCACAGCACGTAGTGCTGTTGGACTTGCGTCCCCAACTTTGTTTGGTGAGGGCTTCTACTACCTGTTCATGCTCTAACTCTGTCTTTGTGTTGATATTTGTATGAACAATTACTCCCTTAACTCTAAATAAAGGAGGTATTTATTAGTATATGTATGACTGTGAAACTGTATTGTAATGAAATGTTAGATTTTTTTTTGGGGTGTTGCTGGGCTGAGACGTCAGAACAGGTTTGTACTCCTGGTATAAACTGCATTGTGACTGCTCTTCTGTTATTATGAAGGTGAACAGTAAACATTGATATCTTGTATATGAAATGCAAAATGCTTGTAAATATTGTCTTTTATCTATAGGCAGTCTTTTACTGATGCTCTGTACATGTCACTGATAGAAAGCATTGTACAGGTGCATAGCATCCAGATCATTAAAGGCTGTAGTGCTAAAACCCAGATTTTTCTTCTCCCTGTAGCTATGCCATTGGGGGGAACTGGCTGAGGCCCTGTCTCAGTGTAGCCCTGTTTCAGCCAGAGGCAAGTCTCACTGTTTTCTGTCTTCTCATTCATTATCAGGGGCCCTCACAGCTTACATGCTGTTGGATGCCAGTGTCCCCAAACTTGTAGCAAGTTTGGTGAAGGCCCTTGATTGTGTTTTTGCCTTTAGGCATCTTTTCTACAAACATGTTAACTCACGTAAACACTATTTCTTTGTTTTTCATTAAGCTGTATCTGGTATATTGTTATTTACTGGTGAAGTTCTTCACTGGTCCACCTGAGCCCTAGAACTGGATATCTGACTCAGTCTTACTACTGCTATCCTGGGTCTGCTATCCAGTTTGGGTATTACATGAAAGGATCAGAAGAATTCACCTGCTATTAGACGGTCCTGATGATGATGATGATGGAAGTGAAGTGCAAAGTGCATCTTTGGCAAATGGCCAGAGACACACTGCACCCTTGTACAGGAGGTATCAGGTATAACCAAGGAATTAGCTATTGCTTCTCCAGTTCAAGTGGACTTTCAAAATAAAATTAGTCCATTAGCCACATTGTTTCCATCAGCAAGAGAGAAACCATAATCAGCTTTCTTGGCAAAGAGGGGGTATTATATGCATCACAGCCAGGCCAGCAAAGAAAGCTAATGCTAAATTAGGTCAAGTTTTATTTTGACCATCTGTAAATAAATTGTTTGTTTGTTCATAGTAATCAGCTGTAAAAGTGATGCAAATCCAGACTGTTTCACCTGGTGGGGATTGGCAGCTGTGTCCAGTTTGATTCTGACTCAGTCAGTATTCCCCGCCAAGGCCAGACCACCAGTGCTATAGCAAGTAGCACAGAAAGCTTTGGAGCTGTGAAGATCTCTATTGGTGAGAACATCAGGAAGGTTTGATTTAATTCAGTCTTGAAAGTATGGACCTTTAATTGTAGTTTATCAATATATTTAATACTGAATGCTCTACAGTCAGATATTTAATACTGAAAGTTACAGTCAGATGTACACAGATAGACCCCAGGTGGTACTCAAGCATTTGCCTTTTGGGCTCCTGTTTGATATCATTTTATATTTTATTTAAGATTTTAATTTGGGCTGTGTCAATTCTCAGTTAACAGCTTGTGATGCCCATCAGTTGCATTTTTATAATTCTGCCCCTCACTGGACTGTTCTTGTTGTCACTGCCACTTGCATGTCATTTGAGAGGCCTGAGGAGCAGCATCAACTTTCTGACCGGATTTTATTGATGAGAGACAGGTAATAATAGGGTTAGCACAGCTTTGTCAAAGTTTGTGACTGTGATATTTAAATACTATGAAATGTCAATACAGCCAGCCAAACATAAGCAATAATAGCCCACCGTCAACTTATAAAGAAGCAAACTCTGCTGATTACAAATGTATAGGTGAACTCCATCACATATTATTAGTCTTCACAAATATTTGGATGTTAAAAACATTAACCCTATCAGTCTGTAGTCATACAGAAAAAGTGTCACTTGGGTGTATCTGTGTCATTTTTATATATCTTTGTAATGATATATATTCATTTAATTCCAGTTAACCATTGATTATCATGTACAGTATTTATTTTGCATTTATCACTTGGATCAGGCGATATAGCAGTGAGAATGATTTTATTATGGCCTGATAAACAGTTATTAAATGCAAAAGACCATTGTCTCTCTGTGTGTATGGACAGTTTTTCAGAAATCTGTTAATTATTGTTGTCTGATAGACGTCTGCATGAGTATATCAGTGTTGAAATAAATACGTCATGTATTTATTTTAATTTAAAATAAATACACAATCATTTTAATTTAAATGCTTACATGAGGATGAATCTCTGCCAGTAACCAGTTAAAGTAACACTACTATAGCGATGATGTTCATTGGCTGTTTGGTATACATTCTTGCGATCTTAATGTCTAATCATTTATTTGGATCTCACATAATGCTTCATAAATATGAAGAAGTTTATGCTAGTATGCAGCATGTTTTTTTCATTACTACATAATTTCATGAGCAGTTGAATATAATGTATAGTTTAAAGTCAGTGCAGGATTTATGCAGGTAGTCCTCATTGGTAAGTATGGGGTTGTACATTTATTAAAATCAAGGTAAGGAAGCTGGTTAACAAGGAATGGAAAGTTGCTTTATAAACTGAAAATCTCTTTGTTAAACCTATGTCTTATGTATGTACCAATTCTGAATGCTTGTTTTTCTTTTTAAAAATAAATAAATAAACAGTTTGAATAAATGTTGCCCTTGTGAATGCATCTTTAACCAAATGTGCCACTTAACCTGTTTTATAAAAAAAATTGAGAAAAAAATTGAGAACACTTGTAATAGTCTTATTGTAATTGTAAAGAACACTAATATATTTCAAGATGTTATTATGAAAACTAATAGCAAAAATAGTAAAAAAAAGTACCATGATGAAATATTTATAAAAAACTAAATGTAAGATACAGAATAACTGACACATTCCACTCAACTATCCCAAATTGCAAGTGGTCTAAAAACACAAAACAAGTAGTAGTAGCCACAAAAGTTTTTTTTTTTATTAATCTCCGGGAAGAGGCACTGCTTCCATTTACTAAAACAAATTAACTTTCTCAAAGCATAACAAAATAGCACACAGATAATAAACCCAGAAATAAAATCATTACAAAGACATTTGCTTAAAACATACAAGTAAAATAATTTTAAAAATGCTATTAGAAATGTGACTTTTTGTCTTCTGCAAAATTAGATTTTTTTTGTATGACATTATTTCAGAAATGCATATAACCTTTAGTACATGAATTCACACTTCCATATTATATCACAGTTCACAAAAGAATAATGGTATATTGGGAAAGAAAAATATTGGTAGGAAAAAGTTGTTACAAAATGATGTTACATTACAGTATTGTGTATATAGACACATACATATTGCACATTTACACTGGAGATATTATTCCATTACTTGGATGTCAAAGGCAACTACTCCATCAAATGAAAAGCCCAAGTAGAAAGTGACCTTTTCATTTCCATGTGGCAGGGAGGAACTATATCGAGGAATGACTCTGATCTTGCTGCTTCCACACTTCACAAACAAGTTTTCATTTTCTGTCCACCCTTCAACCCGTTTGAGAAGTTGCACAACTGGTTTTGTTTTCCATACTTCTCCTCCCAGCCATTTTAGTTTTCTTTCACTTAGAGTGCCTTTAATCTCCTTTTCAATAGCACTTCTGTGAACAATCTTGTTAAGACCTCTTGCCTTTGCCAGAAAGAAGTGTGTCACAATTCTGCTTTTCCGCTGAGACCTGTGCTGGATTTTGTGCTCACAGAGTCTTTGAAGGGCATCGATAGCAGAGAAAAGAATCTCAGCACCATCAGAACTGACTTCATCACTTGTCTCAGGCCAAAACAGAAGGGAGAGAAGGAACAGAGCGCTTGCTGATGACATCTGTTTCCCTTTTGTCACAAATCTCCTGCTGAATTCTTGTAACTTTTGAAGAGACAGAAGCTTTGAGGAACCAGGTAGAATACAGTTGAGAGCTATCTGACAAAAGATGAAGTTTGTGAGTTCTGTTGGATCAAGATCATTCCACATCAGGTTTTCTGGGTACAGGCTAAAGATTGTCTCAAGTTTTTTTCCTGCCCTCTCTGCATTCTTGTCATAAAGTAGTGAGAAGATAGATGTAAAATTTCCTCCACCAAGATTGTAGGCCCGCATCTGTCTTTGGAATGGAGAAAGCTTTTCAACCGGACCAACCATGTCAGTGTCATTGCTTTCAGCTACTTGACCACTCTCATCTGGTGCAAGACAAAAAAATCCAGCATATACAGCACTCTTCCTTGTCAACCACTCTCTAGGATTGTACACTTGCTCTGGATCTCTTGCATCAAGTTCTTCATCATCTTCACTAATATCAGTTTGAAAATAGCTAAGATCCTCAGAAATGCACTCAAGTGCTTGGCTCAAGCTCCTCTGTAAGCCTTTCAACTGCTGATGAAACTTCTGCCAGGGTGTTTTGACCTCTGCTGGTATGTAGTCTGTTAGCAGGTACTGCATCAGCTCTGATTTTCCAGTAGTGTTTGAAAAAACGTCTACTCCTGACAGGAATTTTAGGAGCCTGCAGCCAACATCTACTTCCCCATAATATGAGCTGTTAAAGCTGACAGTATCATATATTGGTGTTTTTTCAGAGGCCCGAAAGGCAGAAATTCCTTTGAGTGCTGTGCTTATGATTTCAGTGCACCTTTCAGGAGATGGTTCTTTTTCTTCAAGGGTATCATACAAGTGATAAAACCACCACTTATAAACTTGTCCTACTGTGTCGAGTATAAATGTGTCATATGGAAGAAGAGATTTTGCTTCCTCTGCACATTCAAGAGCCTCTTCAAATCTATTATGAGTGTAAAGCAGCCGAGCAAGCTGTTGTGCCACATGTGCATCTTTTCCCAAAGCTATGTAAGCAGCTTTCATGAGATCAACAGCTTTCTGAACACCCCCTTTATCAACATTGCAGACATGCTCAATAAGTGGTGAAAAAGTTGTGTCTTTAGGATCTCCTCTGCTCTTCTTGTTGCGTCTAATGAAAAGAGCTCTGATGAACTTCAGAAACTCATCTCTGTCAAACCTGTGATTGATCAGTACCTTGTCACTGATGAGATCCATGGCAATATCACTCTGAGGCAAATTAGCAGACAGCTGACTCAGAATTTCTTTTGCCACCAGTTGATGAATAATTCGTATCGATGGGATGTGTGTTGAACTTTGGTTAAGGTGGATGAAAATGAGCCTGGCTTCATCACTTAGATGCTCCACAAAGGCATGGTACTGAGCTTTGTCAAAATGGGTAGTAATGCCGAGAGATACCTCACAGTGTGATACAGATATATACGAATCATCGACATAGCAGTTCAGGAGAGCCACAAATCTGATGAGACGAGTTATTGGTGTTGAATGATCGATTTTATCTAGAAGATTTTTTACAAAGTCCTCAATGTAGCTTGGCTGGTACCCTTCACTCATCAGTACAAATGTAAGGATGAAGTCAGGTTCAAACTGCAGTTTGAGTTGCTCAAGCTTTTTTGAGAACTGAGGCTTCTCGTCTGCAGACAGCTTGTGAGTGACTGCTATTGTTTGAGATGGTAATGCTCTACACATTCTTTCTGGATCGTTTGACCTGCTGCAGATGAGCAAGATAAAACACAACACAGAGAAACTTATCTTTTTGGTTGCAATGACATTTCCAAGTTGACGCCTGAGATCGTCAATATAATCCTTATTGTAGTCCTCTAATAGGAGGAGCACTGGGAGACAGATATTTTTGTCGTTTTCATCATGTTCCCTCAGTTTCACTGCATGTTCACACACAGTTGTGATTTCCTTACCCTGTTTAACAACTGCACATCGCACTTTAGTCCTCCACCTCCAGAGGATCTGCCGTGCCACTGTACTTCCACCACTGCCAGGATGATGGTATATGTTCACACTCTCTATGGGGCGTTTGGCTTTATTACGATATACTATGTTGTCTAGAATGGTATTTGCTTCTTTGTAGGCATCCCTCTCTATTATCATACCACACTTATGTTTATCAGCAAGCCAGAAGTTGATCCAGTTGATCTTTCCACCTCGATAGAAGTAGCTCTCAGTTTGTTCCATTTTCTCCTCATTCATGAGCTCTAGTTTTATATCATCACACTGGTCAACACTGATGACTTCCAAAGAATCTAGCATAGACTCTTCAACAGACTTTATGAAGCACAAGCCTCCATTTGGGACTGGTAATGTCCTTCTGGGTTGATTCTTTAATAGTTGAATGCTTTGAACTGTGGCATCCACATGACTCAGTGGCATTTCAACAATGCTGATTTCTTTGAGATCAGAAATCGGGCAAGACACCTGGGCAAGACTTGACCACTTCTTGTAGATTTCCTTTGACTCTGATAAGACTGTCAGAAATTCATGTCCACTCATCTCTGCGTAGAATTCGTGAAAATTTTCAACAAGTGGCTGTTCAGTTTCAGACATGAGCAGGAAGAGGACAACAAATGACCCTCTGGGAAGTATCTCATTGCAGATGAGTGACACTACTTTTTTCAGTTTCCTTTTTCTTGTTTTTATCCAAGTTTTCTCATCACAGGGTTGTTCTCCACCTGGGAAGTTGTTTCTTCCATTGCAAAAAATCCAACTTGTTCTCTCGAAAAGTTGCAAAGAATTTATGATGTTAGTATTTCCCAATTTATTGTCATTTGCATAATCATCAAGAAAGTGGAGGTTTGTCACCTTCTGTTCCTTGTATCTGCCACAAAGACCAGATGTCTTTGAATCTGGGTCAAAGTCAAACACACAGAATAAATTCATGTGAACTAAGAAGCTTGTGTTGTCAAGATGTGCTGGTTGTAATTTGTTTGTTACAACAATGTAAAACAGAGAGTTGTCCATGTGCTTTTTCCCACATGTTAGGAGGATAGCAAGCTTCCTCTTTTGATCCTCGCCAAAGTCCAGAGTTGTTTCATTGCTTGTAGATTCTGCCTCCTCTCTCTGTTGGTCTTTTTCTCTCAGTCCTTGAATGAAAGGAACAAGGTCGTCTTCAGGTACACGTGGTGTGTTTGCTCCAACTCTGTAATAGGGAATTTTCTCTTCACATTTGACTTTGTTGTCTTTTTCAGAGAATTTAGGAACACCAACATAGTAAAGCTTATCTTTTACAATGCTTGCTTTTGGGACAATGTCATATTCAATGACCCATGTGTTCCCACTACTTTCCTTGTCAAGCACCTCAATGAATCGGGGGTGTCTTATGCAACTCCTGGCATCACTTTGTTGATTTGACCCTTTAAAGCACCTTTCAATGTAGTCTAATGCATCCACAAAGTCTTCTCGATTGTTTGCAGGTATCCCAATGATTTCTCCATGCTTGTGAGTTCCTTTGACTTTATCCATGATGCCAAAGTGAATTGTCCCATTTGCTCTCATATTCATGCATGCGCATGCAAATCTTAGTACTTCACTGGCTACTTTTACTTGTAACCTCTTTGAGTCTAGTTTGTATGCAATCTCAAGCGACTTATATTCATGACATGGAACCATCATGTTTTCAGTCCCTGTCTCAGGAGGCAGGACATGATGTTTCACGTACCTGAAGTCCTTTTCATCCTGGTCAAATTTGCGATAGTCACAAAAAGATAGAGTTACTTCTGTAGATGACGTGTTTTCACTGCTATCTGTAGGATTCTTTTTATGCTCTGGTTTGTGATGAAATGGTGAAAGCTGTGGTTCTTGTCCTACATCTTCAACAGTTTCTTTTTTGCCATCTCTACTCTTACCAGACAGATCACTCTTCTGTTTTATTTTCTGCTGTTTCGGTATTAAAAGTTCATCTCGTTTCTTCAATAAATGTTCAATTTGGCCACTTTTCATTCCAATTGTTTTTCTGAGGAAATCTTGGTGTAAAGTTGTGAGAATTGGTCCTGTCACTTCCTCCTCCTCCATTTTTATAATATGCACTTCTTTTATTCCAATGGATCTCAGCCAGGAACTCACATGAGATTCTGTCCAGTTGGCATATGACAGCTCACGCCAGTCTGAAAGAAAATTTAAAATTTCTTTTAAAGACTAAAAAAACAACATTCAGTGTGTCTCTGCTGCCATGTCACTGCGATAAACAATTTATTATTATTATGGTTCATATATAACGTTCCTTGGCCTTTTAAGCACCTTTCAATGTACTCTAATGCATCCGCAAAGTCTTCTCGATTGTTTGCAGGTATCCCTATGATTCATGCGAGCTAAATATCCTTGGCAAGATACTAACCCCATGTTGCTCTCCATCCATCAGAGTGTGAATGTGTATGAATGTAAAATAGAGCACTTAAGAGCTTAGAAGAAGTGCTTGTGTGATTGGGTGAATGAATTAGTTATATACTATTTGTTTGACTGCTCAGACAGAGTAGAAAAGCGCTATATAAGAACCAGTCTATTTACCATTACAGTTGTATTAATGTGGTGAACTTACATACCATAGAAGAGCTTTTTATCATGCTATAGTGTTTTTTTTATATATATTATTTTTGGCCTTTATTGGACAGAGCAGTGAAGAGTGACAGAGAAAGGGGAAGACATGTGGCAAAGGGCCATGGATCAGACTTGAACCCGGGCCGGCCACTCTTCACCATACGGTATATGGTTGCTCGCTCATCCCACTGAGCTAGACTGCCACCTGTGTTTCACCTCATTTGACAGCAAGGTAGGTGTGAAGGCTAATTGTACCCAGGTTTTATATTAACTTTTAATTAAACTTTTAGTTTAATATTGCATAGTATTGAATTGCATCTAAATAGTTAGTTCATCCAACTTATTGGAATATTCTATGTGCTTCCTAGTTTCATGGTTATATTTACATTCTGTATAAGGTTTGATAAATTTGTTTCAGTTAGCCTTCTGTTATCTTAGAGTTTTTACTTCCTCAGTATCTAATCTGCTCCTGTGTTTAGCCAGTCTTGTCGTCATGTTTGTTTATCTCGTTCTCTGTGTTTGGCATTCCCTTTCTGTCTCCCCAGTCGGTCATGTCTCCACGTCCGTTTTCCCCCTGTCCCAGTGTCAAGCCCAGGTGTCTTAAGGTATGTCCCAATTCCTAGGCATCATGCTTCGGAGGCTGCACTTGAAGGCCGATTACATCACAGCCAGGCAATGAAGGCTGTCCCAATTCGAAGGCTGCTCCAAATGCGACCGACAAATGTGTCCTTCATTTCCCCGGATTTAAAGGATGGGTCGGGTGTATCCTTTGTGGCCCAACCTATCCCAGAATTCATAGCGTGGCCCAGCCAATTCCAGTTCCCAACAATGGCAGCAGCTACTTAGTTTTAATATTACTCTTTCTGAGTCACAAAATGCACTTTTAAGATATTTTGAGGCAAGAATGTAGCTGTGTAAACTTCTAAAATATCTGCTTGATTTATCAAGACATCACATATTTGCAAAAGTGCTCCATTTCTCCCCGAAGTGCTCCGACGTTTTCAGAGATGTCTGTTACCCAACAGCTCGATCGCTGGCTGGTTGGTCAAGGCTCACTAAAGCTGGTGAGCAGACTCCTGGCCAGAGATGGGCAGTAACGCGTTACTGTAATCTGATTACTTTTTTCAAGTAACGAGTAAAGTAAGGGATTACTATTGCAAAAACGGTAATTAGATTACCGTTACTTCCCGTAGGAACGCTGCGTTAC
>NW_005187460.1:1233121-1236992 GCF_000239375.1 Pundamilia nyererei
TTCAGGTTGTAAATCGTGTTTTTAAAAAGTAACTAAGTAATTAATTACTTTTGAAAATAAGTAATCAGTAAAGTAACGGGATTACTTTTGGGGGAAGTAATCAGTAATTAGTTACTGATTACTTTTTTCAAGTAACTTGACCAACACTGCTCCTGGCACATCGTTTTCAACCCCCCAGCGGTCTTTCGCTACGCAGGTTATGATATATAAGTCACTTAGGCTACGTTCACACTGCAGGTCTTAATGCTCAATTCCAAATCTTTGATCAAATCCGATTTTTTTGGGATCTTAGGTGGTTATTTTATATTTTTTCCATTTCTGTATAATCACACAGTTCACTAACAGTCAGCTTTGCACCAAGTTTCTTGCAGATGACATGCATGCATGATAATGACATGCAAAGCCGCTTATAGCTTTTACGTAATGTTTTTTTTTGTTCTGTTTTGTTTTTCTGGAATTTTGGTTGACATTCTGTCTCTCTCCATTAAACTGAAACTACCATAAAAAATAGAGACTGTTCATTTATTTTCAAATAAACTTACAAATTTTGCAGGGGTCAAATAATCATTATTCCCCACTCTATATAAAGTAAAACATGCCTAAGATGAGTAAATATAAACCTGCATAGACATGCAAATACCAAAATAAGTGAATGTGTTTAAGCACTAATTAATTTTCAAAGGTTTAAGACAGGGACTATAATGAGAATACACCTGATATGGCTGTTTCACATTCGTACACTAATGCATCTGCCTGAATTGATCACAAGACAATTATTGCAATTCCACTAGAAGTACTGCAACATGTTTCAGAAGCAACTCTCTGGGCCAAATCCCCTAACCTAAGAATGTATTTGTAACATCTTTGTTACAGTTTATTTCCATATTTTGTGCAGCATCAAGACACAGTGGGAGTGTTTTGGAAATCAAGTGTTTAAGTGAAGATTGTTATATTTGCGTAGTGCAAAAAAGTCCTGGTACATGTTTCAAATTAATTTTCCCTACCTTTCAACATACCCACCAAGAATAAAACTTGGTTTATTGGTGAGTCTAAGAAATGTATAGCCAGAGACTCCATAGTTGATTACCTTCCAGGGGCCAGAGCAGGTGACACTAAATTAGAAACTGGTGGCTAAGGATAAACATGGATATGGCTTTTGCTAATTCACATCAGCAGTAATGACATTGGTTGCATCAGTTTGTGGTTAGTAAAATTAACATTGGTTCAGTGTGTAATTTTGTTCAGTTTGTAAATTTGCTAAAACAGTATTTGATTATCTGATTTTGTGTGGTCCTCTTGTCAATCAGCCTAGCAGTGATATGTTTAGCTTCACATTCTCCTTAAATGATTGGCTGTCTGAGTTGTGTCCAAAAAACATGAATAAATAAATAACAACAGATTTCTCTGGAAAATCCACAAAGGCTAAGTGACATCAGCCCCACTTTAGATGTTGCAATTCTCATTTCTAGAAGTCCAAACAAGTTTATTAGACACCCCAAATATGATGATCGAGAGTTGGGACCAGGAAGCAGTCTTATGCGCCTCTCTGCAGCTTCTCTCTGCTTGGCATCACCCTAAACCCCCATCCCCAGAGATTGTGTTTTCTCCCAAACTCAAAATCAATAAAAAGCTAATTAAGTAAAATTATGTATTAAGTATAAAAAATGTGAACCACTAATCATTATGTGTCTCTAAATTATTTAATAATTTATCAACATATTGATTTACTTTGCCTTGCAGAAACCTGGTTACAGCCTGATGACTACAGCCCATAACCCAGTTTTATTTGTTGTTATCTATTGTCCATGTGGTCATGGTAACAGTATTCTCTGAAAAAAAACCTATAACATTTAAAATCACCATAATATAATACACAGCATTGTTGAATTAATTTAATTCAGGGCTGGATCAGGTGACCCCAAACCCACCCTCAGTTATGCTGAAAAAGGCCTAGGGGGATTGCCATGATGCAGGTTTCTTCAAGCTTCTCATCTTCACTTAGATATGGTGTAGTATTTATACACCACTATTGCATTTAGTCATTAGTAATTATTTTAAACTCTGGCTCTCTTCAGTCTTCTTTTTCTGTCCCATCTCACTCTGCTCTTTTTTCTCTTTTCCATCACCTCTAACCATTCATGGCAAATGGCTGCCTCTTCCTGATCCTGCTGGAGGTTTCTTCCTGTTAAAAGGGAGCTTTTCCTTCCCACTGTTGCCAAGTGCTTGTTCATAGGGGGTCATGTCATTTTTGGTGTTTTCTCTTAATATTGTACCGTCTTAATCTTATATCATAAATATATTGTAACTTTATTTCTTTATCGAAATAGTAACAAGCTGCAACATAAATTAATTCAAATGAATCTATACTATAGTAACTGTACTGTACTATACAGTAATTGTTACCTGTATCAGATCCTTATGTCTAATATGGTCTGGTGATATACAACATTTTATACTCACCCATTTCAGATGAGTTGCTCTCCATTTTTATGAACGTGTCTAAGAACAGCAAAACAAAACTTAATATTCATTATTATTTTCTATTAATGCCAGTGCACCAAAATGTGCAGTAGAAGATCATACTTACCATGTGCAGCAAAAAGACTTTAGAGCACTTTAGAGTTGTTCATGCCTCTTTTGGTATCTCTGTGGGTGAGAGGTAGAGTCAGCACCTTCTCAATAAGAAGTACACTTGTTTGCCAGACAGACCCATACCTGGGCATTTCCCCCTAATCATTAGTTTCTATGTTGATTTGTTATTCAAGTTATAGGGACAGAATTATTATAATTTGTGAGAGAATATTTGGCAAGCACATTAGAATTGAGTTAAAAGTTGAATACAGTTGGTGAACAAAAGAAGGAAATGAAAAAGTTTCATAGTATAAAACTTTATCTGAGAAACCACGATAACAATAATCACGGGTCAGTTCTGCTGTTAATCTAATTTTTTACTTATGCATCTTTCTGGTTATAAATGAAATAGATATAGTTTGACGAAATGTAAGTATTGAACAGTAACAAGATTTTGAATGCTAAAAGCTTGGGGGAGTCCCCCACCTTACACACAAACTCCAGCCATTGTTCTAGACGAGATGATAGACATTTTGAATTAACTTAAAATAAAGCACTCAGCTTTGTTTTTCCCTGATTTACCATGCACAGAATGGAGCATCTTGCTCTTAATAAAATAGTCTTAGTTTGATGGCTACAGTAAATTCTAAAATGTGCTTAAAGCTTATTTTACAGATTCACTTACCTAGTCTGATTAGTAGACTGTAACAGCTCACTTCCTGGACTTGCAGTTGTGGGTTTGTGTTGCACAAAGCACTGCGTAAATCTTTCCTCTGTGTCATAATGGGCGTGTTTGGTTTGACAATCAAAGGTCTCAAACTGGACACCATTAAAAAAAAATTAATGCACCGTGATAGAAACTAAGAAATTGAAACTTGAAATTGAAAAATGTATTTTGTTTGGTAGTTTTATGCAATTTTGGGGTGAGGTAGTTTTCAAGTTAATTTTGTGCCATCCTGAATAAGTACAGTATATATGGTTAGCTAAAGTGAAGAGATTCACATTTTAAGTGAAGGCCTGTCTGAAGGGTGATTGTAGGTCATTTTAACTTCCTTCACATTCATAGCCATTCTATCACTAAATCGCCAAACAATTCTGACTGACACCAAGTAGTTCTGGCAAAAAAAAGTATTACAATTATTACAGATTTCCTACCCAACTAAAACACTTTAGCACTGAGCAAAGCCATAGAATTTTTATTCAGTTCAATCCCAGATTTAAACCTAGTGGGAGTATCCCCCCACAGAGGGACAAAAGGACCCCCTGATGATCCTCTAATCGCCTGAGCCAAGGTGTGAAA
>NW_005187460.1:1238991-1240509 GCF_000239375.1 Pundamilia nyererei
AAACGTCTTCAAGCAACTTAAAGAAGTCCAGACGCTTTTCTTTGCAAGCTCCTTTGACTACGATGACCTGGATGACTGAGAACCTTCACAGACATATAATAATACAGAGAAATTCCCAACAACCAAACAACCCCCTATTTGCTCCTAGGGTTCGTTTGGTTGATAGTGGGAAGAAAAAACTCCCTTTTAACAGGAAGAAACTTCCAGCAGAACCAGGCTCAGTGAGGGGAGATAGACCGCACAAAGACAAAGATTAATAACTTAAAATTAAATGTGTCTATCTCCCGAATTGGGAGCTTGTTCCACAGAAGAGAAGCCTGGAAGCTGATCTCTATTTAGACTAAAAGCTATTGCTACTGATACCCACTAATGTGTGATCACATTTATGTGAATTAATTTAAGTAATTCTACTTACAATGTAAGTGATATTTCCATTTGGGAATGCCCTAAATAATTACAGTAATTATTAACAGGAAACCTGGTAACTACCCTGGGATATTTGTAGCGGACGCTCCATTTTTGTACCAGTAGGTGGCAGTGTGAGACCATGGTCTGGCCTGTTGTTAGCAGCCTGAAGCGCATGCTCCGCTCTGTTTTCTCATAATGGCGGGGTATTCAGGAACGGCAAGCCACGTCTCTTGTCTGATCATTTCTTTCTTGTTTACAGGTTCGTATTGTGCCCGAAATAGAATATAACAGCAATTGCATCCATTATATAGCATAGATTAACCATTGTGGTTGGAAACTGAAAGCGCACAAAGTTGTGTAGTACAATAAATTAGACTTTTGTCAGTATTTGTTTCCAGCTTTAGCAGCATGCTATGGTTAGCATGTTAGTTTGGATCGCTCCTATGCTCTGTGATGTTAGTGATGGCTCCACCGTTATTGTGTATTGTTTTAGTCTCTTGTTTTCTGCCATAAAGTGTTTCCGTGAATTCAGTGCACATGTCAAGATGGTGCTGATTACGCCATTCTTTAAAACTATTTGAGATTTATAGATTTGTCTTGTTGGAATTCGTTTTGAACAAAGTCTTACAAGAATATTGGTCATGTTTATGACGTTGGAATGTGTTAATTCCCTTTTGTCTAATTGGTAACAGAACACATATGGAGAATGTGTGAGCTATGTTTAGGAATAAGTAAATACACAGTTGTAATACTATAAAAGTAATAAAAAGGAGTGCATAATTGTGAATTTAAATAAATAATGGCGGAGTATTCAGGAACCGCAAGCCACGTCTCCTTGTCTGATCATTTCTTTCCTGTTTACAGGACACATACATAGCTGTCTACAGGTGCTGCCACCCGGTACCTGTAACAGTTTTCTGGGGGCTGGTCCAGGATCAGTCCTGCCTTTGTGGCTGGGAGTGTGACAGGTTGAAGGACTACTGCATATAAAACTGTTCAGTTAATACTAATTCATATCAGTTGATATAAGGACGAAAATAATGTAAATATGGTAAGAAAATGGTTAAGCGTTTATTATTTTTCATGTTATATTAATGGCTTTCATGTTAC